>NC_092413.1:43056807-43362745 GCF_040894005.1 Engystomops pustulosus
ATGAGGGAACATTTATGAGGACGTGTTCACACACTGCGGAGGAGGGGGGGGTCCTGATCACAGATGTATATGGAGACAAGTAACATGTGTCGTGTTCTAACAGATTCAGAACACAAGATACTCGTTACCAATCACAAGCGTTTAGGGAGTGTTCACACTTCAGATTTTCGATGTCCAAATCAGGAGTGGAGTGAAGAAAGCAGAGGAGCAGTTCTCACCCATTGTTATCCACTCCTGTTTTTGGCTTTCAAAACTGCATCTGAAAAACTACCTGATAATCAGATTGGAGGTTTTAGGTGCAGTTTCTTATTTTAACAGGTGAACAACATGAACTGAACAGGTGAATCTGATTTATTGGATATGGTTCCCCTTTAACCCCTTAATGCCAAAGCCACTTTTCACCTTCCTGACACGGCCCATTTTTTCAAATCTGCCCCGTGTCACTAAAAGGGTGATGCCAAACATGGCGTTTTTATTCCGTTTTTGTTTCGTTTTTAAGCAGTCCGTCCGAAAACGCATGCGTTTTTGACCAGTTTTAATTAAGATAATTGGTAAAACCTGTCAAAAACTGATGCGTTTTCAACAGACTGATTAAAAACGGACCAAAAACTGGTTCAAAATGTCATGTGTGGCATCACCCTAAGGCCTGCACCACACAGGGCGCTTTGTCTGCACTTGCGAACGCAAACGCAGACAAAGTCGCGCCCACCGGGGCGGGCCTCGGCCCGATCGCATCAGCGCTTCTATGGAAACGCCTGTGATCTGGAACGAGCCACCGGTGTTTTGCGTTAATTTAACGCGAAACACCGGCGGCTCGTTCCCGATCGCAGGCGTTTCCATAGAAACGCCGATGCGATCGAGCTGAGGCCCGCCCCGGTGGGCGCGACTTTGTCTGCGTTTGCGTTCACAAGCGCAGAAAAAGCGCCCTGTGTGGCGCCGGCCTAAGGGTGAAGACACACGTGGCGTTTTTAGGCCGTTTTTGGGCCGTTTTTAATTAGTGCGTTTTCAGATCGTTAAAAACGCATGCACAAAAAAATGCAAATTAGGCAAATTACCTCAGCTGTTGTATATGCGTTTCAAACGCAATGAAAACGCAACCAAAACGCAACGCGTGAATGCGCCTCTGCACTGATGGTCAGTCTGTGAAAGAAAATGATTGAGCGTATGAGAATCTAATGGCGGTGACCTCGTGATGATATCATAACGTGAATATAATATCAAGGGCTCACCTTATTTATTGTTCATATATCTCAGGGATCAGAGGTAAAGTAAGTCTATGAGACTCCTAGGGAAAGTACCAAAAATAATTCACCTTGTTCTCTGTGACTGTCAAAAAAAGGCACGTTGGATTTTCCGTATGCGCACAGAATGTCCACTAGGTCTCCATGAACAGCTGAGATTTTCTTGCTTTCTTTAACCCCTTAAGTGGTTATAACTTTGGAACGCTTTAACATATCCAAGTGATTTTGAAATTGTTTTCTCGTGACACAAAATTTTGGTGTTATGTTTTGCATTTATTTATGAAAAAATCAGATATTTGGTGAAAATTTGGAAAAATTCGCAATTTTCAAAATTCAAAATGTTCTACTTTTTCCACACCAGTCATAACACCAAAAAACGGAATAACTAACATTCACCGAATGTCTACTTTATGCCTCCGTGGTGTTTTATACATACTATCATTTTTGTAGGATGTTGTGGGGCTTTGAACGTCAAGTGCAATTTTTCACATTTTCATAAAAAAAACAAAATCCTGCTATTGAGGGACCTGCTCAGGTTTGAAGTTACTTTGAGAGGCCTAAATAAAAGTAAAACCCCATAAATTACCCAATTATAGAAACTACACCCCCTCAACGTACGTAAAACGACTTTTATGAAGTTTGTTAACCCTTTAATTGGTTTAAAGGGGTTAAAACAAAATCGGATGTAATATTGAAATTACATTTTTTTGGGCTAAATGAATGTGTTTTTCATAAAATGTACAAATTCTCAGTGGATAAAACGCTCCTCAAAATTTGATACCCAATCCCTCCCGTGTATAACAATACCCCATATGTGGGGTCAATTGTCAATTTGGAGTTTCTCTTTTTTTGTATACTTTGGGGGTCGTACACCATACACTAAAAATACTATAATATTTTTATTCTATAGGTCACTACGATTACGGTGATACCTCATTTATATAGTTTTTCATTTATTTTTACAATTTTAGTGGAAAAAAACTAATATAGAGGAAATCTCTTTTGTTTTTGCATCGCTATCTTTTCAGACGTAACTATTTTTTGGTTGACAGAGCTAGTTTAGGGCTCGTTTTTTTTACGTGTTGAGTTGTCGTTTCAATTTGTACCATTTTGCGCGCACATAACTTTTTTTGATCACTTTTTAGAACATTTTTGTGAAGGGATTTTCTGAAAATGTATATTTGTGGCGAGTTTTTCGGGTTTTGTTTTTACGGCGTTCACCGTACAGGTCCAATAATGTTTCTGAGTTATTGTACAGATTGTTACGGACACGGCGATACCAAATATGTGGGGGGTTTTGGTGATTTTCAGGTTTTTTTACTTTATTAGATGTGTATAGGGAATGTTTGTGTTTAGGGGACTTAAACTTTATTTAATTACCGTATATTCCGGCGTATAAGACGACCCCCTACTTTCCTGTTAAAATATAGAGTTTAAGATATATTCGCCGTATAAGACTACCCCTTTTCCAACGCATACAAAACACTGGTAAAAATTAAAATTATGCCCCCCTCCCAGAAGCCATAATTAAAATTATGCCCCCCTCCCAGAAGCCATAATTAATGTCCTGCCCCCCCAGTAGCTATAATTAATGTCCTGCCCCCCCAGTAGCTATAATTAATGTCCTGCCCCCCCAGTAGCTATAATTAATGTCCTGCCCCCCAGTAGCTATAATTACTGTCCTGCCCCCCCCCAGTAGCTATAATTACTGTCCTGCCCCCCAGTAGCCCTAATAAATGCCCCCCCCAGTAGCTATCATTACTGTCCTGCACCCCCAGTAGCCATAAATAATGTCCCCCACTACCAAACAGGGCCCTATATATTTAAGCTAATTAAAAATCATAATTCTTACCTTATCCCGCTCCTCTTCGTGCTGCCTCTCATCAGGGGATCCGGCGCAGGCGACGGCTGATGACGTGTCTGCAGGTCAGGTGCCGGGTCATAGACCTCAGCAGACCCGGCGCAGGCAGACGCGTCACATAGCCCACGTCAGCGAAAGTGATTGGTGTCGACGGCGCGTAAGTAGTGTGAGGTGGGTGGGACGGGGGCGGATCGGGGGCCGTTCTAATTTTGAATTATGACAGCTCTGGGCCCTCCCTGATCCAGCGCACAGATCAGATGCAGAACAGTCCGTGCGCTGTAACAGGCAGGCCTGCAGCTGTCACAATTCAAAACATCTGCCCGCTGTGCTGCGCCGAGTTATCAGCGCAGCGCAGGGGTCAGGTGCGGGCCTCTGACTGACCGGCAGCGGAGCTTCGGTGGATCGTGGGAAAGGTGAGAAACATTACCGGCGTATAAGACGACCCCAGACCAGACAGAAGATTTTTCAGTCTTCAAAAGTCGTCTTATACGCCGGAATATACGGTAATTCTTTTCATTAAAAAGTGTGTTTATTTAGTGTTTTTAACTTTTTTTCTTTACTTTTACAGGTGAGCTTGAACAAGCGATCCACTGATTGCTTGTTCAAGCTATTCTTCACCTAATACAGTGTAATACAGCTGTATTACACTGTATTATGTGACACACTGAGCATGCTGCACAGGCAGGTACCCGGCACCTGGAAGGAGGATCGCGCAGCCCTGGGCACTGGCAGTCCCGGGGCTGCGATCGGAGCAGCGGACCCCTCCTGGTAAGCGCCGCAGGGAAGGGGGGTCTGAATCCAGTTAAATGCCCCTAGCGGGTCCGATCGCGGGTGTTAGAGGCAGGTGTCGGCTAATATATAGCTGACACCTGCAGCTTCTGGCCCCGGGTGAGCTTATCGGGGTTAACATGGCACTTATTCACTGTCTTTAATAGGGCGGTTTCTGAAGAACACAGCGTTCCCCTGATGAGCCCAATAGGGCGAAACAAGCCTTGTGACAGTACATGACGCCAAAATGCTTTAAACCTGACTATACCTGCTGAATAGGTCTGTAATAGGGCCAGTTACTGCAGGGACAGGTTCCAGTCGGGGCTCTGGTCACATAGGACCATAGTCCCGAGGCTAGGTCATAAGGGTGTGCAACACCCTCTCCGATGCAATGGCGAGGGAGGGTTTGCGAATACGTCCCACCTGCATGTAGAATAACATTACACTACATGGTCTTTATAGGATCAAGGGGAAATTGCAGTGGTTAATCCTGCCTGGCAAGGCAGAAGTTAATTTGTGATGTAATTATGTCAACCAATGTCTGTGTTACATCCTGTCCCTGTAAGCTGAGATGTGATTGGAGGAGCAGCCACCACCTGACCAAAGGGAGGTAATAAAACTCCCTGGCCAGGAATGTTCTGGATGATTATCCTAGGAAGGAATTCTGAGAGAAGTCTCTCCCAGAAGAGGAGAAGATCTTGTAGACTTAGAGATCAGTGAGTGAGTGAGTAATCTCAGTCTAGCCCATACCAGAGCAGGAAGAGCCTAGCCCCTGCCTCTGAAGAGTGGAGCATCAGACTAGAGTTAGTGTAGTGAGGAAAAGGGGTATTATCTTACCTTCAAAGGTGATACCTGAAGCTCTACAGGACAAGCTGAAGCTTCCTACCAGGACACAGCTGCCTCCCAGCCTGCCCTCTACATCCAGGCTGGTGAACTATCTCCTGAGGCTCCCTCCAACTCACATCTCAGCACTCCATCTACCTGTTAAAGGCACGTTGCTGCGGTTCCTGCCGGTTCAAATAAAGAACTGTAAGTTGTTTTCTTCAACTTCTGTCTCCGTCTGGTCCCTGCTAATACGGCTGCCTTCATCACCGGCACCCTGTCCATCACCCAGAGACTCACACTCGGGACATTAAGGGGTTGCCCCAGGGAGATCCGCTACAGCAGCCTCTCCCTCATCATTTCTTGCCAACACCACCCTGCTGGAGACCTGCCAGGCTGTAGGACAGCCCTCCGGTTCCCCCGTACCAAGCACCGTGACAATAGCGTGCTTAGGCCGCAACCGCCAGCCACTCCGGTACCGCGGGCCCCGGCTGTCTCCAGGCCTCACCTCAAAGGGCTAGGCCCCGGTGGGGGATGTTGCAGGTGCGATAGTCTATGTCCTAAATAGGGCTTGTGTAGGGATCAGGTCAGTAAGACCCGAGCCCAGATGGACTAATATCTATCAATCACCATTCTCTTTCTGAAACTCCATGGGGCACATGTATCATAGTTTGGTCTCTCAGAGGTGAATTTTAGAGACTTTTGGCGGCTAGTTTTTGCACCTTATGTATGATCCTGTCTTTTTACATGTGATACATGCTCAGTTTTTCCTAACCTGGCAGGCGCAAATTTTGGCTTCTTTTTGAGACTTTTTGTTGCAAATGTCTCAAATCCACATAGACACAAGCCACGTGAGGGGGTTATATGCAGGAGAGAATACAAGCCACGTGAGGGGGTTATATACAGGAGAGGACACAGGCCATGTGAGGGGTTATATACAGGAGAGGTCACAAGCCACGTGAGGGGTTATATACAACAGAGGATACAAGCCATGTGAGGGGGTTATATACAGGAGAGGACACAAGCCATGTGAGGGGGTTATATACAGGAGAGGATACAAGCCACGTGAGGGGGTTATATACAGGAGAGGACACAAGCCATGTGAGGGGGTTATATACAGGAGAGAATACAAGCCACGTGAGGGGGTTATATACAGAAGAGAATACAAGCCACGTGAGGGGGTTTTATACAGGAGAGAATACAAGCCACGTGAGGGGGTTATATACAGGAGAGGACACAAGCCATGTGAGGGGGTTGTATACAGGAGTGGACATAAGCCATGTGAGGGGGTTATATTCATGAGTGGATACAAGCCATGTGAGGGGGTTGTATACAGGAGTGGACATAAGCCACGTGAGGGGGTTATATACATGAGTGGATACAAGCCATGTGAGGGGTTATATACAGGAGAGGACACAAGCCATGTGAGGGGGTTATATACAGGAGAGGACACAAGCCACGTGAGGGGTTATATACAGGAGAGGACACAAGCCACGTGAGGGGGTTATATACAGGAGAGGACACAAGCCACGTGAGGGGGTTATATACAGGAGAGGATACAAGCCATGTGAGGGGGTTATATACAGGAGAGGATACAAGCCACGTGAGGGGTTATATACAGGAGAGGATACAAGCCACGTGAGGGGTTATATACAGGAGAGGACACAAGCCACGTGAGGGGGTTATATACAGGAGAGGATACAAGCCATGTGAGGGGTTATATACAGGAGTGGACACTACTGTTAATTTGGGATTTAACATGTTGCATTTTTAATGCATTTTGAAGCCTATTACAACAGCCGAGGAGGAGATTTTCCTAATTACATTACTGTTAACATTCGAATTTAAAAAATGCATAGTAAACGCAATGTTAACACATGCATTAACATGGTGTTTATATTGCGTTTTGTAAACGCAAATGTTAAAAGTAATGAAATAAGGCAAATCACCTTTCCTCAGCTGTTGTAATTAGTTTCAAAATGCATTAAAGATGCAATTAAACTTATACGTGTGACCTCACCCTTAGAAGTAACCAGTTAAAAAAAAATGCAAAAATGTAAAAATTTTGACAAAAGAGGTTACTGTGCAAAATGTAAACAGTTAAAGCATGTGAAATAATTCAAACTTACATGTTAAAATCGGGTCCATGAAAAAAAAAAACCTTTGCACCTGCCCTGGACCAGGTGCAAAATTGCGTCAAAATTGTCACAAAAATGTTGCAAAAACGGCAAAATGTTGCACGGAACATCTGGAAAACTAAGATACATAAGGCACACTGCACAAGGTGCAGACCAAGGCGTACTTGAAAAAGAAAAAAGTTAAAAGTCACAAAAATGGCGCAAAAACAGAGTCGCTAAAATTAGACAATTTGGCCAGCTGAAACTATGATACATGTGCCCCTATGTACCCTGCTTGGATCTTTCCCTTTCTCACCTAAGACCATAATTGCCTTTTTCTGACAGTCACAGAGAACAAGGTGAATTATTTTTGGTACTTTCCCTAGGAGTCTCATAGACTTACTTTACCTCTGATCCCTGAGATATATGAACAATAAATAAGGTGAGCCCTTGATATTATATTCACGTTATCATATCATCACGAGGTCACCGCCATTAGATTCTCATACGCTCAATCACAGACTGACCATCAGTGCAGAGGCCACGATTACATCATAAACACTCCATGAGCTTTACTCTCTGTTTAAATCAACTAATAAAATCAAGCGTATTTTACATCACTGATTGTAATTTGTTTTCTATGTTCTAAAAGTGATTTCTTTGGGTCCTCACCAACTTGAGTTACACCCCCCCCCCTCCCTGTTTTTCTACATAGAAACATTACCCACATTGTAAGAGTCTGGGATGAGGGAATATTTAGGTACTGGTTGGGAGGCCATGAAATAAGTGATACAGAAGTTCTCCTTCCCTCTCTTCCAGCGCTCGCCTTTCTGTTTGTAATCTGAGGCTGCAGTGGCCATATGTCAGGGCATTAATGTTGGGGATGTTATAAGAGTTAGGCTATATTCACACTGCCGTTGCCCGCCCGTACCGTACCGTAGCGGGCAACGGCAATGCACGGGGAGAGGAGGAAGAGGTGAGCGCAACTCACCCCTCTCCATAGCAAGTTATGGCGCAAGGCGCCGTAAAACAGGAAAAGATAGGACATGTCCAATCTTTTCCCGGGCTACGGAGCGGTACGGTGCCGCACGTGTGCTGCACCGTACCACTCCCGTACAGGGCCGTGAGCCCATAGAAGTGTATGGGGGACGTATATCGGCCGTATATACGTCGGCCGTATATATGGGGGACGTATATCGGCCGTATATACGTCGGCCGTATATACGTCCCCCATACATGTGTGTGAATGTAGCCTTACCCCGGATTTTGTGGGCTTCCTGCTAGGGGCCGGGCTGTGTTCAGGGATGTAAGTGTCAGCTCCAATGTAGCAACTTCCGGACATTTCATAAACATAAACCTTTTGTATCTTTGTGCAGTCCCTCCAGCAGAGGTGGCCGTATCCAAGGACACAGTCTTGTTTCTAGGGGACCTTATCACCACATTTATGAGAAATTATCTTCGCACAGTGGCGTAACTACCGTGGTAGCAGACGTAGCAGCTGCTATTGGGCCCGTATGATTGTATAATGTATATATGAGTATATAATTTGTGTGTATGTTGTGTATATAAGAGAGTATAATGTATATATGCGTGTATACTGTGTGTATAATGTATATATGCGTGTATACTGTGTGTATAATGTATATATGCGTGTATACTGTGTGTATAATATATATATGAGTGTATACTGTGTATAATGTATATATGTGTATATACTGTGTGTATAATGTATATATGTGTGTATACTGTGTATAATATAGATATGCGTGTATACTGTGTGTATAATGTATATATGTGTGTATAATGTGTATAATATAGATATGCGTGTATACTGTGTGAATAATGTATATATGCGTGTATACTGTGTGTATAATGTATATATGAGTGTATACTGTGTGAATAATGTATATATGCTTGTATACTGTGTGTATAGTGTATATATGAGTGTATATTGTATATATGAGTGTATACTGTGTGTATAATGTATATATGTGTGTATACTGTGTATATAATGTATATATGAGTGTATATTGTATGTATGTGTGTATATAATGTATGTATGAGTGTATATTGTATATATGTGTGTATAATGTATATATGCGTGTATACTGTGTGTAATGTATATGAATGTATACTGTGTGTATACTGTATATATGTGTGTATACTGTGTATAATGTATATATGCTAACTGCTAATAAAGGAAATATTACAGAAGATAATGGTTATAAATGAGTAAAATGAAAAAAAAAAAATCTAAAGTGACCCTGGAAAAAAAAATCGAAAAGTATCCCAATTATATAGGCGTGGCCATCACTAGTAGGCGGAGTCACCCTATCATAGGCAACAATGAACAAGTCATAGCAAATGGTAGAATAAGGATAAGCAGGGGATTGCATCTGTCCATGTGGTGTTTACTTATGAGATTTTTTGAGGTGTGTATTATGAGGTTCTGCAGCAGCTAAGGTGTGTATTATGAGGTTCTGCAGCAGCTCAGGTGTGTCTTATGAGGTTCAGCAGCAGCTCAGGTGTGTTTTATGAGTTTCTGCATCAAACCGTCTTGTCTTAGTGAGCTGTAGTGATGGGAAGTCCGGCTCTTCTTAGTGAGCTGGATCATTAGGCTTCAACCACTAAAAAGAGTCGACTCTTCTGGCACCTGAACGGCTCTTAAATATATATTTGGGAGCCTCGGTCCAGCCAGTCACCCTACTCCACTTCACTTTTAACCCAATAGTTATCAAGCTAAAGGAGACTTGATTACCCGTATAGGGGCGGGGAGCCACCTCCAGTTATTCACATGAAAGGGCCGGCTCTAAGTGCTGTCTCGTGCCTGAACGACCCATCACTAGTAAGCTAGATCATTAGGCTCCGCTCACTAAAAGAGCCGGCTCCTTTGGCTCCTGAATGGCTCCCTATTAAATATATAATAGGGAGCCGCAGGCAGTACAGTCGCCCCTCCTCACACCACTTTGGCCCCGTGCATACAACTGTATAAAAACTGCCATATATACGGCTGAAATCCGTCCCCAGCATTCCAATGGGTAATACACCCATCCATGTACATGACCGTATTGTCCACCGTACCGTAAGCCGTATAACAATATAGAGCATGTCTCACAGAGGAACACTGGTGACGCTGGCACACAGAGGAACACTGGCACACAGAGGAACACTGGTGACGCTGGCACACAGAGGAAGACTGGCACACAGAGGAACACTGGTGACGCTGACACACAGAGGAACAGTGGCACACAGAGGAACACTGGTGACGCTGGCACACAGAGTAAAGCTGGCACACAGAGGAACACTGGTGACGCTGGCACACAGAGGAACACTGGTGACGCAGGCACACAATAGAACACTGGTGATGCTGGCTCACGGAGGAACACTGGCACACAGAAGAACAGTAATGACGCTGGTACACAGAGGAACACTGGTGATGCCGGCACACAGAGGAACACTGGCACACAGAGGAACATTAATGACACTGGTACATGGAGGAACACTGGTGACGCTGGCACACAGAGGAAAACTGGCACACAGAGGAACACTGGTGACTCTGGCACACCGGGGAACACTGGTGACGCTGGCACACAGAGGAACATTGGTGACGCTGGCACACAGAGGAACACTGGTGACGCTGGCACACAGAGGAACACTGGCACATGAAGGAACACTGATGACGCTGGGACACAGAGGAACACTGGTGACGCTGGCACACAGAGGAACACTGGTGATGCTGGCTCACGGAGGAACACTGACACACAGAGGAACACTGGTGACACTGGCAAAAAGAGGAACACTGACACACAGAGGAACACTGGTGACGCTGGCACACAGAGGAGCGCTGGCACACAGAGGAACACTGGTGATGCTGGCTCACAGAGGAACACTAGTGACGCTGGCAGACAGAGGAACACTGGTGACGCTGGCACACAGAGGAAAGCTGGCACACAGAGGAACACTGGTGAAGCTGGCACACAGAGGAACACTGGCACACAGAGGAACACTGGTGACGCTGGCACACAGAGGAACACTGGTGATGCTGGCACACAGAGGGCACTGCTGTGGGCACAGTATGAAGGGGAGCTGCTGGGGGCACAGTATGAAGGGTAGCTGCAGGGGGCACAATATTAAGGGGAGCTTCTGGGGGCACAGTATGAAGGGAAGCTGCAGGGGGGGCACAGTATGAAGGGAAGCTGCAGGGGGGGGCACAGTATGAAGGGGAGCTGCAGGGGGGGCACAGTATGAAGGGAAGCTGCAGGGGGGGCACAGTATGACGGGGAGCTGCAGGGGGGGCACAGTATGAAGGGGAGCTGCAGGGGGGGCACCGCATGAAGGGAAGCTGCTGGGGGCACAGTAAGAAGGGGAGCTGCAGTGGGGGCACAGTAATAATGGGGGAGCTGCTGGGGTCACAGTAAGAAGGGCAGATGCTGGGGGCACAGTAATAAGGGGAGATTCTGGGGAGCAAGGTATGAAGGGGAGCTGCTGGGGTGGGCACAGTTTAAAGGGGTGCTGCTTGGGGTATCACAGCAAGAAGGGGAGCGCCTAGAGGAATTTGCCACAATTTGGGGACTGGGGGGAACCAATGTGAGGGGGAGATAGGGAGCACTAAAAGGGGAACTATACTGTGTGGTGGTTGTGGAGTAAGGAGCTGGGAGGTAGGAGGTGTATGACTGGCACATGATTGGTATATAACTGGCACATGACTGGTGTATAACTGGTATATAACTGGTGTATGACTGGTGTATGTGTAACCCAGTGAAAACAGGGGTGTCATCATCTCTATATCCCTGCCTCACACACACAGCTAAACTGTGCACATACACCTGTGTATCACACTACTACACAGCAACTATAGAGTTAACTAAACAAAGCTGCTGTAGTGACATCACACAATGTTGTTACATTTTGCAGAGACCAGGCCTAGTGTCTGAGTTGTTGCAGTGCAGACCAGGCCTAGTGTCTGAGTTGTTGTAGTGCAGAGCAGGTCCAGTGTCTGAGTTGTTGTAGTGCAGAGCAGGTCCAGTGTCCAGGGTTGTAGTACAGCAACCTGTAGCAGCAGAAGACACCTCAGCAAAGCTGGGAAGAGATTGCACATAAGAAAGAGCTGGAAGCACAAGATATTTCTGTACAGGACAGAGAGAAAGAACATATGTAAGTGCAGAAGCTACAGAGGATCCAGAGACATGTGCAGAGGGAGGACACTGGAGCACAGAGACCCCTCAGCCTCATACATCAGGTACTGAAGTCACTGCCCCCGCCCCTAGAACTTGTCTTGGTTTATTATTACTGTGATTGCTGACTGAAGTGTTCATACTGCTGAGAATAAACTGTTCAAAGAGACTGTGGAACATGTGCTTATTAGAGATGAGCGAGCACTAAAATGCTCGGGTGCTCGTTACTCGAACCGAACATTTCCCGATGCTCGAGTGCTCGTTTCGAGTAACGAGCCCCATTGAAATCAATGGGAGACCCGAGCATTTTTCAGTAAAATTACAAACTGACCGAGCACAGTGAAATAACACAGTGCAGAACAGATTGCAGATGTTCGGGAACATCTGCGATCTGTTCCGGAGACACGCGTGCAGAACGGTGTTCTCCACAATAGTATTTGAAGAACAATATGTGTAGAGAACAACTTGCAGATGTTTGGAAACATCTGCAAGTTGTTCTTCACACATATTGTTCTTCAAATACTATTGCGGAGAACACCGTTCTGCACGCGTGTCTCCGGGACATCTGCGATCTGCTCCGGAGACACCCGTGCAGAAAGGTGTTCTCCGCAATAGTATTTGAAGAGCAATATGTGTAGAGAACAACTTGCAGATGTTGCCAAACATCTGCAATGTATTCTTCACACATATTGTTCTTCAAATACTATTGCGGAGAACACCGTTCTGCACGCGTGTCTCCGGAACAGATCGCAGATGTTCCCGAACATCTGCAATCTATTCTGCACTGTGTTATTTCACTGTTTTCTTCAATTAAACGATTAAATTAAATGTTTTACTTGTATTTTTTTATTGTTCTTCACTTCTTTTTTTTTAATTAAATGCTCGTTATCGAGCAGGGCAAATACTCGTCCGAGCAACGAGCCGGTCCGAGTATGCTAATACTCGACCGAGCATCAAGCTCGGACGAGTATACTCGCTCATCACTAGTGCTTATCTATCTGGGCCTTATATCCCCTGAACTAAACACCCTCAGAATCCTAAAAGAACTCGCCCCGGCTAGCCCATCATGGTCTGGCGTGTGTGGCTGTTACATATGACTGGTGTATGACTGGCATATGACTGGTATATGACTGGCACATGACTGGTGTATGACTGGCACATGACTGGTATATGACTGGTATATGACTGGTGTATGACTGTTATATGACTGGTGTATGACTGGCACATGACTGGTATATGACTGGTATATGACTGGTGTATGACTGTTATATGACTGGTGTATGACTGGCACATGACTGGTATATGACTGGCACATGACTGGTATATGACTGGTGTATGACTGGTATATGACTGGTGTATGACTGGTATATGACTGGTGTATGACTGGCACTTGACTGGTGTATGACTGGTACATGACTGGTATATGACTGGTGTATGACTGGCACATGACTGGTGTATGACTGGCACATGACTGGTATATGACTGGTGTATGACTGGTGTATGACTGGCACATGACTGGTATATGACTGGCACATGACTGGTATATGACTGGCACATGACTGGTATATGACTGGTGGTGGCAGTTGGCAGAAGACGTCCAGTAAATATATAACTAGAGGAGATCAGGACATGTCAACACACAGGGGGAGATAGCCCTCATCTTTAGGTCCTGTTATCCTCCATATATACAGACAGCAGAACCTCAGGTCCTGTCATCCTCCATATATACAGACAGCAGAACCTCAGGTCCTGTCATCCTCCATATATACAGACAGCAGAACCTCAGGTCCTGTCATCCTCCATATATACAGACAGCAGAACCTCAGGTCCTGTCATCCTCCATATATACAGACAGCAGAACCTCAGTTCCTGTCATCCTCCATATACACAGACAGCAGAACCTCAGGTCCTGTCATCCTCCATATATACAGACAGCAGAACCTCAGGTCCTGTCATCCTCCATATATACAGACAGCAGAACCTCAGAACCTGTCACAGTGAGGTCACAGCTCAGCTGCTCCATGACTCCGGCTGTGACAATGACTCCATGGAGACCAGGAGCAGGGGACGGCGGCCATGTTTACACCAGAAGACCCCGCTGCCCCTCCATCCAGACCTCCAGTAAGAAAGACTCCTCCTGCTCCTGAATTAGGAGGCCGGAGACATCTGAAGAGAAGGAGGTCACACAGTTACTGCACAGAAGGACTCATGGGGAGGCTTCATATATGGCCGGAGGAGCACTATAATGCAGGTGAGAGTCGGGGTAGAGCGCCCCCTGTCCCCTAACTGGTTACCCAGGACTCGTAGTGATGGCCATTGATGTTAATGGGGTTGAGAATACACCTCCCTGACCCTATAGCAGTGACAGCAGGGGGTCTAGGAATTGCCTTATCAGTGGGAGTCATGTGGGTGGAGCTTCAAAAATAGACAATTCTTCTAAGGATCATTGCCCTATTACACGTATCACACAGGAGGAGACATTTATTACTGTAGGGAGATGTGTCTGATGTGTATATGGGGAATGTGAATATCAATGTATGTAATTTCCTATACATAACTGTGTATAATGTCCTATAGATCACTGTATATAAGGATGCATATATAACTGTATATGAGATAAATCTATGTGATGGGGGGGGGGGGGTCGCTGCATATTAGAGGATATCCCTCCATCACTGCGGGTGGTGGAGGGAACCAGGTAAAGTTTGATATTGCAAATTTACTAACAAAGTAAGTCACACACTTGATAAAAACCACATCATCACTATTTACTGTGTAGTGTCTATAGGAACCTGTCACCCGACTTACAGGCGACCCCTAGTTACATACGGACCTCTCTGCCCACTGTAACCTCTGGTGAAGCTCTCTGGGTGCCTTTATCAGCTGTAAGGTGTTTGTAATGAAGTTTTATTGATAATCCTTGTTCCCATGACAGCACAAAATCTTGAAAATCCAATTGTCACAGAGACAAAAATCGAATTTTGTCTGGAGCTAAATTTATAAAATCTACCAAATCCAACTTGCAAATTGAATTTAAGAACAAACCTAAAAAAACTGCAAAAGCTGCAAAATATCCCAAAATTGTAGGTTTATTGTCTTTTAATCTTTTTCCTTGTTTAGAAAGAATTTCTTATTTGAGTGATGCCATTGGTCGCTCTCCTGTGTGCTGAGTGGGTAAGTAACAGGAGGTAAGTGACTGTATATGATAGATTTATATTCTGTGTATTAGATATGTACATTCATGCCTGGACTTGGTTACATGCAGCCCCTGCAGTTATACAGGGCGCTGGCCTACGGGGGGCGCATACACAGAACCCTGCACCTCCAGGCTCCGCCCTCTCTGTGATGTATCTAGTAATGTATACTATGATGTCATCTCCAGCTGTTCTTCAACTTTGGAATAACTTTATGTTTACTCATTGTGTGACTTGTAATCTACATTTTCTAGCAGCTTCCTCCCTCTGCGGTCTCTGTCTCTAAATTTTCTGTCCCCTCTGTGCCGGTGGGTGGAGGCTTTTCTCCTCCTACTCACTGCCCCCCCCCCCCCCTCCATAGACTTCTATATAATCCGACTCCTCTGTGAGATTGTGCCTGGAAAAGATGACATAAATCAGAGACTTCA
Organism: Engystomops pustulosus; assembly: GCF_040894005.1. Taxonomy (NCBI): domain Eukaryota; kingdom Metazoa; phylum Chordata; class Amphibia; order Anura; family Leptodactylidae; genus Engystomops; species Engystomops pustulosus. The sequence continues at coordinate 43,072,413 of NC_092413.1, forward strand.
GAGGGAAAAGCCGATTAGGAGGGAAGGAGGGAGGATGATGGAGATATAGTAAGATGATGAGGAAGCACTTTCATAATAATAATAATTCCTTTATTTATATAGCTCTCACAGATTATGCACAGATCTTGCCAATTCGCTTTCATCTGATAAGATATATTACACGGCTTCTTGTAGTCACTATCTATGTCACAGTTTATTTATTGAAAAATTACTGAGCTTTATTGGGGTAGCACGGGCTTCTGGGCAGGGTAAAAGTTATGGGGGGTCTGGGTGGTAGTTGTGGGGCAAGGTAAAAGCTGTTGGGACGTATGGTAGTGGTGGAGGATCAGGGTAAAAGTTATGGGGGGTCTGGGTGGTAGTTGTGAGTCAAGGTAAAAGCTGTTGGGACGTATGGTAGTGGTGGAGGAACAGGGTAAAAGTTGTGGGCAACAGGGTAAATATTAGGGCATTGGTGGAGGGTAGCAGGATAAAAGTTTTGGGTGAGTGGGGTGGCGGTGGTGGGGCAGGGTAAAAGATGTATGGATCGGGTTGGGTAGGGAGCAGGGTAAGTGTTGTGGGCATTGGGCTGGTGGGGAAGGGTAAAAGTTTTGGGGATCAGGGTAGTGGGGAATAGGGTAAAAGCTTTGGGATGGTAGAGAGGTGGTGGGTTGCTGGGTGGGTTGAGGATTGGGTTTATGGTGGGGGGATCAGGATAAAAGTTTTAGGGGAGTGGGCGTTCGGGGAGGGTAAAAGTTGTGATGGCTGGGGAGACAACACCCAAAATGGCAGAATTTTAGTGCATTTTCTGGTGTAAGTAAAGAGAATAGTAGGAGCAGAGTTATACTAGGCCGTCTCATCCTCCACCAGATTTAGTGGATTGGGGGGAGTTGGAATTTGTGGGGATTGGGTTGGTGGTGGGGGGATCAGGGTAAAAGTTGTATGGGAGTGGGGTGTCAGTGGAGGGGGAGGGTTAAAGTTGTGGGGATCAGTGGGGTGGTGGGGAGCTAGGTAAAAGTTGTGTAGATTGGGTTGGTGGTGGGGGGATCAGGGTAAAAGTTGAATGGGAGCGGGGTGTCAGTGGAGGGTAAAAGTTGTGGGCATAGGGTTGGTTTTGGAGGGATCAGGGTAAAAGTTGTGTGGGAGTGGGGAGTCGGGGGAGGGTTAAAGTTGTGTGGATTGGGGTGGTTGGAGGGAGACAAGACTCAAAATGGCAGAATTTTAGTGCATTTTTCTGGTGTAGGCAAAGGCACCAGATTTATCCTCCAGCCTCAGACCCTGGGATAGACCTGGCGCAGAATATGACTGTCTAGTATAACTGTGCACTGTGGTAACCAGGATAGCCGCTACACTACAGACGTCTGCTTCTGGCTCCCTCCTTAGGGTAACACAGCCAGGCAGCGGAGTCACCTACAGATTACCCTATAGATGGGTCAATAATAGTTTGGGACTTGAAACCCCTTTAGACCCAGGATAGGTGAGACACTAAGAGGATATAAATATTATTTCTTTGATGATGAAAACCGAAAGCAGAATCTGCAGGGAGCACAGTGCAGGAAGTCCCCTACTTAAAGACACCTGACTTACAGATGACCCCTAGTTACAGACGCACCTCTCTGACCTCTGGTGAAGCTCTCTGGATGTTACTTTAGTCCCAGATCAGCTGTAAGGTGTCTGTAATCAAGTTTTATTGATAATCTTTGGTGCCATTAAAGAAAAAAAATGTGAAAATCCAGTGGTCAATAGGACAAAAATGTTCTGTCTGGAGTTACAATTATAAAATATACAATTCTGACTTACATACAAATTCAATTTAAAAACAAGCCCAAAGAACATGATAGGAGTGGTACATACATCAGTCTCACCTTACAATATGAGCCCTAAAGTGTGGGCTGGTAAAATAATTATGTAAGTTTATTATTGTGCTATGATTTATGATCTGGATATAAGAATAAAAATTGAAGAAAATTAACCAGTATGAAAAAGTAAAAAAAAAGAGAATACTCACCTCTGCTCCTCTTCATCTTGATCCTTGCGATTGTCTTTGCTCGTCTTGACACGCCGAGATCACCTAGAAAAGAGACTTATGAAAATATCCCTCCCTACACCATGAGTGGTCTAGGGAGGGATATAGGGTCCCCCCATCATCATTGTACCCGACCTCTACCGCTCTGCAATATGAAAACAGATAAAATGAAACTCATCATTGGGTTTGTTAGGGGCAGAAATGTTAAACTGTTCTTCTACACGCTGTACAGATATCAGTGTCCACTAAGGAATAACTCTATGTCTGCTCATTGTGTGACTTGTAACCTTCATTTTCTAGCAGCTTCCTCCCTCTGCTGTAAACATTTTGGAATGGTAGAGTGGTGGGGGATTGCAGGGTAAAAGTTGTGGGGATCAGAGTGGTGGGGAACAGGGTAAGAGTTGTGGGCATTGGAGGGTGGCAGGGTAAAAGTTGTGGGGGAGTGGCAGTGGTGCGGTTGAGTAAAAGATGTGGGGATTGGGGTTTGGTAGGGAGCAGGGTAAGTGTTGTGGGCCTTGGGCTGGTGGGGGAAGGGTAACAGTTGTGGGCATTGGGTTGATGGTGGGGGGATCAGGGATGAAATTTGTATGGGAGTGGGGTGTCGGTGTAGGGGAGGGTAAAAGTTGTGTGGATTGGGATGGTGGTGGGTTAATCAGGGTTAAAGTTGTTGGGGAGTGGGATGTTGGTGGAGGGGGACGGAAAAAGTTGTGGGGATAGGGTTGGTAGTGGGAGGGGCAGGGTAAAGGATGTTGGGGAGTAGGGTGTCCGTGGGGGGAGGGTAAAAGTTGTGGTTATTGGGTTGGTAGTGGGGGATCAGGGTAAAAGTTGTAAGGGAGTGGGGTGTCGGTGGGAGGAGGGTAAAAGTTGTGGGGATTGGGGTGGTTGGGGGGAGACAACACTCAAAATGGCAGAATTTTAGTGCATTTTCTGGTGTAAGTAAAGACAGTAGGAGGAGCAGAGTTATACTAGGCCGTCTCATCCTCCACCAGATTTATCCTCCAGCCTCAGACCCTGGGATAGACCTGGCGCAGAATATGACTGTCTAGTATAACTGTGCACTGTGGTAACCAGGATAGCCGCTACACTACAGACGTCTGCTTCTGGCTTCCTCCTTAGGGTAACACAGCTTAGGAGCGAAGTCACCTATAGATTACCCTATAGATGGGTCAATAATAGTTTGGGACCTGAAACCCCTTTAGACCCAGGATAGGTGAGACACTGAGAGGATATAAATATTGTTTCTTTGATGATGAATGGACGACCAAAAGTGGAATCTGAGGAGAGCACAGTACAGACAGTCCCCTATTTAAAGACATCCGACTTAAAGACCACCCCTAGTTACAGACGGACCTTTTTGACAAAGTAGACAGTGTCTGGAAAAAAGGGAGTTAAAACTGAATTTAAAACGTGGAGGAGCCACTAACACGGCATACTCCCATATAAGCCAGAAAGTCACAGGATCAAAAATATAAAGTTAGTGCTCTACTCCTTGTGATGTTATCAAAGACGAGAAACTCTCACCACCTTCTCGTAGACTGAAAATAAAAGATATCCCCGACTCCTTGCATCACCATTCATCCTCCTTCACTGGGTTCAAGCGCAATCCTCGTCCCGTTTCCGTGTCCGTGATGCACTCTTACTCCTGTGTCTGGAAGTCAGGAAAGGAAAGTGCAGATTGTCAAGTTCAAAGGGAAATGGTTTTTATTAAATATACTCACAAGAGTCAAGTTAAAAGTTTGTATATAGTGAAACATAGAACGCCAAAGACCTCGCCCGACCCAGGTTTCACCTCTTCAGGCTTCAGGACCTTTTTGACCACTGTGATCTCTGGTGAAGCTCTCTGGATGTTACTTTACTCCCAGACTACAATGATCAGCTGTAATGTGTCTGCAATAAAGTTTTATTGATAATCTTTGGTGATATTAAAGCAAAAAAATGTTAATATCAAATTGTCACGAGGACAAAAAATTTTTGATTATAAAATATACAGTTTTTACTTACATACAAATTCAAGTTAAGAACAAACGCAAAGACCATGAGAGGAGTGGTACATACATCAGTCTCACCTTAATTTATGGGGTCCTAAAGGGGCCAAACGTTACCAAGCTCAACAAGTGGGTGGGGGTGGGTTTGTATGATAATTATGTAGGTTTATGATTGTGCTATGATTTATTATCTGGATATAACATTAGACAAATAAATATTTAATGGAAATTAACGGAAATCATCCAGTATGACAAAGTAAAAAAAAAAAACACTGAAAATACTCACCTACTCTTCATCTTGATCCCGGCGCTTGTCTTTGCTAGTCTTGACATCCCGGGATCATCTAGAAAAGAGACTTAGAAAAAGCCGATCATGGGGACGAGATGTCGGGTGCTCTGGGCTCAGTATTTTCAGTGTTTTTTTACTTTTTCTTGCTGGTTGATTTCCTTTATACAGACAAATCAGTCTCATAGCATAACTATGAGTGTGGGAGCGAGGTGGGACTTTCTGCAGTGAAAAACAACCCAAGTGCAGTAGAGATGAGGGAAATGGAGCAGATCTGGTACCCGGCCAGGGGTAAGGGGCTTATATCTTGGTCACATACTGGAATGTGGGGTTTCTCTCCATCCATTTCACACCGGATAGACTGGGATTATCCCACCAAGGAGGTTGTCATGGGTTATTGCTGGTGATGATGGAGAAGTATTGTGGTCAGGGACAGAGATGATGTTTGACACCAGAAGATACTGTAAAGTGCTATGGGACAAGATGAGAACATATCAGGAATGAAACCAAATGTCCCAGCAAATAGGAGAAACCCAGCAGAAAACTCATCAGGAACAAGAGGTGCAGGGGCAGTAGAGCCATCAAGAACAAGAGCATCCACAGGGTCAGGGTCATCGGGAACAAGAGTGACATCACTAGCAGGGTCAGTAGTGACAGGCAGTAGCAATATAATGGAGAAGATGTAAGTAAAGCAAGTACCTGTAGGTCAAGCTACTATCCCCCTTCATGTCCCTTCAGCGTCAGGTACCAGTTCCTCTAAACCCTTTGGGGTCAGCTGTCACTGAACTGGGACTACTCCTGGGGTAGCGACCTGGTGGTTCCCTGCAGCGAAGACCAGATCCCCGTATGGGGGTTAAAGGGTGAAAACCAGGGAATCACTTAGACAACGCCCTCAGGATTAGCCCTAAGCCAAACCAGTTCAGTGGCACAGTGGGTCCTCACCCGCTGCCTTACATTACCCAAGAGAGGAATATAGAGATGCTACCCGCAGGATAATTCTTATAAGAAATGGAAATTTATGGAAAACTTCATGAAAGTTAAAGTAGATACTGGACAAATCCACACATTTCTACATAAGACCACCCCATAGAGAAGACCACCTCCCTAAAAGACCAAGTTTTTTAGCAATCATTTTTGTTTATACTCTATAAAACCTTCCCCTCTATGAGCGGACCACCATTTATCTAACCAAAGACCACTTTTTGTGCATTTTTTTTTCTTTAACAATATTCAGTCTAGCATCTGTAAACCTGATTTATCAAATGTTAAGTTGTAAAATTTCCAAAAATTCTTGGATCCAATCCCAGTAGAAAATGGAATTTTATAAACTCAACCCCCTAAAATCAATCACTTTTGGGCAGAGCTCAAAGACCTTCCACCACCCTCCTCCCTCATTTCCCAAGCATCAATGTCATTAGTATCATTGCTTTCTTGTCAATTGGGTGGAGCCAGAGTGTTTTCTCCAGCCTAGGGCCAATCACCTGACAGTAGAGAGTCTAATTAGAATAGTTCCTGGGTAGGGTCAGTACACAATATCCTAAATAGGCTTCTTACTGTCAGATGGGCGGCCCTAGACATCAGAAATAATGACAATGTTTGCCCAGGAATGATGGGGGCTAAAAGGAAATGTGTCACCAAAATAATCCAGATCTTTTATTAATGAGAATTGTTTTTTTAACCTTTTTGATGAAATTGTTTTTTTTAATTGTTGATGAAATTTTTTTTATTGCTTTACACATTTGAGAAAAAAAAAATGACTACAATTGTAAGAAAACACTTCCATCTGCGCTGCAATGAGTGGAGTCACATATATTACAGGATGGAGGTGATGGAGATGATGGAGGTGGTGAAAGGTCGTATGTAAATTATATGAATTTGGAAAATGAGATTTCAGGGGGAATGGAATAAGAGGGTCACGCTGATGTGTAACAATGGAAGGGAAGCCACACTGGGGGTAGTAGAGGGTAACAATGGGGGGGGGGGGGTCATCAACCTGGAATATCATTTATATTGTTTGTGTCATGAAGAGTCATGAATTCTCCAATCTACTTTCTGTATCAATTTTCAAGATCTCTGCTTGCTTTCAAGCGCTGCAGAATTTGATGGCGCTATATATATAAAGTTTATTATTATAAGAATAGGGACCATGAGAGGAGAGCCTTGTGCTGGAGTAAAATTAGGGAGGGGTCATGTTGGGGGACAGGAATGATGGGGCCTCAGTCTGGTTATGTGTGTGGGGGCTGGGGTGACTTGGGTATTTAGTAATAGTCTGGGCCAGATTCTCTATAATATACTAATGTGATGACAAGCAGAAGTTTTGGGGCCTTTCATCATTATTTATGTGCTTCGGTGCTGTACTTGATTGCTGACCCCATCGAAATCTTTATTTAGCTTTGTGTATTTTATTTCCTTTGAGCAGAACACCACATTTTTTCTGTAAAAAATGTTGTGTTTTGCTCAGAGGCTTCAGTTGTATTGTATCAGCTGTAATATTTACATTGAATAGTGCCCAAGAGAGGCCAAAATATATGGTGCCACAGATAGGTCAAAATGTGTGATGCCCAGGAGAGGCAAAATGTGTGATGCCCAAGAGAGGCAAAGGTGTGATGCCCAAGAGGCAAAAGGTGTGATGCCCAAGAGGCAAAAGGTGTGATGCCCAAGAGGCAAAAGGTGTGATGCCCAAGAGGCAAAAGGTGTGATGCCCAAGAGGCAAAAGGTGTGATGCCCAAGAGGCAAAAGGTGTGATGCCCAAGAGGCAAAGGTGTGATGCCCAAGTGGCCAAAATGTATGATGCCCAAGAGAGGCAAAAGGTGTGATGCCCAAGTGGCCAAAATGTATGATGCCCAAGAGAGGCAAAAGGTGTGATGCCCAATGGCCAAAATGTATGATGCCCAAGAGAGGCAAAAGGTGTGATGCCCAAGAGGCCACTTCCTATTGTGCCCAAGAGAGGCAAAATGTGTGATGCCATGCCCAAGAGGCAAAATTTGTGATGCCCAAGAGGCCACTTTGTGATGCCATGCCCAAGAGGCCAAATTGTTGATGCCCAAGAGGCCACTTTGTATTATGCCCAAGAGAGGCCAAAATGTGTGATGCCATGCCCAAGAGGCAAATGTGTGATGCCATGCCCAAGAGGCAAAATGTGTGATGCCCAAGAGGCAAAATGTATGATGCCCAAGAGAGGCCAAAATGTATGATGCCCAAGAGGCCACTTTGTATGATGCCCAAGAGAGGCCAAAATGTGTGATGCCCAAGAGGCCAAAATGTGTGATGCCCAAGAGGCCAAAATGTATGATGCCCAAGAGAGGCCAAAATGTATGATGCCCAAGAGAGGCCAAAATGTATGATGCCCAAGAGGCCAAAATGTATGATGCCCACGAGAGGCCAAAATGTATGATGCCCAAGAGAGGCCAAAATGTATGGTGCCCAAGAGAGGCCAAAATGTATGATGCCCAAGAGAGGCCAAAATGTATGATGCCCAAGAGAGGCCAAAATGTATGGTGCCCAAGAGAGGCCAAAATGTATGGTGCCCAAGAGAGGCCAAAATGTATGATGCCCAAGAGAGGCCAAAATGTATGGTGCCCAAGAGAGGCCAAAATGTATGGTGCCCAAGAGAGGACCAAACTAATGGTGCCCGAGTGCGGACCAAACTAATGGTGCCCGAGTGTGGACCAAACTAATGGTGCCCGAGTGCGGACCAAACTGATGGTGCCCGAGTGTGGACCAAACTGATGGTGCCCGAGTGTGGACCAAACTGATGGTGCCCGAGTGTGGACCAAACTGATGGTGCCCGAGTGTGGACCAAACTGATGGTGCCCGAGTGTGGACCAAACTTATGGTGCCCAAGTGTGGACCAAACTGATGGTGCCCGAGTGTGGACCAAACTGATGGTGCCCGAGTGTGGACCAAACTGATGGTGCCCGAGTGTGGACCAAACTGATGGTGCCCGAGTGTGGACCAAACTGATGGTGCCCGAGTGTGGACCAAACTGATGGTGCCCGAGTGTGGACCAAACTAATGGTGCCCGAGTGTGGACCAAATCCTTATCTGAAATGTCATCTGATTATTGTATATTATTGTGTTGCTGATTCTCTTGCATTTTTTAATTTCTCTTTTTTTTTCTTGCAGAGCTCATGTGTGGTACAAGCAGTATATATCCCATATGTGCTGATTGTGCCGCCATACGCCGTGTACCTTCTGTGCGAGGCGCCAGTATCACATGCTGCACTCAATGGCAGTGTATATAGAGGAAATCTCTGTGTGCATTGATATAGTAATCAATTGTACTGGTGTCTTAAAGAGATAGTTGTACATTTGATCGAGGGGTTAATATTGAGACTCCTGGACCCCTGGAGGAAGAGGTGAGTAACTGCACCCGTCAGAACATACACAAATATCTAGGTACCAGAATCAGACCCAGTACCTGGGAGGTGGATGGAAGATGAGCTGCAGGGATCCTGCACAGCCGCTCCTCTCCGGTAAGTAGTGATATTATATTATGTTACTGTTACCATATATAATTACACATGTTTATGACGTGTTTGTATATGTCAGTAGGTCACCCAGGCCATAGAGGGATCACAGGATCTGTATATAGGCTCCAGATCAGCGGCAGCAGAGCTTCCAGGAATATGCTCCGGATACACAGCATCACAGCCTGAGGAAGGGGCGTTCTCCAGTCCACAACGTCTCATCCCTGGTACTTACCTGCACTGACTACATTATATCTATTCTATAATAGTTATATTATCTATTCTCACTGATAGGGGGAAGAAGGGAATTGGGGTGACTCTCCTCGATGATGTCCAGCACCTTTAATAAAGGATTATTTTCTCTGCTGTTCCTCATTGCCATTTGTCTCCTTTCTTCCTCCAGGACATCACATCCATCACAGTGTCCTGATCCATACAAGGAATCCGACCGCTCATCCATATCCTACAGATGGAGAATCCAGAGAAGAGAAAGACACAGATCCCCCAGGATTCCCCCTCAGCCATCGCTTCCTGTCCTGACCTGGAGAAGCTGAGGCTGATGACTACTATACGAGCGCCAGGTTCTCCATCACTGCCTCACGTCTCTGCCTTCTTCTCCCACCCAGAAGATGAGGCACTGACCTGGGATTCCTCCTCAGACTAATGATTACATTGTATAGTAAGACGTCATGGAGGCTCCGCTGTTACTGTATATTGTCCAGACTGTGGGAAATCCCCCATCATGGAGAGATGGGAACAGCTCAGCTGTGATCTGTCATTTAGGGTCCAAGTGGGATTAAACGTTGTCTTTCCATCTGATGTGTGAGTGACGTGTTTTATATCATCTATATCTATATCTGCCAGAGAGCGGATAGAAAGGGATGTGACACCTAGGACACTATTGTTTAGGCCACTTTTACCACAAAAATTGAGGTTGCAGAGGTCACGCCCTTTCACATCTCACTCACCTTATCAAGAAAAAAATGAGGGAACATTTATGAGGACGTGTTCACACACTGCGGAGGAGGGGGGGGTCCTGATCACAGATGTAAATGGAGACAAGTAACATTTTTGTAGGATGTTATAGGGCTTTGAACTTTAGGTGCGATTTTTTACATTTTTTATAAAAAAACACAAAATCAGCTATTGAGGGACCTGCTCAGATTTCAAGTCACTTTAAGAAGCCTAAACAATAGTAAAACCCCATCAATTACACCATTATAGAAACTATACTCTATTACGTATTTAAAACCACTTTTATGAAGTTTGTTAACCATTTAATTGTTTTACAGGGGGATAAAACAAAATTGTGAAATTTAAAATGTTTTAAAATCTAAATGTTTTTCATAAAATGTACAAATTCTCAGTGGATAAAATACCAAAACTCCACAAAGTTTGATACCCAATCTCTCCCGCGTATAACAATCCCCCATATGTGGTGGTAACCTGCTGTATGGGCACACGCCAGGGCATGGAAGGGAAGCAGATGTAGGAAAAACTTTGGAATGCCGTATTTTTTGGTCTATAAAGCGCACCATCAATAAATGCCTGCTAAAACGTCTAGGTTCATATATAAGGCGCACTGGATTATACGGCGCACCTGATTCTAAGGATGAATGACCAGCAGGTGGCAGACCTGTGCACAGTTTAAGGCAGCTGTTGTCTGTAAGTACGGTTCATATATAAGGCGCACTGGACTATAAAGCGCACCTTTGATTTCTGAGAAAATCAAAGGATTTTTTGTGCGCCTTATAGTCCAAAAAATAAGGTAGGTTACAGAAGACCTTGAGACCTTTGTGCAACTTTTAATTTTTTAACTTTTTATTGACAAACATTTTTACAAAAGGAAGGCAGCATTGGTACAGTTGTGATGCAGGTACAGTTATACATCAATCATAGGACAATTCAGGCAGGTCACGCGGGACCCTTAGCAAAGATACATAAGGTGGGCAATGAAATGAAGTCAATGTCCAGCTAGTCTACCAGATCCCATGCCCTGCTCACATATCTGCTTGGTACAGTAGTCTACAAGTCAGACCATGTAGACCAGTGGCAACTTTTTAATAATGATCGAAACTCAATGAGACAAAAGTGCATTTACTTCCCAATTCTGATTTTGTTTTCAAATTTTTATTGATTTTTAAAGATTTTTGAACTTTTTTTTAAAAAATTTGAACATGGTGCAATTCTGATCTCATCTTTACCTATTGAGTCGTTTACTCTACAGTGTCTTAAGGTTGTTCATTGGATTCAGAAATAAGAAACATCTGATATTCTATAGTTTAAATCACTGAAAGACAAGTTTATGTCACATTTATAAATTATCTATCTTTTTTTTTGACGGGTGCCCAACAAATTTTAGACCATATATAAGCAAAAACATTGAACTCACCACAATACTGGCCGTGAGAACAGCATCACCCTAGAATTAGACTAATAAGGCCCCGGGGTCAGTTTGCAGGACTGTTAGCGCCACCTTGTGGTTTTTTATGTAACTGCCACAGCTCAAGGAAATTCAGTGCAAATTTTTTTTGCTTTTTATGGCCAGAGAAATAATTTTTTTGCTCATTTTCTAGAAACCTAACTTTTACTATTGACCCAGCTATGGTTAAGATTCTGGAGATGAAGTAGATTTATTTATATACTATCTATAAATAATGGGGGTCATCTATCTATCTATCTATCTATCATCTATCTATCTAATATCTATCTATCATCTATCTATCTGTCTGTCTGTCTGTCTATCTATCATCTATCCATCCATCTATCTATCTATCTATCTATCTTCTATCTATGTATCTATCATCTATCTATCTATCTTCTATCTATCTATGTATCTATCATCTATCTGTCTGTCTATCTATCTATCTATCTATCTATCTATCTATCTATCTATCTATCTATCTATCTATGTACCTATCATCTATCTATCATCTATCTATCTATCTATCATCTATCTATCTGTCTGTCTATCTATCATCTATCTATCTGTCTGTCTATCTATCATCTATCTATCTATCTATCTATCTATGTATCTATCTACGTAGGGAAAGTCCAAACAGCACATCTAAGAGAGGCAATGGTGGGTGCAGGCACTCAGAACCAGGCTTTAGGTCCTCCAACGTAGATAATTGAAAGTAGGCAGCACTCCAAATATAGTGAAAAAAACGGGTGTTCTTTATTCTATGTTAGGGTACAGTGAAGTACAGAAGCAGCGATGTTTCGGCTCCAAAGAGCCTTTCTCAAGCAAAGTGAAAACAGTGGAGCTCACATATATACCAAACATAGTGGTCACATGATTACATAGCACCCACCCCCTCATTAGCATATTGCGTCAGCATACTCAAAAGCAATATGCATGAAATGTCTACAAAACAATAGATTAATATGTACATCATGAAAGTGCAAGTGCTAAAATACAATTCATACAATTAGATTGCAGTATGGTTAAATATGTGCAGTTTAAAGTGCCCAGTGCAGTGTAGCAGAACGAACAAATTACAATTACACATAGTAAAAAGAAGTTACGGGTTCTCACCATCATTTCCACTTGCTGCGAAAAAATAAATAAATAGCTAGCCTGCAAGCGCGCCGATCACTTCCATGTGTGACACGCATCCGTGGAGCGCAAGCCATAGAAGGCATAATGCGCATGACCGGAAGTACTGTGAGTACGTTACCTAGGGAACCGAATGCCAACACTTATGTTACTGGAACCGGGCAATGCGGTGCGATCGGCACCTTAAAGTAATTTGCGTGTGTCACGCTTAGTGTGGGAAAGCCAAATGGCACTTTGGAGGGCATATATATTGCCAGAACCAGACAATACGGTGCGATCGGCACCTTAAGGTTATTTGCGTGTGTCACACTAGATTTACAGGGGTCAAGTGGCACGGCAGAGGGCATATCCAGTGTCAAATCGGCACATTTAGTGTCAAAAACTGACAGGTAAGGAGGGAGGTAACGGGTTAAGTCCCTGTGTATCCAGGGAACAAGGACCCACACTCCCCATGTCATCCCGGCAGGGACAAGACTTAAAGGGCCACTCATTAGGCACATAGCATGACCCCTTCGTATCAAGGATACCTTAATTATTAAAGAACATTCCATGTGTGTAAATATAAAGACCATAAAGTGCAGCAGCAGATCCCCAGGCTCGCAAGAAAATCACAAAGAGAAAAAATGGCAGAAAAAATACAGTTAGCACAAAATTAGCAGCATATGGTGGTATAGGATGGTGAGAGTATTCCCGATACTGGCTTCAAAATATTCTTATATTCATATGTTCTGAAAAACAGAGAAAAAGAGCTTTAGGAATATTACTCAATAATTTTAAACATGTTAGACATTCATTAAAGGTGTAATCACTCTATTAATATACATCCTGTTGGATATCACAAAGGTACCTAGGCTAGAACATAACAACAAGCATTTCAAATACCGGTCAATTTAAAATCAACATTGAGCCCCCTTGGTCTGAGAGTACCAAGGGTATGTATCCATTCTAGTTCCTTCTTTTTTAATATGCGTTCCCTGTCCCCTCCTCTACGTGGTGGGGGTACGTGATCGATTAATTGGAAACGTAGATCTTTCTCTGCATGGCCTGCTTCGATAAAGTGTTTCGACACTGGGAGGTCTCTTCTACCGCTGCGTATCGTGTAGCGGTGCTGGTTGAATCTAATTTTAAATTCAAGTGTGGTTTCGCCGATATAGGCGAAACCACAAGGGCAGTTCAGTTTGTAAATGACGTAGCTACTATCACAACTAAGGTAATGTTTTATTTTATATTCAACACTGTCATGTAGGAACACTGCACCTTTGTCCATTTGTTTGCAGTTGATGCAACTGCGGCAGGGATAAGAGCCCTTGTTTAGTCGACCCATGATCCCTGTTTGTCTATTTGTGCGCATAGGACCCACATCTGATCTGACTAACCGGTCTTTTATAGAATGGGACTTTCGGTAAGAAAAAAGAGGGGGATTCTGGAACTCAGGGACATGGACAGGACTCCCTGATAATTTGGGCCAGTGTCTACGGACTATGTTGGAGATCGCAATGCTTTGTTCGCTGTATGTGGACACAAAAGGGAGTCTTTTCATGTTGGACTCTCTTGTAACAGGAGATAGTAGTTTAGATCTATCTATTTGTTGGGTTTTATCTAGATTTTTCTTAATAATATTGCGAGGGTAACCCCGTTGTGAGAACTTGTCGGCCATAGTTTGTAAATTTTCATCTACTTTATGTGGGTTACTGGTGATGCGTTTCACCCTCAAGAGCTGGCTATAAGGTAAAGTTCTCACCATTGCTCGAGGGTGATGACTCTCGTACCTCAATAGAGTGTTTTTGTCGGTAGGTTTAACATATAGGTCAGTGTGAAGCGACCCTTCACTATATATAACTCGCACATCCAAAAATTGAATCTCACTCTTAGAGTGCACCAATGTAAATTTTATGGAGTCATCAATAGTATTCAAATATGAATGAAACTCCAGCAATTCCTGCTCTGACCCTGTCCACAAGAGGAAGACGTCATCTATGTACCTCCACCACCGCAGGCAATGCCTGAAGTGGGTGGAGGCATAGATGGCGTCTTCCTCCAGGACCCTCATCACAATGTTTGCGTATGTTGGTGCCATATTGGCACCCATTGCAACCCCCATTAGTTGCAAAAAGAACTCGTCCCCAAATAATTAAGCGCAAGAAATGGACCCGAGACCTCGAGGACTACAGGACTGGATCTATATACAGTTGGCAAGGACTACATGCTCCATCAAACCAGAAAGATGCACAAAAAAGACGGGGACGAGCCCCCAGCACCCGGAGAAATGACCTCAGGACGGATAAAACAAGAGACACTCCATCTTTAACCTCAACTACCTCTTTTTTAGAGACTCAAACAGTAACACACCCAATCGACAATCCAAGACCCGGAGAGGGGGAAAGAAACACCATAGAGCAAGGAAACAGCACACGCCCGAAACAGAAACCCGATACTCCAATAATGGCCCTCAGGAAAAGGAACCCCAACAACTAGTGGTAAATATTTTGTCCAAAAATCTAACTAATGATCAAATGGCTGTTTTGTCGAAGGGACTATCCTTCTGTATCACATCTAAACTGAATTGGTTTCAAACTGAAGTTGACTTACAACATTTCTTTCGCAATATTAAGCTTAAACATTACTTTGCTAACCAGATTACTAGTACTAAAGTTGGTGTTATTAATAATACTGAATTGTCTCTTAAGCATTTACAATTGCGCAATGTGAGTACTTTCACTCCAGACGTAACTGCACCACATATTGATGCTTTTATATCTGCAGTGAAACAGGAGATGCATGAATTACGCACTACTACAACTGATTGTGACTTACTTCATCCAAACATTACTAAAGCCGAGATTGATGCATTGAATGAGCTGGGCCATGACGGCGACCTTACCATCAAGCCCGCCGACAAAGGTGGGGCGGTCGTCGTCATGGACACCAGCTCATATGTTGCAGAAATACGCAGACAATTAGCAGACAACAAGGTCTATTGCAAGATACCATCTGACCCCAAATTTTCCCTGGCTAGGAAGATTAAACATATATTGGATGAAGCTATATCTGATGACGTCATTGATAGGGATATGTACAGATTCTTAGTGATTGAACATCCAATCACACCTGTACTATACATATTGCCCAAAATACATAAATGTCTTATATCTCCGCCCGGCAGGCCGATTGTATCTGGCAGTGGGTCTATATTCTCTAATATAACAATTTTCCTTGATAGAATTTTGCGCAATCTTTCCATTTCAGGGCAATCCTATATCCAGGATACAACTGACTTCATAAATAAGCTGACAGAAGTAGAAACCAACATCCCATGTGACATCTGGTTGGCATCTTTTGACGTCATATCCTTATATACGTCGATTGATCACGAAAGGGGGATAGATGCAGTCAGACGCAAATTACCCACAGAGGGACATACGCCCAGAACACAGACATTTATTGTTGACCTTTTGGAACTAGTTCTAAAGAACAATTATTTTTTATTTGGGGACGAGTTCTTTTTGCAACTAATGGGGGTTGCAATGGGTGCCAATATGGCACCAACATACGCAAACATTGTGATGAGGGTCCTGGAGGAAGACGCCATCTATGCCTCCACCCACTTCAGGCATTGCCTGCGGTGGTGGAGGTACATAGATGACGTCTTCCTCTTGTGGACAGGGTCAGAGCAGGAATTGCTGGAGTTTCATTCATATTTGAATACTATTGATGACTCCATAAAATTTACATTGGTGCACTCTAAGAGTGAGATTCAATTTTTGGATGTGCGAGTTATATATAGTGAAGGGTCGCTTCACACTGACCTATATGTTAAACCTACCGACAAAAACACTCTATTGAGGTACGAGAGTCATCACCCTCGAGCAATGGTGAGAACTTTACCTTATAGCCAGCTCTTGAGGGTGAAACGCATCACCAGTAACCCACATAAAGTAGATGAAAATTTACAAACTATGGCCGACAAGTTCTCACAACGGGGTTACCCTCGCAATATTATTAAGAAAAATCTAGATAAAACCCAACAAATAGATAGATCTAAACTACTATCTCCTGTTACAAGAGAGTCCAACATGAAAAGACTCCCTTTTGTGTCCACATACAGCGAACAAAGCATTGCGATCTCCAACATAGTCCGTAGACACTGGCCCAAATTATCAGGGAGTCCTGTCCATGTCCCTGAGTTCCAAAATCCCCCTCTTTTTTCTTACCGAAAGTCCCATTCTATAAAAGACCGGTTAGTCAGATCAGATGTGGGTCCTATGCGCACAAATAGACAAACAGGGATCATGGGTCGACTAAACAAGGGCTCTTATCCCTGCCGCAGTTGCATCAACTGCAAACAAATGGACAAAGGTGCAGTGTTCCTACATGACAGTGTTGAATATAAAATAAAACATTACCTTAGTTGTGATAGTAGCTACGTCATTTACAAACTGAACTGCCCTTGTGGTTTCGCCTATATCGGCGAAACCACACTTGAATTTAAAATTAGATTCAACCAGCACCGCTACACGATACGCAGCGGTAGAAGAGACCTCCCAGTGTCGAAACACTTTATCGAAGCAGGCCATGCAGAGAAAGATCTACGTTTCCAATTAATCGATCACGTACCCCCACCACGTAGAGGAGGGGACAGGGAACGCATATTAAAAAAGAAGGAACTAGAATGGATACATACCCTTGGTACTCTCAGACCAAGGGGGCTCAATGTTGATTTTAAATTGACCGGTATTTGAAATGCTTGTTGTTATGTTCTAGCCTAGGTACCTTTGTGATATCCAACAGGATGTATATTAATAGAGTGATTACACCTTTAATGAATGTCTAACATGTTTAAAATTATTGAGTAATATTCCTAAAGCTCTTTTTCTCTGTTTTTCAGAACATATGAATATAAGAATATTTTGAAGCCAGTATCGGGAATACTCTCACCATCCTATACCACCATATGCTGCTAATTTTGTGCTAACTGTATTTTTTCTGCCATTTTTTCTCTTTGTGATTTTCTTGCGAGCCTGGGGATCTGCTGCTGCACTTTATGGTCTTTATATTTACACACATGGAATGTTCTTTAATAATTAAGGTATCCTTGATACGAAGGGGTCATGCTATGTGCCTAATGAGTGGCCCTTTAAGTCTTGTCCCTGCCGGGATGACATGGGGAGTGTGGGTCCTTGTTCCCTGGATACACAGGGACTTAACCCGTTACCTCCCTCCTTACCTGTCAGTTTTTGACACTAAATGTGCCGATTTGACACTGGATATGCCCTCTGCCGTGCCACTTGACCCCTGTAAATCTAGTGTGACACACGCAAATAACCTTAAGGTGCCGATCGCACCGTATTGTCTGGTTCTGGCAATATATATGCCCTCCAAAGTGCCATTTGGCTTTCCCACACTAAGCGTGACACACGCAAATTACTTTAAGGTGCCGATCGCACCGCATTGCCCGGTTCCAGTAACATAAGTGTTGGCATTCGGTTCCCTAGGTAACGTACTCACAGTACTTACGGTCATGCGCATTATGCCTTCTATGGCTTGCGCTCCACGGATGCGTGTCACACATGGAAGTGATCGGCGCGCTTGCAGGCTAGCTATTTATTTATTTTTTCGCAGCAAGTGGAAATGATGGTGAGAACCCGTAACTTCTTTTTACTATGTGTAATTGTAATTTGTTCGTTCTGCTACACTGCACTGGGCACTTTAAACTGCACAGATTTAACCATACTGCAATCTAATTGTATGAATTGTATTTTAGCACTTGCACTTTCATGATGTACATATTAATCTATTGTTTTGTAGACATTTCATGCATATTGCTTTTGAGTATGCTGACGCAATATGCTAATGAGGGGGTGGGTGCTATGTAATCATGTGACCACTATGTTTGGTATATATGTGAGCTCCACTGTTTTCACTTTGCTTGAGAAAGGCTCTTTGGAGCCGAAACATCGCTGCTTCTGTACTTCACTGTACCCTAACATAGAATAAAGAACACCCGTTTTTTTCACTATATTTGGAGTGCTGCCTACTTTCAATTATCTATCTATCTATCTATCTATTATCTATATATCTACCTATCTATCTATTATCTATCTATCTAAGTATCTATCTATCATCTATCTTTCTATCTATCTATCTATCTATCTATCTATCTATCTATCTATCTGTCTCTCTATCTCTTACTTGCTTTCCCTCTCATATCTATCATCTATGTATCTCTTGCATTCTGTCAGTAGGAATGAGGGCCCGTTAAAAATTCCCAAAGTTTGCAGCAGTGTACCCCCTTCCCACCGATGACGTTTTTCGTTTTTTTCATTCAATTTTTTTTGCTCCCCTTCTTTAAAAATCCATAACATTTTTATTTTTATTAGGGCTTTACTGTGGGTATAAAAAAAATGGAAAAATGGCTTTTCTCATTATGGGGTTAACCACCGGGGATTGGGACGTGGCTATTCCTATCATGTTGATTTTTTTATATCAGTTCTAGGGATAGGGGCGAGATTTGAACTTTTATGGTTTTTTACTATTTTTAGACCCTATAGTGCACTTTAACCCCCGAGGTTCTGAGCGATCCTACCATATACTGTCATACCACAGTGTAGCAGTATATTTGTTTTTTTGCACATAATCTCTTACATTGTGCCACTGGAACATTATAACAGATTTTGAGAAATATCAAAGCCCGGAGTCTCAAACTCCATGCTGTCCTGGCCACCGATTGTCGCACACGGAGACGATCACAGCCATGAAGTCGGCTGTAACATCTTGCTGGCAGCTTTGCACTTCAGACAGCTTACTCCAAAGTCGGACGTTATTGCTCGCTATAACACCTCTAGAGTGTATACTTCCCGGTTTTTGCACATGACACTTTGGTGCAGTTTTATGTGTTTTGGAATAAAAGTTATGTTTTAGCACAGCTGTCACTCAATGATACCCCTAATATGCTATTTTTCAAGAATTAATAGATTGAATTAAAATACATTTTTGAGGCTTCTTCAATATACTCAAATGTGCAAAATGTAGGAGAAAATCCAATCCATTTCCATGCTGACCCCAAGGAAACTTGGAAAGTAGCTGCGACAAATTTATGCATCTCCACTGCAGACATTAACACCTCATGTGCCACATTTTTCACTATTATAAATCAGATGCAAAAGACATCTAAAGATCTACTTTGACACTCTTAAATATTGGAGTAAGATCCTGCCTAATAATAAATCTTGGCCTCCTAAATGAGTGAGTAGCAGTAGCCTTTGTGTCCAGCAGATGGCGGCGTAAGCTTTAAATAAGTAAGACAAATGATGACCGTGGATGAGAAATATTGAGAAACTTGAGTAAATCTGTAAAAATCCTAATTATATACTATTTGTACCTTCTTCTTTTAAAACTCAGGCACCACACATACAGTTTATTACTTTTAGAATTGGTTTTAGGATTTAACTATATAGAACTATAGGCGATTTAGTGATTTTAACCCCTTAACGACTTGGCCTTTTTTAGTTTTTTCACTTCCATTTTTCACTCCCCACCTTCAAAAATCTATAACTTTTTTATTTTTCCACATAAAGAGCTCTGTTATGGCTTATTTTCTGCGTAACAAATTGCACTTCGTAGTGACGGTATTTAATATTCCATGGCGCGTACTGGGAAGCGGGAAAAAAATTCCAAATGTAGTGAAAATGGTGAAAAAACACATTTGTAACGATTTCTTGTGGGCTTGGATTTTACAGCTTTCTCTGTGTGCCCCAAATGACAGGTCTATTTTATTCTTTGGGTTGCTACGATCACAGGGATGCCACATTTGTACAAGTTTTATAATGTTTTCATACATTTAAACAATTAAAACCTCCTGTACAAAAATGTTTTTTTTTTATTTTGCCATCTTCTGGCGCTAATAACTTTTTCATACTTTGGTGTACGGAGCTGTGGGTGGTGTCATTTTTTGCGACTTTTGATGGCGTTTTCATTTCTATCATTGTTAGGACTGTGCTACCTTTTGATAACTTTTTATTAATTTTTTTATATTTTCCAAAATGGCAAAAAAATGTCATTTTTTACTTTGGAAGCTATTTTCCGTTACGGGGTTAAACGCAGTGAAAAAACGTTATTATATTTTGATAGATCGGACATTTTCGGACGCGGCGATACCTAATGTGTTTATGATTTTTACTGTTTATTAATATTAATATCAGTCCTAGGGAAAGGGGGGTGATTTGAATTTTTAGGTTTTTTTAATATAATTTTTTTTTTTAAACTTTTTTTTACTTTTACTTTAACTATTTTTCAGACTCCCTAGGGTACTTTAACCCTAGGTTGTCTGATCGATCCTACCATATACTGCCATACTGCAATATGGCAGTATATGGGGATTTTACTGGGGGTTAAAACGAGACAGCTTCGGGCCTTCGTGAGACCCGATGCTGTCATGGAAATGGATCACCACTCCCCGTGACGTCATCGGGGAGCGAAGATCCGCGGCAAGATGGTGGCGCCCATGCGGCGCCATCTATTTGAAGCCTTCGGCAGCATTGCCGGCTGCGATCGCCGTGAAAGCACCTGCGATCGGTGCTAGCACTGATCGCGGGTGTTACCGGTAAGCCTTTGCTGCAATATGCAGCAAAGACTTACCGGCTATGGAGAGGGATCGGCCCGCGAGCCCTCTCCATGCACCGGGACCCGGGTCGCGCCATACTAGTACGGCGCGCGTCGGGAAGGGGTTAACTTTCTCACACAGTATGGACATCCCCATATTGTATTCATAAAGTGTCTCATATAGAAACTGCTGATGACTTAAAGGGAACCTGTCACCAGGAGACCCATTTCTAGCACTCCCCAAGTCCCCACAGGGCATAGTACATACACTGCCAAAGTGTTTTTGTATTAAAAATTGGTTTTACAGAAAAAAAGATATGTTATATTGTACCTTTCATTAGCATCTGCTGTGTGACTAGGCAGTTGCCAAATGGGAGGGTCTGGAAACTAGCAGTTCCCCCCCCCCCCTTGGGGAACAGCTCCTCCATGTGACCTTTTCAAATATATGAAAACACGCATCACTTGGCTTAGCGACAACCCCTGCTCCACTACAGCCAATCCCGAGTGAGGGGAGTTATTCATATATTTGAAAAGGTCACATGTTTGGGGGGATTGGGGGGAACTGCTCCTTTCCAGCCCCTCCCATTAGGCAACTGCCTAGTCACACAGCAGATGCTAATGAAAGGTACAATATAACATATCTTTTTTTCTGTAAAACCAATTTTTAATGCAAAAACACTTTGGCAGTGTATGTACTATGCTCTGTGGGGACTGTGGGAGTGCTAAAAATGGGTCTCCTGGTGACAGGTTCCCTTTAACTATGGTATTTATGAAGCATGGTACCACAGGTCATGGCTGGCAGAGATCTTACAGCATTCAAAACAGATAGGGCTACATGTATCAGGGCTTGTATACCTGACATCTAGTGTGCCAACTCTGAAATAGGTGTAATTCCTGATGAACTAATAGGAATTACGCCTATTTTCCCCATTATGCCACCTCCATGCCAAGTGGGCATGAAGGGGTGTAAAGAGGGCGCGCTCGGCGGGTTGTGAAGCGTTTCTGTCACACTCCGGTGTGCTGCCTGAAGCCTGTGCCCATTTAGTCCATATTTTGTGCACCAAAACAATTATGGATATGTTTTGGACCAAAATATACCATCACCGCTGAAAATACAATACACAGTAATTAAATAATGGAAAGACGTTTTTGCATAAAACCTTTATTATTTCAATAGAATTAAAATATAGCATTAAAATGTTACAGGCAATAAAGGAGCAGCGAACAGAATGAAAAGAGTAGATTATACACCTGTTATTCCTGCATTTTAAACAAAATTCCACCCCTGATATTCCTATGAGTTGAATAAATGAGGCTCTGATAGATCCTTTAATAATAAAGCAGCAGCAGAAACCCTATTAGGAAAAAGTACCACAGATTTTGTCCCCCAATTGTAGATACAGAGGACAACAAGACAATCTATCAAGTACTAATGCAAGGGGAAAATTTGTAAATAAAACCGACCAGAGGGAAAGCACCCCACCTCACAGAAATAGCTTCCAAAAATAAAGGCACCAACACCTCTTCTGCCCTGGTAGAATACAAATGGCCAATATTGGCTGTGACATTTGTGTTGAACTTCTGGCATAATGGCTCCATTTCTAAGACAATTCACCAGTACAACATGTGGAGAAGACATTAGGGCACATTTACTTACCTGTCCCGTTGACGCCGCCGATCCGGAATGTCCGCCGAGGATTCGGAGGATTCGCTCAGATCTTGCGTCCATTTTCCTGCATGTGTTGCTTCCCCGCTCAGGTCCGCTGGAGTTCACCTTCTTCTTCCCGGTGTATGTGAGTGCTGATCTTGCAACACAATTTGATTTTTAAATTCCCCGGGTTTGTCCGAATCAGTCGGGTTGTCCGTCGTCCACGCCCCCGATTTGTGTCGCATGCAAGCTGGCACCGATGCGGCACAATCGGATCGCGTACGCCAAAAACCCGGGGCAATTCAGGGCAAAACGGAAAAAAATTGCGAAACCCGATGAAAATGCGGCGTTCGGACCCTTAGTAAATGTGCCCCATTGTGATGCTCTAGACGATGGAGCCGACACTTCCTGATTCCTCTGCGATGTGATTGTGTACAATGGGGCACACTTACTAAGGGTCGTGCGTGAACTGTTGTTGGACTGTTCCTGTTTTTCTAGGCTAAAACTGCTTGCACAACTATTTAAAAAGTGTTTGCGCTGGGATTGTGCTTCACGGGACCCTTGGAAGGTGTTGCATGGGCTTTCACACAACACAAATAGGTGGTGTGCCATCAGACGGTCCGACTGTATTTAACTTTCAAATTGTGTCGCACGCCCTATGTTAAAGGTGCACCACAAATACTCTTTCGGACCAGTGCGGGGAAGCGACACATTCATGAATGAACGATCTTAGTGAATCACGGCATGCAGAATTATAACAGACAATGCACTTTTAGTGAACTTGAGTGACCTTGTAAGTAAATGCGCTCAATATGTCCCTGTCTCCTGTTGCTGTGTGCTGACTGTGTTCATAGATTATCATGGTACACAGTGTACCTGGTACATGATGGTACATGATTATCATGGAATACATGGGGGGATTTATCAGGGCTTGTGCACCTGAAATCCAGTGTACAAGCTCTGAAATAGGCCCAGTTTCTGGTGAGTGGACAGATATTGCCCCTATATTCCCCCTTCTGTCACATTCATGCTAAGTAGACATAGAAGGGCTTGAAGGTGGAACAGTTGGTGGTGTAGTGGGTCGATGCTGGCTAAGGTGCAATTGTATGCCAGGTCGGACCTGGGGTAAAACTGCCCACGGCACAACACCTGCAGGATTTATAAGAGGCTGGAGCCTCCTGATAGATCCCCCGTGGGTTGTGGACGGGGATTGCATCATACCCTGGTGTATAATAAATCCCTACCAAGGTACACTCAGGTCTGCTATCTCACTCCAATGGCACACACTCAGCCCTGCTATCTCACTCCAATGGCACACACTCAGCTCTGCTATCTCACTCCAATGGCACACACTCAGCTCTGCTATCTCACTCCAATGGCACACACTCAGCCCTGCTATCTCACTCCAATGGCACACACTCAGCTCTGCTATCTCACTCCAATGGCACACACTCAGCTTTGCTATCTCACTCCAATGGCAGACACCCAGCTCTGCCATCTCACTCCAATGGCACACACTCAGCTCTGCTATCTCACTCGAATGGCACACATACAGCTATGCTATCTCACTCCAATGGCACACACACAGCTATGCTATCTCACTCCAATGGCACACACTCAGTTCTGCTATCTCACTCCAATGGCACACACACAGCTATGCTATCTCACTCCAATGGCACACACTCAGTTCTGCTATCTCACTCCAATGGCGCACACTCATCTCTGCTATCTCACTCCAATGGCACACACTCACCACTGCTATGCCTCTCCCTCAGAACAAGAAACTTATCTTGTCTGTCTCCAGGTTGCTGGACAGGAAGTGCTCTCTGCCTCCTCTCCCCTGCTCCTGCAGTACAGGAGACTCGTGTTCTTGTGAGAGGAATCTGACCAGACAGGAATACCTGCTCAACCATAGTCAGGAGTGAGTTTATGGTCAGATCCATAAGGGCAACCAAAGAGTAAAACACCAAGACTGATAGAGACAGATTGGAATTATTTCTGTGAACTGCTTTATTTTTGTTAATAACAGTGAATTAGGGAATGTGTTATTTTGTTATCCAGAGTACATTTAAGAATTTTGTCTTGAATTTTCCTTTTTTGCTGATTCACTGATTTAAAAAAATATATTAATAAAAATGATTAATTATGTTTTAGCTATAAGTTTATAAGTTTGATTTATTGCTAAAGAAATTGTAATGCATTAAAAGAAATGCAACTTCATGTCTACCGTATATACTCAAGCAAGCTGATCCAAGTATAAGCTGAGGCCCCTACTTTCACCACAAAAAACTGGAAAAAATTATTGACTTAAGTATAAGCTACAATTTAAGAAAATGCCCAGCACAGCCCCCCTCAGTAATAACATATCCAACAGCACAGCCCCTCTCAGTAATAAGATATCCAACAACACAGCCCCCCTCAGCAATAAGATGTCCAGCAGCATAGCCCCCCTCAGTAATAAGATGTCCAGCAGCGCAGCCCCCCTTAGTAATTAATGATGTCCAGCAGCATGGTCCCCCTCAGTAATAAGATGTCCAGCAGTACAGCCCCTCCTCAGTAATAAGATGTCCAGCAGCACAGTCCCCCTCTGGCGCTCACCGCAGGTCCTCTTCTCCTTTCTCCTCCAGGATTCTTCTGCATATGGCTCCTGGCATCTTCGTAGCACTGCGGGCACAGGCACATCTATGCGCTGTTCCCACACACTTACTATGACACTACAGGGCCACTGCCGCGCAAGCGACACCTCAACCTCATAATAAGTTTGCCTGCTAGGTTTTTTTAAAAATTTTTTATATATACACCCAAGTATAAGCAAAAATTGTTCTGAAAAAATCAGCTTATACTCGAGTATATATAGTAGTTTATTATATTACTTATAGCTATATACATTTCTGTACACTAAGCTTATGCATCTTTCCTTGTCCTATGACAGACACTTGCATTTTACATTACTTTCCTTTGTTGACTTCATATCAATCTGGTTTGAGTTGCTCCAGGCATTTCTAGTGTTTACCCTCTGCAAATCTCCCCATTGATCCATCAAGTCGGTCAGATACTATTGATGTGTTGGTGTCATTATGCCTATAAGTTATCTTACCTGGCATACAGAAGGATGCCTGTCTGCATGCATTGAGAGGGAATGTGACTACAGAGCAGACGTCTTGTCAGCCGGCCTGGATTGGTAATGCGGTAATGAAGACGCTATATTGTATAATCATGGTCTGGATGTTTTTATATTTTCCAGAAATGTGTTTACTGATTTTCAGCGCCATGTACTGAGATTAAACAGATTCATTCTTCATTATAAACCTAATGCAAACATCTAGGACGCTCAAGGACACAAAGTGCACACAAAGCCCCAGAGAGAGGTAGACGCTGTGATATTGTCAGAGGGTAAACAATTGTGTAACATACATATCATCTATATGCAACTGCAGTCTGAAATAGTGCGGTACTGTATAGCGGATCTTTACAGATAATACAATCATTCCATTAAAAACTACCTAACAAACATTAAAGGAAAACTACCATCACAGATCTACCTAATAAGGTAGATCCGATGGCAGGTTCCTTTGCTATGAACAAGCCCTACCTTTTTTTTTAACTAAATCTTTACTGGCGCAGAACTGTCTAAAATTTTAGCCTTACATATATGCTAATTTTCTCAAGAGGCTACTGGGGTGTGGAGTACTCGAGCCATGAAGCAGGAGCTATAGCTATTCCATGCCCCAGTAGCCTGTTTCATTCCTTCCTCCCCTATCTTCAGCGGCACACACTTGTCTGGGAAGCTGGAGTTTTGTGCATGCGCAGTAGCTGCAGCTGCTCAGACGAATGTTGACAGATGGTCCCTAAGTACAAGGAGGCAGAGCAGTGATTTGAAGAGACATAGAACTGTCAGTCACAATAATGGGGCGTGGTTGAGAGCCAGCCTGAGAGAGAGGAGTCACAGATACCAGACATGAGTCAGGAAAGCTAATTCGCATATCAGAAGAATGGCTGTAATTAAGGTACATGGGGAGGACTTGTAACCATTTATCGACAGGCATTGTTTGACAGTGTAGAACAATTTTGGTGCTGGGTCTTCTTTAACTTACTTTTATGACTCTATTTTGACAATCTAGCAGAGCTAAGAATGTCATGTGTTATAAGCATCTCATGGATGATCCGGCTATCCTGTATGCTTTTGTCTGAGGCAGAGCAGTGAACAGTACATACCCTGCTCTGCCATAGCCTGCGGTAGCGTGCGGGACGATGTGTCCTGACACATGTGGTACAGTGTGTAATGTCCCTGTGCCATATGCGTAAGGATGGAAATGTCCCGCACATTACTGTCTGTGACAGTACGCAGACACCGCAGGAGAAGAGGAGGAGGCCTTAGTGCTGTCAAAGATACTGCTGTGCAGGAGGAGGTGATGTTACTAGGCAGGTGGGTGTGATGTTATGGGCGGGTGTTACAGGGTGGGGGGGTGTTACTGGGCAGGGGGTTTGATGTTACTGGGCAGGTGGGAGGATTTAACCGGGCAGAAGGCATGATGTTACTGGGCGGGGGTGATGTTACTGGGCAGGTGGATGAGGTTACTGGGCAGGGGGGTGATGTTACTCGGTGGGGAGGGTGATTGATGTTACTGGGCAGGGGGGATAATGTTACTTGGCAGGGGGATAATGTTACTGGGGGGGTGATTGTACTGGGCGGGGTATGATTGAAGTGGGCAGGGGGTACATGTATAAATGTGTTACTGCGGGGGTTGGCGGCTGTATGAAGATGAATTACTGGGGGGTGAGGCGGCTGTATGTAGATATATTACTGGGAGGTGAGGCAGATGTATGTAGATGTATTACTGGGGGTGGGGTGGCTGTAGATAGATGTATTACTGGGGGTGTTGGCTGCTGTATATAGATGTAATAGTGGGGTGTTGGTGGCTGTGTTGGTGGCTGTATATAGATGTATTACGGGGGGGTTGGCAGCTGTATGTAGATGTATTACTGGGGGGTTGGCGGCTATATATAGATGTATTACTGGGGGAGGAGTTGGCGACTGTATGTAGAAATATTACTGGAGGGAAGCTGATTATAGACGTACTACTCGGGGGTTGGCAGCTGTATGTAGATGTATTAAGGGGGGGTTGGCGGCTGTATGGAGATGTATTAATGGGGGGTTGGCGGCTGTATGGAGATGTATTAATGGGGGGTTGGCGGCTGTATGGAGATGTATTTCTGCTTGGATAGAAGATCGTGAGCAGAAGGACATGTATGGATGTTACATTCAGTGCGAGCCTCCACCAGATTTTGCGCCAAGGAGCCCCCACCAACCTTAATCCGGCCCTGCACAGAACTATCCAGAGTTAACGTTATATATGTATATGAAAATTGTACTACAGACTGTAACTTTAAGAGTGGGTATACAGGCTCCATGGATAAATTATATACAATCCTTCATAGTTACCGCTTTTCGTAAAAGGTGCAAAATGGGGGAAAAGTCATAATTTCCCAAATGTGCTTAGAAATTGCAACTTTTTCAAGCCTTGAAACTGACGTGCAAGGCATGATAACCCCTCCCCAATGAGTCACAAAAAAAAAAAGTTGCAAGCAAATACCAAATTTTGTTTTAACATAACTACGGTAAAATCAATTATAGCAATTTAACCATTTCTGGAAAATGGAAACAGGGTCTTTAGTTTCATCATCAAAATAGACCTTATGCACACGAGCGGAAGGGGGATCCGGCGGGACAATTTGCGGCCAGATCACGGCCCCACTGTAGACTTTTGTGGCACCCGGTCACAGTTTAGTGAGCACGCGCTGTCTCATCACATCATGACCTAGCACAGAAAAATATAGGACATTTCATCTAACATGAAACAAATAACCTACAGGGGGACATTTACTAAGAACAGTGCAAACTGCACTAAAGTGTTGTTTGCCTGTGTGGTGTGCAGGGGGCACCAAATTCAGGATTTCTTTTGATGAATCTTGTGCCCCCTGAACTGCTCCGACAGAGTGCCAAAACTTTTTTTTTGTGCACCTTTAAAATAGGACTTGCGACACAATTCTGTTGGACTTTGCATGATAAATCTGATGCACAGTCCGACTAAACACCGTAACGCCTCCTAATTTGTGTCGCATGATGACTACTGCAGCTGCGCCACAAAAGGATCGCGTGTGACACAATTGTGGTGCAGACACTTCTTAAATACCAATGCAAGCAGTTTGCACCTAAAAGAACGTGCAAAGTCCGACAAAAAACTGTCTCGAGTAAATGTGCCCCACAGTGTGTGGTGTAAGTAAGATCCAGTAATTCATGTCCTCAATATCAACGCAAAAGAGAAGACGACGTCTAAAATAGTAGAACGGCGGCGGCGCGGTCTAATTATGCAGACAGCCTGCGAGGAAAATGAGTGTTGTGCTTTATGAAAAGTTATGAAAAGGCTGCAAAACAAGATAAATATAATACATCTGCTGGTTGTTTGCTGTGGCTCACATGATCTCCTCGCGTCTGTCTCCATCACCCGGCATATTTAGTTAAACAAACACCAGGCGCATCACGTCTAGTGCCATCCCGGATCCAGGAATTTGCCACTGAGGAAACATGCAGATAGAAATGATGTTAGCTTTGTCGTCCTCATTTGAAACGAGATATGACTTCCTATTGGCAATCTGTTCCTTTTATTAAATTCCGTTTAAATAATAAAACTTTACAGTTTTTAATTTAACCATCGACGCTACTGTAACTACAGAGTACACAGTGTACCTCCAAACCATAAAAGCTTATTACCCAGCACTGTAAAACCTGCTCACAGCCCTGGGAGCAATTAGCTTTTATTGCTTTTATTCCCAATTACAATTTAGTATATGGCTTAGACGTCGCATGGAAAAACAGCATAAAATGACCTAGTTCAACTTTTAGAAAGTGACATTCAGAATCCGGGGAATTAACAGAATTTGTAGAATTTCACTCTCTGTAATCTAAGAAAGAAATATCTGGAATTTTTACTAAATGAAGGAAAGGAAAAAAGTAATTTGGCATGATGTGAAAAAGTGAGTGTTCCCTTGAAGGGGTTGTCCTACATGTGATTACTACATGGGGGATAACAATCTGGTTGGTGGGGTCCAATAGCTGGGTCCTCTGACAATTATGAGAACAGAACCTGACATTTATAAATTAAATTAAAGCGTTTGGCCACTTTACATGTAATATACATGTAAGTGTGGGGGAGCAGGATATTAGGTAATTTACCAATATACATATATTAATAGTTCTGTTCTTCTTTCTTGATATGAAAAGTAAAGCCTCATGTCTTTTAGCTAATCAGCCAGACATTTCTGACCATAAAACGGCCGAATATGGAGGATCATGTGATCTCTATCTGTCCATGAACAATCACCCTGCCAGGACGAGCATGTGTCTTTCCATTCTATTCACCGTCTGTGTGAGTGCTGAAAATTGACAAGCACTGCACTTGGATATCTCCGACACTCTTGTAGATTGTGAAGGGGAGTGCTGGATATATCCAAGCTCTGTGCTTGGCAATTTTCAACACTCTGATAGTATTTAATGGAGAAGCATACTCGAACTATCGCTCCATCAATTATGGGACTCCTTTTTTGCGATAAGTGGGAGTCTCAGAGATTGGACCTGGAAGATCAGTTCTTTATCTCCTATCCACATGGATACCACAACTTGGAACAACCCCTTTAAAGGATTGATGTATTCAAGCACTGTGCTATACAGGGTCCAATGGCTGTGGCTGGTATTTTATCTGAAATGGATTGACCAGCAAAAGAACCACAAGACTGGTAGATGTGTCGCTATGTCCTCGTCGCTAAGAAGGCGCTAAGAAGGAGCTTTAGCACTCACCTGAAATTGCAATTCTTATTCTTGTGAATGTTTGATGTTAAGGGGCCTGCCTTAGAAGGTAACTAAGAGGCAATGGGGCAGATTTACTTACCCGGTCCGTTCGCGATCCAGCGGCGCGTTCTCTGCGCTGGATTGGGGTCCAGCCGGAATTCATCAAGTTAGTTCCTCCGCTGTCCACCAGGTGGCGCTGCTGCGCTGAAAAGCATCTGAACGCGCTGGAGTTCACTGGGCCGGACCAAGTGAAGGTAAGCGCGTCCCAAGCGACACATTTCTTTTTTTAAATGAGGCAGTTTTTCCGAATCCATCGGGTTTTCGCTCAGCCACGCCCCCCGATTTCCGTCGCATGCATGCCAGCGCCGATGTGCCACAATCCGATCAAGTGCGCCAAAATCCCGGGGCAATTAATTAATTGGCATTAATTGGCATAGTCTCCGTAAGGAGAGTGTCACGGGCACCCCCGCGATTCATACCACAGCTAGCGGGTGCACCCGTTCCCCTCTCTCCGCTGCCCCGGCCCCACTCCCGTGCACTCAGCTCCCCTGGCTCCCGCTCCCATCCGGACTAGGTCCTGTGCGCGGCCCCGCTCCCTAGGACACGCGCGCGGAAGTGCCTCCAGATTTAAAGGACCAGCGCACAGGTGATTGGCGCTGGCCACTTCCTGTTCTGTATTTTACCCAATGGCTCCCATCATTCCCTGCCGGATCTTTGTGTGTACTCCATGGTACTCCTGCGTGTCTGTTTCTTCGTTTCTGTGTTTCCTGCGTTACCTGAGTCCCTCCATGTTGCCGTCTTACCTGAGTCCCTCCGTGTTGCTGTTTCCTGTGTCCCGTGTGCCTGTCCTCCCGTTCCCTCCTGCCTGGACCTCCCGTTGCTGATTCAGGATTTGGACTTGACTTTGCATCTCTGCCGCCTGCCCTGACCTACTGCTTGGACCTGACCACAAGACTGTCTTCCGCTAAGGTACCTCGACCTCGGCTGCCACCGCGGGCTAGTCGCACCCGTGGAATGACTTGGTGGCATCCTGCCGCAGCAAGTCCATTCCGCTTTGCGGCGGGCTCTAGTGAAAACCAGGTGCCACTTAGACTCTGGTCCCAGGTGTCGGCTAGTACCACCTCCCACGGTGGTCCAGAGGATCCACTGACCCTGACAGAGAGCTCTTACTTCACAGATCTAGCACCCTTTAATAAGCTGCAAGGGAGTATCAGACCCCACTGATTTGATTTTGAGGGTTTATACTAGCGATAGGTCGTTGGGAATAGTACAATTTTAGAAAGATTGGGCAGGTTATAAGAATGCCACACAGTGACCGATTTATAATGTTGTTTTTTTAGATGAGGGATAAATTGCTACCCCACCTCTATTCACAAATATTTCATATTATATCAAATTGGATTTTAGGATTTATACAATACTGTTTAAAAGTTTTGCACATATTTTGTTACACAATAAGGGGTATAATTATTATCAAATATATAAAAAAACTGAATTATACATTCATTCTGCCACAAAGCTGGAATGACAACCCTATTTTTCCCCTACACAGAAAATGCCATACTTGCTAAAAGCACTCATTATCGATTTTTATTGTTCCCCTATCTGTTATAGCTCACCCACATCTGTTGTATCTCTCTTATATTGGTTTACTGTTTCTTTATTCGTCATACTGACCGCTCTCCGATAAATTTGAAAACACCCTAATCAGTTATAGTCCCTTCTCATGAAATATTCTGCTCCTTCATAAGATACTGTATATAGGCCCTTTTATTAGTTATCGTGCCACCCTCATAATTGATAGTGCTCCTCATAAATCATAATGCCTCCTTTTTTGTTAAAGTGCCCCCTCATCAATTTTTGTCTCTACTTAACAGGTATGGTGCCCCTCATTACCTCTTATCAATTTAAGTGCCCCCATATCTGTTACACTGCCACTCATCAGGAAAAGTGGGACCCCCTCATGAATTGTAGTGCTCCCTCATCATTGGGTAATAGTGGACACCCTCTTAAATCATTGGGGCAGATTTCTGAAATTTTGTGCAATTTTTATGCACCCTTTACCAACAAACAGTTACCCACGCCTGTCGCCTGCCACGTTTGAGAAGTCGCTGGCTGCAGGGGACAGGTACGCACTGAGTCCCTCTCCCCATCCCCATAGTGACTACCCAACCCCCCTGAAGTTATAGGGGGATAATTATCTTGAATCTGGAAATGTGTCTAGTTTTGGGATTTTTTGCAAGCTTTTGGGTCGCCTGATTTGCCTGATAAACGAGGCATGTGATTATTGTTTTTTAAAAAACTTTTGCCTGAAAAATCGCAGAAAAGTCTTAAATGTTTAAACCACTCATTGTGTACGCCTGGTCTGGACTGGATATCATTTGCACAAAAAAATGTGTCTTTCCTCGTGATTGCACAAAAAATTCCAAATTTTTACGACGTCCACATCTGGATTTTTATGATGAATAAGGCGCAGCAGTGTTAAAGACGCAAAAAAGAGGAAAAAATAGCATAAAATGACCCTCTTAAATAGTAGTAACATTATCAGTCTCATGGGTTATAGTACCCCCATATCAGTTATAAACCCTTTCATAAATTAGTAATAGTTCCCCCCTCATAAATTATATTGGATTTTTATAAATATATAAATGACAGTGTGTATATTTGAATCACTCCTTATCGGCTAGTGATGCCATATACATTGTGGGGTCTTTTGTCAGTAATAGTGGTGCTCATAATTTATAGTCCATTCTTCTTTTAATTATCGTAGTGACCCTTTATGAATTATAGTGAAGATTTGCCCATTGTATAGATAATAGTAGTCATAGAGGGTAATTTATCTTAGTTTTTTCTTTTCAACTTTTTTACCCACCTACCAAAGTTTGCCACGACAGAGGAGAGGATTTACGCATCTATGTTCCCCCTCCTGATAAATCCGGCAGCCAGCATGCGGCTGCGTAGTTCTACACCAGGTCTGGTCTAGCGTGGAATTGCGCTCTAGCCTGTGCTAGTTCCTGGTGCAGGCTATAGGTAGTGCGCAGGCTCGAGGAGGGAACACTCCTCACCAGCCTACTCCACCACTTGGTGCTCTCCAATTAACACGACCCACAAAATTCAGGGGCCCAGAAATTCCTAGTGGTGGCCCAGCCCCATCAGTAATTGTACCCTATTTATTTTGAGTTATTTTGTCCCTTTATAAGGTATAGTACCAGAGTTGGCCACAGGTAGTAAGTAGGCCCTGGGCGACAGAGCCTCAATAGACCCCTTTACAGTGAACTCACATGGCAGCATTAAAAATTCAGTAATGAAACTGGTGCCCTGTTCCCTAAAATATGTCCTAGTTTATCATACCAACAGCCCCCTCATGGTTATTTTATATAAGACCCCCTCATACCCTATGGACTCATTAGATACAGCCCCCTCATCCCCATGGATTCCTTATGTACAGCTTTATGTGGGCCCCCCTCAGCAGCTCTGGGCCCTGGCACTTGCCCAGGTATTCCCAGTGCTGGCGCCGGCCCTGTATAGTACTCCCTCATTAATTATAGTGCCCCAGTAATAAGTATAGTGCTGTCGCTTTATGATCTACATTGCTCTGTCACATATAAATAGTGCTCCTGTTTAATTCTTGGGAGGTCCAATACTGATTTTGTTCACCTTTAGCCTCATTCTGTCAAAGATTTTAAAAGTAACATTTTTAAAATATTATCACGTACGGCAAAAGTGACCTCAATCAGCACAATCTTAATCTGAACATATAATATTCCTTTGTTCCATTGGAGCTCATAGTCACCCAGACAGATGGAAAATGTAAACAGTAATAAACCAATGTTCACATTGTCATCTGCGCAGCAAGTTTGTGTTCCCTATCCGCATATTGCTCACTCCATATGCCAGCTTTTTTCATTCTTTTTTTGGCACATTTGAAACACCAATAGTACTCCTGAGATACTAAATGAAAATTTTGCCATGTGCTTGTATTTAGTATTTTTATGTGGGCAAAATGCATCTTTTGAATTGATCTCTTGAGATGTTTCATCTGCTGACATTTCAGTGTAGTTTGCTGGTTCATCACATGATGGTCAAGTGCAACTTTATTTTACACTTATTTGTTATTTCAACTCCAAAATAAAGTTTATTTCTTTAAAGCCTTTGGTGTCAGTCTTGAATCTTTTAAACAGATTCTACATTACATATAAGTTGTTTAGTAAGTGCTAGGATTTGGGCCCCACTAAGGCCTATTGCCCTTGAGAAAGTTAGATGTGTCAAATATCCGTCCAGACGCTCAGAAACCAGAACTGACATGCTGCGTTCAGTTCCGGTTTCTGAGCTTTCGGGCCGGACATTGCAGCAAGCACACAATATGAGGATGTTGTGGACATGCAGCAAGCTGACTGCATCCTGAGGCAGGGAAACCCTCCTGCTGAGATTGTGGCGCAAAGCCAGGGTCGGCTCCAGCACTGGGCATATCTGGGCAAGTGCCGGGGCCCAGAGCTGCTGGGGAGGGGGCCACATAAGTATATAAGGAATCCATGGGAGTGAGGGGTGGTATCTAATAAATCCATAGGGGCTGAGGGGGCTTTATATAAAATAACGTGATGGGGGTGTTTGGTATGATAAGGAATATTTTAGGGAACAGGATACTGTTTTAGTTTCTGAATTTTTAATGCTGCCATGGGAGTTCACAACAAAGGGGCCCACTAAGGCTCTGTCCCCCAGGGGCCTACTGAGACCTGGAGCCAACTCTGCGCAAAGCCCTTTCCTAATGGAGGTAAGATAACTGCCGTACACGCTCAGCAGGAGAGTTGCTCCATGTAAGCGCAGTGTTCTTGCTGCTCTGGCTTCACTACATGACAGTGTCACCATTCATACACAGGACATCTCTCCTGCTGAGTCTGTGGAGTGAACAGCGCTCTATTACCCTCTGTTAACAAAGACAGTTAGTTAGGCAGGGAAGCCAGAGCTCACACCAGACTTGCACCCAGATAGCTGGGAGAGCTTGAAATATGTACATACCACAGTTCTGTCAATGACCATGATCCATTCCAGTGAATTCAGGGGAATAGGAGAATCATCTCTGGCGTTTGGGCTCCTTACACCGTTATCTTAAAGCACCTCACCCAGCTGCCAGTATACCCACTGCAGGTACCGCTCAGCAATACTAGAAGAAGAGAACAATCCATCAGATACAGTTAAGGCTAAGTTCACACTACCATTAAAACCCAAGTTCTCTACCTCCATTAAAAAATAGTTAAGAACAGAGTTTTAAAGGACATCTACCACCAGGATCAAGGATTGTAAACCAAGCACACGGACATTCTGGTGTGTGCACATCCTCAGACAAGATCTGCTCTTCTTTAAGCTTCCTATGCCCTTGTTTTTAAGAAAAAAGGCTTTAAAAATTATGCAAATGAAAGTGAGGGGCTACAGGCTCCATTAACACCTATGAAGCCTGGAACACCTAAGACTCATTTGCATAATTTCAGAAGTATTTTTTTATTATCTTTGTTACAACCAGGACATAAGAAACTAAAAGAACAGTGGAGGGACACACATTAACATGTAATTGTGCTTGGTTTACAATCCTTGATACTGTTGGTAGATGCCCTTTAATGTATCAGTTAAAAATCCCATCAATAACATCAATATAAATTCTATGTCATCCATTATGGTCAGTTAGGCAAATATCTGTTATCCAGATATTTAAAGCGTCATTTTTTTTCCGTCCAAAAAAGCATGCACAACGGATACCTTCCTAAACTGAACATAACGGATGACATAAAATTTACACTGATGTCAATTGAATTTTTAATTGATACGTCAAATCCCCGTTCAACACCCCGTCATAAACAGTTAACCCTGCCAAGATGTTGCTTAAGAAAATATATATAACTGATGGATTCTTCGATAAGTAGCACACCACCCGGTTTATGCTAGGACACAGTCCTCAGTCCTTGGTCAGTCTGGAGGTTTGTTGACGTCACCAGGGACACAGTACACTTCTATGAAGACCACCTGCGTGGTAGCAGTTTCACAGTGTTTCATACTGTCTTGTAGAATGCTCATCAGGTGGTGTCATAGTGTTAGTCTCACACCGCTGCGGTTTCAATGTAATTTGTTTTACGCAATTGTTTGTCCAAGGTTGGTGTGTCCATTCCTGCAGTACTTTTGCATTGGCAATGGACAAATGCTGTGTTCAGTATCTTGCTGCCATAGGATGCACATTGGCACCCTAAATTTTACAGCAGATACTTTGAAGATTACGGGGCACATTTACTAAGAACAGTGAAAACTGTACTAAATGGGGCAGATTTATCAAGTGTCTGAAAGTCAGAATATTTCCAATTGCCCATGGCAACCAATCACAGCTCCCCTTTAAAATATTCATGAGCACTAGTGAAATGAAAGCTGAGCTGTGATTGGTTGCCATGGGCAACTGGAAATGTTCTGACTTTCAGACTGCTTGATAAATCTGCCCCTATGTATTTTGCCTCTATAGTGTGCAGAGTGCACCAGACTCAGGTATTGTACCGCTCGTTCTTCATGAATCTGGTGCCCCCTGCACTGCTTCGACAAAGTGCACCAACTTTTTTCTGTTGGACTTTGCATGATAAATGTGGGACATGGCCCGAGGGTGCACCAGAACATCCCTTCTTTCAGTGATGAAATTTGTCGCATGAAGAATACTGCAGCTGAGACACAAAAGGGTTGCGTGCTACACATATGGGGCGCCGACACTTCTTATATACCTGTGAGAGCAGTTTGCACAAAAAGGAATGTGCAAAGTCCATCAGAAAATTGGAGAGGTAAAAGGTCATAATGCCCACTTTAATCAAAGGGACCAAGAGAAGCATTTTCATAAACCAATATGTATTTGGCATTGCAAGCATGTTTGGTCTGAACATTGTGGGACTGGGTTTTCTTAGGCCCACCAGAGAAAATCAATTTGGGGGCCCACTCTTCATTATCCCCCAGGAAATATACTCTAGCAACCTCCAAATTGTGGTGTTTTCTAAAGGACCTCTGGGGTTCAGTATTGGGTTGAGCCAGGGCCCATCAGAGGATCCTCTGGTACTTTGGTGGGCCAGTCCGACACTGGGTCTGAACATATCCCAAGTTGAGATGACCATGTAGCTCCATGAATTTAATTTCTACTAAAACCTACCAAATTTTCCAAATGTTTCCATGTTCTAAATTTCATTGCATAAAGTTCTTAAAAAGAATGGCAAATGTTTAAGAGTTTCTGCAATCTCCATAAAGATATATGTGACATTCATCCAAAATTCTAGAAATCTGAGGTATGTGCACATTTATAGTTTGTCCACAACATCATATGCCAAAAATAGCAATGGAAAAACACTTGAATGCAAAGTATTAAAGGGGGAATCCATCATCATGATTTACCTACCCCAACCGCTATGTTATGGAGTGCAATGCTCATACATGCCAACCATACCTTTGTTTTTGTATTCAAGTTGCTACTTCCATGCCAAAAGTTAACTTTCGAAATATACAATTTAGACTGAAATGCCTTGGGGCCATTCCCGGAGCACCTCATGGCTCCAGCTTCACAGAGATAACAACACCCCTTCATTAAGACCAAACCTATCATCTTCCATATCCTTCCCCTCTTCAGGTATGTCACTTCTGGGTCCAGAGATATGTGGACCTGGAGCCCTAAGGTGCTCTGCCCAAGCACTTAAGCCTAATTTACATATTTTTAAAGTGAAGTTTTGACATAGAAGACGAAGCTAGTATGGGCAAAATGTGTGGGCAAAATAAAAAATTTTTTAAACATTTAAAAAAGGAAAAGTTTAAATCAGCCCCTCTCACTAGAATATACCGTATATAAAAATAAATAACAGTAAAAGTCACAGACTTGTTAGGTATCGTGACTTTCCTAGTTGCTTGTTCTGTGAACACCATCATGGAAAGTAGCTCCCAAATATCCAAATGGCCATTTATGACATTTTTCCATCCATAAATATTTGAATTAAAAATGATCAAACAGTCATATAGGTCCCAAATTGATATTAAAACATTGTGTACCTGAAAAAAGACACCTTACATAGGTCTGTACACCAAAATGTGCAAATGTGCAAAAAAATTTTCTACAAAAGGTTAACATTTTTTAAAATCTACTAAAACTTGACAAAACCTATATAAATTTGATCGTACCGACCCATAGAATTTTTTTTTTGTTAATTTCACCAAATTTGGAATATATTTCCAGCTTTCCAGTCCATTGCATGGAATATTGAATGGCGTCACTAAAAAGTACAATTTGTCTCGCAGATAACAAGCCATTACACATCTCTGTTAACGGTAAAATAAAAAAAGTTATAGCTTTTGGAATGAAGGGAGTAAAAAACAAGAATGTAAACACGAAAAAAGGGCTGAGTCCTGAAGGGGTTAAATGCATAATGGAAAGTTTAAAAGTTATTCAAAAAACAAGAGATAAATTGCAAATGTGCGGGTGTCTGATCGCTGGAACTGCCACCAATTGGGATAACAAGTTCCCGCTGTCCATATGGAGTATGAGTTTGACCATATTGGCTGCAGTTAGTTCATGGGACGCACTGAAAAGGGCAAGAACAATACTAACAATACTAGTCTATCTTTTTCAGTTCCATAGAGAGTAATGGAGCAGCAACAACTATGCTGAACTGAATAAGATATGATATTGGGACCAGTGTTCCTCTGATTAGTGGTCACCCAATGCCCTGATCAGCCAGTTATCCCCTATCCTGTTTATTAACATTCACTGATGATAAGACTTAATATTGTACAGTGATATTTCTTCTCTAGTATGCACCTCCTTTACTCTCCTGTATTTGTTATGATTTTTCGATGTTATTTGCTTTATGGTGTAGAAGTCCATGGTAATCCTTAGTTACATTTGTCTGGATCTTGGTGTTTATTTTGTACTTGTGTTACATTCTGCAAAAGCGCAAGTCAAGCTAAGTATTAAGCTAATATAATGTGCTATTCGGAGGCCTCCGCACATGTGAAAACATTTACAAATAACTGTGGATAAGTCACTATCTTCTCTGCTTAAATAGAACCTGTCAGTGTGACGTGGGACACTAAACCACCCACAGGTCCTTATTTGGGTTTAGTGTCTCAAATCGCCCTTTACCAAGTCCCTCTGTGGGCACTATAAAAAGATGAGTGCGAGCCAGAGCAATGGACCCAACTCTAGTGCTTCCATGAAGCAGGAGCACTGGAACAAGGTGAGTATAAACATTTTTATTTCAATAACAGCACATAGGGACTTGGTAAAGGGCGATTGGGGACACTTAACCGCCGGTAAATAAGGACCTTTGGGTGGTTTTGTGTCCCAATTGCTCTGACAGGTCCTCTTTAAAGGAAACCTACCACTTTAAAATGGTAGTTATAACCCTCAAATACCTTGCTCCAGCTCAGGGTGAGCTAGTGCCGGAGCATATCTTCATAATTTTCAGAAACTGCTGTATTGCTTGAAAAACTCGTTTATTCATTAGATTTACTCCCCCCCCCTTTGGCACACCATGATACGTTCTCGGTGCACCATGATACGTTCTCGGCATACCTGAATAGGAAGTGCCGGATAGCCGGTGACGTCACCAAGATCTCGGGCACACTCGCGCCTGCGCAACTTAAAATTTTTATCCTGGCCGGCTTCGCACGCGAAGTTGCGCAGGCGCAAGTGTGCCCGAGAGCTCGGTGACGTCACCAGTATCAGGTTGGAAGAGGCCCAAACAGAGAACTGAGCCAGAAGAAACACCTCCATTCCCTGTGTAGTGCAGTAAAAGCAAAGTTTCTACATCAGAGATAGCTACGAATGAGAAAGTCAATTGGTGACCCCACAAATGTGATATTGGTGACCTCAATCAAGAATCCTGGGGTCAAATAGGATAGTTCACTGGAGACAAACATTTAAAAACAGGCTCAGAATTGGTTAAAAACATAAGAGAAACAGTATTCACCATCTTGATCCCACACTGATACTATTCCATTACTTCCGTGTTCCCCTCTGGTATCTTCTGGATTCTGTATGTCAGAAGAAATCATGAAGAGGGTTTGCCAGGTAGGTAACAGGTTCATCATTTGTTCATACATTGATAAATATAATCGATAAATATAATCTATGGTTTGGATAAAACATCAATATACCAAATACAAACGTATTCAGACTGAGGAAACACAGTACTGTGGACAGGGTCCTTACATTCCTATTAATAGGGATATCCATTCACTGTTCCTGATTGAGACATGACCACACACTTGGAATGGTCGTATTCAGGGCCGACGCCAGCATTGGGCATACCAGGGCCCAGAGCTGCTGCCCACATAAGACTGTATATAAGGAATCCATGGAGTTGAGGGGGGGCTGTATGTAATGAATTCATAGGGTATGAGGTTTTTGGTATGATAACCTAGGGAATATTTTAGGAGACTGTTTTAGTTTCTGAATTTTTAATGTTGCCATGTGAGTTCATTGCAAAAGG
Organism: Engystomops pustulosus; assembly: GCF_040894005.1. Taxonomy (NCBI): domain Eukaryota; kingdom Metazoa; phylum Chordata; class Amphibia; order Anura; family Leptodactylidae; genus Engystomops; species Engystomops pustulosus. The sequence continues at coordinate 43,113,296 of NC_092413.1, forward strand.
GCCCAGGGGTCTACTGAAACCTGGAATTGTCGTATTGTGCACCGCACCATTCCGTTTTCGAGAGCATGTCCTATTTTCTCTTGTATTTCCATCCGTAAATCCCATAGATGTCCATGGGAACGTATAAAATACATGTTGCATACGTGCTGCATATGGCTGTGCACCGTATACTGCCGTATATGCATGCAGTATCCAGGAACAGTGGGAGGTGCATTCTGTCAGCCAGCCAATAGTCAGTCAGACATTTGCAAGCCCACTGTATTTTATAAGGATACAATGACATACGTGCACATGCGGATGAAAAATGTCACGTATATATGGATTCATACAGCATGGAAATACAGGACGGGAGAAAGGACCGATTTGGCAAGCTCTGTGCAGCGCTGCGTAATGTGTGTATGCTATATATATAAATAAACAAATTATTATTATTAATTATCACACGTTAGTGTGAACGCAGCTTCAAAAGAATGAGCTTGATGATGATCGCATTTCACAGATTGAACTCCTTTTATCCTAGATCAGTGATGGCTAACCTATTGCACTGGTGCCAGAGGTGGCACTCAGAGCCCTTTCTGTGGGCACTCAGGCCATCACCAGAGATGACTCCAGGTATCTTCCTGCAGTCCCAGACAGCCCAGGACTTGCTGTGCACAGAGCTATTTTAAAGTGACAGCTCTACCTGGGACTATTTTCTGCTTTATTGGTGTCCTCAGGGTGCTGGTATCAATGAAAACTGTGACAGAGAAGGGAGTATAAATCACAAATTAAATTTCTGTGTTGGCACTTTGCGATAAATAAGTGGGTCTTTTTTGTAGTTTGGGCACTCGGTCTCTAAAAGGTTTGCCATCACTGTCCTAGATGAACATGGGGTGAGGAGTTTCCGGATTCCCCTGGTTCCATGTTTTCACTATTGATATGCTGTGGACATACAATGATTCTGTGTATAATTATGATGATTGGACTTCTGTCCCAAAAGGCTGTGTTTGGTCCTTAAAAAATGGGCACCCCCAATCAAGATCTATCATCCATTAGGTAAAACACCTGCAGAGCAGCTCTTGGTCTTTTCACATTGGGGCTGTACATGAAATACGTTATAATATTCAACTAAACACATTCCACTACTGATGACCCAGACATCTGACTTCGGCTTTCACAAGTGTTTTAACTGATCTGTGTGATGTACAAGGTAAAAGACCTGTCCCAAGAACACATATTTGTTAGCTATAGCCTGTGGTGACAGCAAACATTCCTGAACGGGCCAGGAGGGGGAATGGCTCATTATGCGGCACAGCTGTGACAACTCGTGTTGGGTTTAGGTCCATGCCCTGTCATTGGATGTTTACCTGCGAGTGAATCTGAAAAGACACAGGACAGACACTGTGTACATGACCACTGCATAAATTATCTATCTAAACTATCTATATTTGAGACCCTATATGCTATTCTCGTGGGAAAAGTGTCCATATACTTGTTCAGTAGCGATCACCATGGGCAAAAATGTCTCCAGCTTAATGGGATCCATCAATACAAGCGGTGACATAAACCTACATCGAAGTCAGCAAACATCCAGGGCGGCTTCTCCGTGCATTTGCATTATGCTGTTTGCGTGTCTGCTCCGTCTAATGCTTTGTTTTTCGCATGCAAACTATTTGCCCTATGTATTATAATATATAGGTAGGAAGACATAACTAATGGGAACACAAGCCAATTAACGTATGCAGGTGGAAATTCTCAATTATTGACCTACATTTAAATAAATCTATCTATCATGCATCTATCTATCATCTATCTATCTATCTATCTATCTATCTATCTATCATTAATCTATTGTCATGGAAGAAGCAGCACCCCAGGCTCCAAATGAGATCAGTGGTGAAACATCGAACACCAAAACAACCTTCATTACTTTTATCCATTAAAGGGAACCTGTCAGCAGAAATTGACCTAATAAACCACTACCAGTATGTTGTCAAGCAGCTGAATACCTTCCTGATTGTGATTCTTTCATGGCCCAGTGTGGTGACATCATCCAGAAAATCAACATTGAAGTGAAATGTAAATTGATTTATAAAGTCAAGGAGGCGGAGATTTTAACACTGAAGTCAAGCTTTCTCTTTCTCAGAAAAACCCCCTTCACTGTAAATGATGGTCCTGCATCCGGAGACATCACTAACCAGATCTCTATGATTTCTATGACACTTCAGTGTTAAATTCTCCTCCTCATTGACTTGATACAACCAATTTACAGCTCACTTCAAAGTTGATTTTCTGGATGCTGTCACCACATTGGACCCAATAAGAAACAAAAACTAGATGGTGTTACACTGCTTGACAATATTCTGGTAGTGGTTTATTAGGCCAATTGCTGATGACTGGTGTCATTTAAGTCGTCTCTGAGAAACACCCATTTTAAATCCATATGTTAATGATGTAGTTGGTGCACCCATCATGTGCCCTCAACACCTGGAGCACCTGTTATTCCTTCACTGGAAGGGCCACTACCTTGTCTATAATATAAGCTTCTTGTGATTAGAGGGATTTAGGTGGGAATAGCAGTGGTCCAGGTGCTGAGGACAAAATCTTGATGCACTGGCATAGAGATTCAATCGTGAATGTCTCCAAAATGATATAATGGATACAAATAATAAAAGAATGCTGGAAATAATAATTCTCTACAACATGCTGTCAGAAAGCTAGAATGCCTGGTAGAGGTGCTACAATCACTGTAACAGTCATTCTCGGTGAACCCCTTTAATGATGAATGTGTTATCAACACTTCCAGTCATAGACATAGGACCAGTCCTGATGTTGTAGGGTCCAGTCGTCTGGGCTTCTGCTAAGGACATCATTACATTTTCCAGGTGTAGTGAAGTGTTCTTTTGTTACGTATTAGCATATGTTGTTTTAGTTTTCATGTTATGACCAGAATGCTTTAGTTAAAAACACATCAGTTTACCTCAGATATTTGAATACATTTGCATGATGGTTTCATGGGTAACCACGATACATGACAGCTGTCCAGGGATGATAAAACTAACATCAGATTTCATCTTCACGGTGCGTTCACAAGTTCAGTTTTTCAGATGCCGTATTTGATGTCCAAACCAGGAGTGGAGTGAAAAAAGAAACGAAACAGCTTCTCTCAATGATATGTTCTCACCCATTATCATCCACACCTGCATTTGGCTTCAAAAACTGCATCTGATAACTGAACATATGAATGCTCCCTCAGGTTAAGGAAAAGTCAAAACCCATTGCATATATGGGTGGCACAACGGAATTGGTATACATGGTCCTATTTGGCAATGTTCTTAACCTATGTATGGAGAGAATAGTAGAACACAATGGGGCAGATTTACTAACCCGGTCCATTCGCGATCCAGCGGCGCGTTCTTTGCGGTGTATTCGGGTCTTCCGGCGATTCACTAAGGTAGTTCCTCCGCCGTCCACCAGATGCCGCTGCTGCAATGAAGTTCCCCGAGGCACGCTGGAATGCCCTGAAATTCACCGGCCTATACCTTGTGAAGGTAAGTGCAAGTTTCGCAACACATTTTTTTAAAAAATGTGGCGGTTTTTCCGAATCTGTCGGGTTTTCATTCGGCCACGCTCCACGATTTCCGTCGCGTGCATGCCAGCGCCGATACGCCAAAATCTGATCGCATGCGCCAAAATCCTGGGGCAATACAGGGAAAATCGTCGCAAATCGGAAATATTCGGGTAACACGTCGGGAAAACGCGAATCGGGCTCTTAGTAAATTACCCCCAATGGGGCACATTTACTAAGGGCCGTGCGCCATTTTTCTGTTGGACTTTGTACATTTTTTAGGTGCAAACTGCTTGCATGGGTATTGAAGAAGTGCCTGCGCCACATTTGTGTTGCCCGTGACCATTTTGTGGTGCGGCTGTACTAGGCTTCATGCGACAAAAATTTCTGCACAGAAAAGGGCGTAACAGATTTCCCATGCAAAGTCCGACAGAAATGTGTTGCACACCCTATTTTAAAGGTGCACAAAAAAAAGTGGCGCACAAATCCTGAATCTGATGCACTCTGCACTGCAAGAGATTTTTTTTTATCTAGGACTCAAAACAGTCTTTACTTCAGTTGTAAAGGTGACTTTCTAATTAACCCTTTCATGGCTCCCAGTACCGGGGCAAGAGCACAAAACTAAGACACACCAGTCTCTTAGTAAATGTAGAATCTGGAGAAAAGAGTCCATGGACGTCCCCTCAGCATTCTACCCATGTAAAGGTTTTTTTAATGGTTAATAATATTCAATATCTATATCCCAGAATATCTTTTTTAAATTTTCTATGCGCCAACAATACAGTGAAACTAAGGAAACTTTGCATTGCCTATAGCTAGGCAATTCAACACTGGCCAACTGGTAGAGCAACTGCCGTAGCCTATGTGGCTATTAGGGAGCTTGTGATGCAGATAGAGTTGACTACAATGGTGAAGTAGGGCGCCGAACACATTGAGCCTGAGCCGCTGCTGTGTGCGTAAGGAATGGCGTGCACAATGTGATGCCGTAATCATGCCTACTGGCTACAGAGCCACTGAGTGGCAGATATGAAGAAATAGCTACTGCAGGGGACACAGGGAAAGGTAAGTATCAGATATTTGTATTCCAATTTGATGGCAAAAATGTGGGATAGGGCATGAGGATGGAGACACAGGAAACTATACTTTGGTGGGTTAGCTACCGATTAAAGGCGCATGAGGTGGGGGGAGGGCTACAAAGATGGTGGCTAAAGGCATGAGGTGGCTACAGAAATGGGGGCATAAGATGAGGGGGCACTAGAGAAGATGAGGGAAAAGGTTGGGGGGACAAAAGAGAGTGAGCATTATATAATCGCAAACCAAAATGTCATGGAGTCCAATCGTTTCTACTAATGCCCCTCCTCTCGTATGAGTTATTAGAAAGAGGGTTGCAGAAAGATGTAATTGTTTTAATTTATAAAATGATAAATTATAAAAATGAAATATCCTTTTTTTATTATAAAGATACCTTTGTACCTTTCTCCTTTTATACAGTGATATAAATGTCTACGTTTAGAAAAATGATCTTGTGCATTCATGTGTAAAAACATCATATAACATAAAATTTTCATATTACACATTTCCATTTTTCCATATGATTTCATTATTATTATATGATATGCAGATTTCCTTCCAATCTGTTCTATAATTGAATGCAGCGGGTGCATGGGCGGAATGTATGAACGGGATTGTTCTTAATTTCACTCATTTATCATTGACCTACAGAACTTATGGACAAAAAATGGAATCTGCATGCATGATCCATGTAATGAGTTTTTACAGATCCTTCTATTAGATGAGCTGTGTAGGTTATGAAAGGTCAGTCTTACAATGCTAATACCAGCACACACCAGAACATGACTGGTGAATGCCTTTACATAAGAAATGCATTATGTGTTTGATTAAAAAAAAATCAGATTAGGACATTGGAGGCCACTTCCAAATATGAAGAACCTGCATATATGAATAAGCCCCATATAACCTTAATTAGGATCTGTATAATTTATTTCTATATCTGAAAATAAACTATACATACCCCATTGCAGATTCAATTATATAGATGGACGTGTTTTATCGTGCACATGAACCTGGGAAAGGAGGTTTACATAATATTAAGAACAAGTCCACAAACCTATTAGAGCCACTTGCATACCCCTATTTGGTGCCCCACTTATTTGGTACCTAATAACCCTTTCAGTAATGTTCCTTATCATATGTCTTAAAACATTTTGTATACATGTTGATAGTCATGGGCATTCATTAATAATGTTGCAGGGTCTTTAGCGCACAAATCGGGGGACATCTATTATGGCCTTTCAAACGGAAAACTGGCAGATTTTTTTCCCCCTTGCTGCACCTCTCTCCTCTTATTTATGAAGTGACGGCACCACAATTTTAGTGGTTTTCCGACACTTACAATTTGTTCTGTTTTTGTGTCCAAAATTGTGGCGCCACTTGTGAATCCAACATTTTTCTGGATTTTGTGGTGCAATTTGCGGTGCAAAATTAAAGTAGCAAAAATTTCATCGAGGAATATCTATTCCTATTCCATTAATCTCTTGCGCCACAAATTTACATCCCACAGAAAAATATAGCACGTTTCCTGCACCACCCTGCCCCCAAATTGATAAATGACCCCCACTGTGCGATAATTTAGACTGGGATGTCAGTTTTTGGCGTAAGGGCTTAATACATTGGCAAAAGATCAAAAAGGGTCTTAACTGACTCCACATTCTTGAAGGTTAAATGGAACTTGGTAGACCAGGTTTTAGCTTTTCTAATTGTGCACCAAAAAATGTGCAAAGAAAAGTGTCAGGAACCAAGTAGCACAGGAAGAGTGCCGGGATTCCCAAGCTGCACCCAAATTGAGCAACCAAAATAAAAAAAGGCATGAGTGTCGGAAAAGGAACAATATTGTGGCACTGACACTTCATAAATATGGTGCACAAGGAAAAAAAAAGCCAAAATCTGGCAGAAAGCCAGTGATAAATGCCCCGTTTCTTTCTATATGGTAAAGAGTCATTAAGGACAATAGGTTGTCCAATCAGATTCTAGGAGGGGAGATTTGAGGGTCTAGGGCACATTTACCTACCCGTCCCTGGCACGTTCCCTGATGTGCACTGTCCTACGGGAATGCACTGTATCGCGATTCAGTAAGATCGTAAAAAAATCGTAAAAGATCGTAAAAGTTCAGGAAAAGTGTCGGGGCTGAAGATCTGTGCCCAAATTTAGTGACCACAAAAATATTTTGTAGTGTTGGAGAAAAAACTAAATTATCAGGCCTACACATTACAAATTTGGTGCACATGACACGAAACAAAAAAAAAACCACAACAGAAAAAAAACTTGTACAAAGCCATTAATAGAAACCCCCCAGTGTGCGCCAATTGTGATACTCCCTCCACCGGCCAATGTACCTCTTAGATATCCCTCTTATATTCCACACCATGTCTGGACATTCTCCCATCACATCAGTTGATGAATGAATAAAAGTTCCATGAACAATCATCTGGTCAAGTCAAGTTTGAAGGTGCAAACATGTATCAGTCATCATCCAGAAAAATCTGATGTAAATGGCTGGGAGTCTGTTGTAGCCCTGAGAACCTTGATACTTTGAGTTTTTTATGCCATTTAGGTAATCTTAGCTGTTAACAGGCATGACCTTTGATAAATTACCTCCTTAAATATTTGTTACGAAACCTAAATATTTCAGGATATTTCAGGTCTTTGTGTCCGAGCCTGTGTGTATACGATTGGATGGCCATTTCTCTTTACTAATGTCTGAATCAACATTTGCTTTCTCCAAGGCATTATTTGGAAGACGCCTTCTCATGGAAACCTTGCCTTCCATAGTAGCACGTCTTCTCTGTCAAGCACGCAGTGGAATGTGTACAGTCTCTTCAACATGTGAGTGAGTCTAGTCCAGTACTCAAGTCATTCAATGTCCCTCTATATGTGAATGCCTCACAGTATGTTCTAGCAGCATGTTGCTCCCTTGTGACAATGTAAGAGTCCAACCTGTGTTTACATAGCCTTGAATCACCCACAGTAATTTTCTACTCACATTGCTGAGTATTTTACAGCCAAGGAAGAATGGAAATGACAATCTCCACATTCCCAACTCATCAGCTCCCTGGGGTAAAAGACAAACACAGCTTTCCACCTGTAGGAAATAATGTTCTCCTTGTCATGCAGATCTATCCTGGGGAGCAGAAAACACTTCCTTGACAACTTCAAATCCAGCTGCCGTTTCCTCCTCTATGTAGCGTTGGTGGTGGTTGTGTGACTCAGGTGCACAAACACTGGTTAGAGATGGCAGAATGTAAAGTCCCTGGTGACAGCTTTCAAACTTGTGTATTTCAGGCGATCTTCAGGAAGTGTCTGAGATTTATGCTGATTTTGTAGAGACACAACACAACCAGCTGCAAGAGTCAAGAATTTGACTAGTCCCCGCAAAGAACTTTTTCAGCAGATTTAGCTTTACTGTCCAAAAATTGTCACAAGTCATTTTCCCTGGGTGGGATGTTAAGGTCGTAAAAATAATTTTTTACCCAGTTGACGTCTACCTTGTGGGTTAAATTTTTCAATTTCCTATAGACCAACACTATATAGTTAGACTTAATAAACCTTTGTCTTAATTCATGCCTATGAAAAATGAGCACAGAGCTATTGAGCAGTGTTGTGAGGCATAACGTCATATAGCTACCTACAGCCTCAATTCCTGCTCTTACTTCAGAGGTTATTGGGGTTATGGTCACTTACTCCAGACATGGACAACATGAATAACCCTCAATGGAGGTGGCCATAACTGGAGAACTAGGCACAATTTGTGGTCATATGATAACAATGCACCTATTTCAGGTCTTGTACGCCAGCTTTCACAAGCTTCACAAGCCCTGATAAATGTGCCCCCCATGAGTGAGAAAAACTAAACTGAATAGAATATTGTGCCCCCAAGGAAGTGTGTTTCCTAAGTTTTTGTTCTGTAAAAGTTAAGAAAATGATTAAAACCCCGATAAATTTGGCATCTTCATCACGGTAAATTTATCGACATAATGTATTATGAAAATTTTAATGTATGGTAAATGTGAAAAGAATAATAATGCAGTACTGCAAATATTAGGTAATTTACAGATGGCCCAGTGGATCAACAACCTGCTCTCCATTACAGATACTGAAGTCCTCTAATAACCATTTACTAACACTAAACCAAATCTATGTACCTCAAAAAGCGCCATCGAAATATGCTACTCACTACATAGAAAACAAGCCCAACTCAACAGAGAAGAAAATGGTGGCTTTTTTAAAAAAAGGAAAGTATTAAATGCCTTTAATGTAAAGTATAAAATATTTAACGGGTGAATAAAATGTATCTGACTTCCGCTTCCAAGTGGAATCATGGAAACTTACCTGGAGACCTCCCTTCTGGTGTACATATAAGAACAGATTGAAGAATATCATATGCAGCATTTTCTAACAATGGAGGGTAATATAAACTGCAGTATTGACTTTCCCATGTACGATGTATAAGAACACCTGTTATCTGCACAAATCAATATCTCCTACACCTGTCCTATTTTTCAGCATTGAGTTCTAAAACATGGATAAATGGATGGACTTCAATAAATGGATTATTCATAGAGATCTGTGTCTTTCACGACAGGTGTTTTTCGTGAGTCCATCATACAATGAACAATGTAAGTATTCCGCTTTATGGCGCTGTAAAACAAGCCATTACATTTCCCAATATAAATGGGATTAGATGTTTTATATCCTTCTTCTGGTGCAATACTGATGTAGCCAAAAATTCCAGCCTGTAGACATGAATCCTAAATAAAGATGAGCGAGTATACTCGTCCGAGCTTGATGCTCGTTCCAGTATTAGCATACTCGAAACGGCTCGTTGCTCGGACGAGTATTTCGCCTACTCGATAACGAGCTTTCACTTAAGTAAACACAGGGAAGAACAGTGAAATTTAAGGATCATTTAAGTGAAGAACACAGTGAACACAGTGAAGAACACATTGCAGATGTTTCCATACATCTGTTAACTTATCAGAAGACATGAGTGCAGAAGGTGTTCTTCCCAATAGTATGGGAAGAACAATATGTGTGAAGAACACATTGCAGATGTTTAACACGGGTCATTCTCCTTTTTGAAGTTCCACGAATATTCCATTGAATAAAAAAATTGAAGAAACAGGAGTGACTTCCTTATTTCTCAATAAAATGACACATTTTATTGCAGAGCCTTGGTCCCCTTGAAAAATGCTTGAGTCTCCCATTGACTTCAATGGGGTTCGTTATTCGAAACGAGCACTCGAGCATCAGGAAAAGTTCGACTCGAGTAACGTGCACTTGCTCATCTCTAATCCTAAACTTTCACTGCTGCTGAGCTTTAATTTTAAATTGAATTTGACTTTAAAGGATGTCTACCACCAGGATAAAGGATTGTAAACCAAACACAGTTACATAGTGGTGTCTATCTCCTCTGGCAGGATCTGCTCTTCTTTTAGCTTTTTATGCCCCTGTTTTTAGAAAAAAAAAGGCGTTCAAATCATGCAAATGAGCCTTAGGAGCTCTGGGCTCCATAGCTGTTAATTAAGCCTGGAGCCCCTCTGACTCATTTGTATTACTTTTAGAGCCTTTTTTCTTTAAAACACGGGCATAATAAGCTAAAAGAAAAGTGGATCCTGCTAGAGAGGTAATACACCAGTATGTAAGTGTGATTGTTTTGCAAGTCTCAGTTCTAGTGGTAGATTTCCTTTAAGGGAAACCTGTCACCAGATTTTGCCTCATTAAACTATTAGTCCCTTCAGGTTGGGTATGAAATGTCCTTTTAGAATTTCTCACCCTTTTACCTATTAAAAATCTCCTCTGAAGTAATATCAAAATGAGCAGAGAAGAGACAAGTTTAGAGGCTGCATTGGTAGCTTTACTTCACATGCCCCTATCTTTGGTTCTGTAGTACCTAGAAACATGCTTTAGTGTCACATTAAAGGGGTTTTCCCACGAAAACAAGTTAGGCCACGGGATAAGGGCCTAACTTGCTGATCAGTGGGGTCTCATTGCTGAGACTCCCTCATCGCTCCATAAGAGTAATGGAGCAGATGGCTGCGCATGATCTTTCTGCTCCATTGATCTCTATGGAGATGACGGAAATTGTTGAGCGCTGCGCTCACTGATATCTGTTAGTTCCATTGAGATTAATGGAGCAGAACGGTCATGCACCTTTTTTGCTATCTATGGGGGTCTCAGCAATGAGACCCCACTGATCAGTAAGCTAGGCCCTATCCCGGGGATAGGGCCTAACTTGTCTTCGGGGGAAAACCCCTTTAGAGATAAAAAATCTTTTTCTTATCACAACATGCTTGTGGTTCTGTGAACTACAGAACCAAGGATACAAAGGAAACTTCCTATATCTCTGGTTTTTAGCATGTTTCTAGGTACTATAAAACTGTATTGACTTCTCATATATGACTATATGACATATATTTGATGGGTTAACAGGTAAGATTTCACATACAAGAGAAAATTCTTGAAAGGACATTTCAGACCCTTCCTAAGGGGTCTGGTAGTTTAATGTGGTAAAATCTGGTGACAGTTTCCATTTAAGGACTTGGACCTTGGACACTTTCAAGAACCTATCCTTTAGGTCCCTTAGTCTAGTGATAGGTAGAACCGAACCTCAGTGAACATTGTGGGTTTGGGTCCAAGGAGCATAAATCCAGACTTCAGTCAGAAATCCAGATTTGGTTAACACCCCCTCCCCCTACACCGGTAGTCGCAGGTGGTATCCTTTATATGCCTCGGGCAAAGCTGGGAGGATTGTTGCTCCTAATGATGTCACAGGGAGCGACAAAATGACTGCCAAAATGGCCAGCACCGATCATGTGTATTACCGTTGGGTAAACAAACCTATTTCAAGGGTTAACATACACTACCATTGGTCATGGGCTTTCGGATTTGGCTAAATCAGTGGATCCGCTCATCACTACCTAAGACTAATATCCATAATGTAGGATCGGTAACATGATTCCATAGATTTCTATGTATGGAAGCTCACAGAGATCTTTGTAGCTTTGATATGTGCACTGGCCCATAAAGTGAGATAACAAGGTAAAAAAAAATAATAATAATAATTCCTTTATTTATATAGCGCACACAGATTACGCAGTGCTGCACAATGTTTGCCAAAAAATTCATGTTTGTGGGTAAAACAAAAATGAGGTCCAATTTTTTTCCATTGAACTATTTTAGCTGATATTTTCATGCTTAGACAAGTTGTTGTAGTTACATATAAATAGCATAGCACATCCCACTGCTGGATATCGGATGGGTCATTGTTTCAGTGTCTTATAGTTTCGTTTTCTGTTGCGGGGGAGTTAAGCACCTGAATCCCCCATTAACCTTAGAAAGGAAGCCATACAAAGAGGTAGTGGTTTATGGCACATTAACATACAAAGATTTCCGAAATGTTGCTTGATTTGAAGATGCTCAATTTATCTTCCTTGAAAGAAGCTGTCTGGAAATGGGCCATATCTTACATTAACACATGTTTTCCTATGACTTTATATTTGTTCTGTGTCAGGATAGTAAAGAATAGATTATGAGATCACTGGGGAAGAAATGTTAAGTTCTTCTTTTTCAGAAAATTTAGATCCATGTTGTTTCTTGCAGATGTTGTGATTGTTGTTCTGTTCTGTTCATCTTCATAAAATGTGTGAAAAGCAAAATAAATAATCCAAAAAAAATCACTGATTTCTTTTCCTCTCCCTGTCCCATCCACTGTCATTACAGTTTCCTCTTTGGTGCAGGTCTGTCACCTCTATTGACATGTCTGGTTTACTGGATACCTTTATTCCACATTAAAAAAAAAAAATTTTGTGGTTTTCTTTATTTGTTTTTTAATAAAACTCAGTTCACACTAACATCAGCATTATTGTTATTTATCTCCATTTAAAAAAAGAAACGCACAAAAAAACGGATGATAAATAAACTGTACACATATTAGTTACTGTCCGTTTTTAACATTTATGAAAAATCATTGATCTATAGGGCACATTTATCATAAGATGGCGCTAAGCGTCCCCCGCCCCGGCAGCCACCAGATCTATCAGGGGGCTCTCTGCCCTTCTAATAAATCCAGCAGGTGGCAGCGGTGCCATGCGCCGGTGGGGCACTTCTATGCCATGCCTGACCTGGTCTTTCAGGCCTGTTCACGTGCAGGCTACAAGCAGTACTTGCTCGGCGCTGGCGCACTAATCCCCCAGGCATGCCCCTCTTCATGCCCCTCCACACCCACTTGCCTCTGAGGTGGCTTATTGGGGGGAAATAGGCACAATTCCCAGCTGAGCACCTATTTAAGGGCTCGTACACCAGATTTCATATGCACAAGCCCATAAATGTGGCCCAATATCTATCTATCTATCTATCTATTATTTCTATCTCTTCTATCCATCTCATCTATCTATAATCTCCCATTTATCTATAATCAAGCTATCTATTTTCTACATATACATATGTATAGATTAACTATCTCTGTCTATCTATATCTATATCTATCTCTATCCATGTAAAAAAAAATTGATGTAATAACTGACACTTTCTATCTTCCATTCACTTCAATGTAAAAATGATAAGCTCCGTTATGTGTTTTTTTTTCAAACGGTAAAAAAGTACTGCAGCCACCGTCACATTTCCCCCAAAAAACCTCATACGTAACGGATGACTTCCTAACTAATCATAACGGATGACAGGGGGCATCCTCCTCGCCTAGAGAAGAGGCCGTTCTATCATAGATGGGGATTCTTTACTGTAAGAGCAGTGAGACTATGGAACTCTCTGCCGCTGGAGGTTGTTATGGCGGACTCTATGTACATGTTCAAGAGAGGCCTGGATGCCTTTCTGGAGAGAAAAAATATCATATCATATATCAAAAATAATATGGTCAGGCCCGGCGCCAGCACCTGGCCAACCCGGGCAAGTGCCGTCACCCCGTGGTGCTGTAGGGGCCCACTTGGGCCCCCGGATCAATAGTATCAGTGTCGCTATAAGACACTGGTACAAATGATTACCATCCGGATCGATTACTTTTCTGCCTCTATGCTGCGCTCGTCGGGACTCACCTGTCCTGGTTCCCCCAAAGCTGTGCTCCGCATGGTATGCGACGGCTCTGAAGCCAGCACACATGGTGACGTCATCAGATCACGTGTGCTGTCTTCAGGCCGAAGAAAGAAGGCAGCTGCAGGCGCTGCTCCAGGGGAACCAGGAAAGGTGAGGGTTTTTTTTCTTTCCCAGAGGGGGTCAGTGTGCCCGCAGGGGGGGGGGTCAGTTGTCCGCAAGGGGAGGGGGAGTGTCAGTGTGTCTGCAGGGGGGGTTCAGTGTATCCGCGGGGGGGGGGGGGAGGGTATCAGTGTGTCCACAGGGGGAGTGGGGGGTCAGTGTGTCCGCAGGGAGAGGGGGGGATCAGTGCGTCCGCAGGGGGAGGGGGTCTGTGTTTGCAGGGGGAGGGGGTGGTCAGTGTGTCTGCTGGGGGATGGGGGGTCAGTGTGGTCACTGGAGGGCGGCCCCCTTCTTTGGCACAGTTGTCATCAGCCTTGCAGGGTTTTTGCCTTCTTCTGGATTAATGCAGTATGATGTAAAGTTTGGTCTTCTTGGACTGATGTGTTTTTCTTTTTTACAATGATACAAAAGGGAGGATTCGTCAGAGCTTGGGCACTAGAATTCTGATGTATGGGCAGGAACTGTGCCTATTTCCCCCTTTATGCCACCACCAAACCAAGTGGGCATGTATGAAGGGGATGCAGACAGTTGTGTTCCTTCCCAGTTTCCAGCGTTTTTGGTGGTGCAACCCCAGTCAGGTTTTAAGGAGGGGAGGCACCAGCGTATGAGAATTCCCCCCAAAAAATGTCAATGGATTTTTAACTGATCCATTAAACCTTTAACACCCACTTGGCAATTTACTCATTGATTTCTAGGAGGAATACAAAAGGAAGAGCTCAACATAAAGTTATAAAAATAATGCTCCAGAATTATCTTATAGGGATTTCAAGTACTGTATATACTAAGTCAGTCATGTCATTGGTGCCCATAAAGTATAGGATGCAAATACTTGGGGGGAAAGAGACTGGGAGATTATATATGTGTACGTGGATCGTAAACAGTTTTCTTACTCTACTGGCCTTGCATAGAAGGGGGGGAGGGAGGGCATTGATTCAATTTACAAAGTATGGCCATGAGGTGTTAACTGGACCCCACAATGTGTTTTATACGTACAGTAAAAGCACATTAGAATTTTGTGGGGATATAACAACAGGATCTTCCCTGTGTGTACATACTAATAATACTGTATATCATGTGACCACAGTAGTCGCTTATGACCCTATTATAGATGATTTATCAATGCAGCATGGTGGCTAAGTGGTTAGCATTACAGCCTTGCAGCGCTGGGGACCTGGGTTCAAGTTCCAGGGTCAACATCTGCAAAGAGTTTGTATGTTCTCTGTTTGTGTGGGTTTCCTCCAGGTCCTCCGGTTTCTTCCCACACTCCAAAACATACTGGTAGGTTGATTAGATTTTGAGCCCCATTAAGGACAGGGACTGATTTGACAAGCTCTGTGCAGCGCTACATAATCTGTGTGCCGTATATAAATAAAAGAATTATTATTATTGCAATTGGTCGTCCTGGTGGTGTGACATGTTGTAATTATAAAATATATGTCATGCACAGAAGTAAATAAAGAGCGGTGGGGAGACACACCACGGGATTAACACAATCTGCATGTTCCTTTATAGTAAAAGGGTCCCCAGTTTATACTAGTGAAGTCATAAAGACTCATCAGCAAGGCATGATCTGGCAATTCAGTGGTGCCAAGCGCAGTCTTGCCCCCCACTACAAATGCCCAACTCCACTCAGAATGACAGAACAAGGAGTCTATTGCTTCCTGCTCTATCACTGATATAAACTGCTATATAAATAAAGATTATTACTATTTGCTTTCAAATGATTCCAAAACAGTTTAAAGTAGCCTAAGGCCTCATTCAGAAGGCCGTTATGGAGGCACTGATCTATTGAGGCCATAGACTTCTATGGCTCCTGGTCACGGCACCTATTGAGAAGGGAGGGGTGCAAAGTACTCATCCCTCCCACCTCCTACTCCCAGCCCTGTACTTGCCTAGGATCCAATCCAGGTGAGCACACGGCCATGGGAATGAAACCTGAGGTTGTTTTGAATGGATGGCACATGGCTGCAGTACTTTTTAACTAATCAGCGACACAGTACATTATTTTAATTGCCCATGCCACCGATCTGTTAAAAAACCGAGCACATCCTAGTCCGAACCATAGTTCATTGATCACTTATAGACCATTGTTTATGGGGATCTGTTAAAAAAAAATGGATACAGACTGATATAAGGCTAAATTCAAACTACAGTTCAAATCTCCATTCCTTCCCCCCGTTACCTCCTTATAATTAGTTAAGCAAGAATTCGTTATCCATGCATTTTTTTCAAATGGAAAAAAAAGGACTGCAGCCACCATAATTTTTTCTTTAAAAAAAAAAAAACGCATGGATACCGGCCTAACTGACCATAAGGGATGTCATAAAATTTACATTCATGTCAAATGATATGTTAAACCTCTGTTATTTACTTTTTTTAATGGAGGTTTGAATGGTAGTGTGAACTTAACCTGAATCAGCCAATAAAAAACTGAAAAAAACCTGGTTTCTTTACGACTGATTATTAGCAATTTTTTCACACTGTGCTTTATGTTTTAAAATAATGACCAACTCATAAAATAAAACAAAAATTTTCCCAATTACTGTGCGATGTCAGTGGGTTCTTTCATGATTAAGTCAACGAATCCTGAGTGTGTGAATATGTTCCTAGGGATCTAGTTTAAATGATCTGAGTGAGAAAGAAATGATCTGTTGTATTAGTTTATAGAAAATCTGTAGGATGTATGCCTGAAATATAATGTTTCTTCTCAATATAGACACGCACAATGTCTTATAATAACACTGGACTGTAATACAGGGTAATAGTAAGTGGCATTCTAGGTAGAAGTACATTAAAAAGACTAAAGGGGGAGCTCTCCTCCTAAAAATTTTCTTTCACCTGAGTGAAAGAGAAAATGGAGCAATGGAGCAGATGCTCCATTGCTATAGTTCACCTCTACTTCTTCATGTACCATGTGATAGCTATATATATGGAAAGATAGATAAATGATAGATATATAGATGATAGATGGATCTAGATCTTTATAGTTTTATTTAATAAACATGATAGAATAAAGTAACACGAACGAAGATCTTATTCTAATATATCATACTTATTTAAAAACACATAAATCCTATGTTCTCTCATTTATTAGGCAGAAATTACCTTTAGTAGAACCTCCCCCATGAAAATATTACAAACTATGAAACAATTTGTCAGATTATTAATAATCTTGCAGCCCTCCATTCCCAGCAGCCTCCAGCAGGGTCTGATCGCTCCTGTCTGTGTATTTTACATGTATGTGGACGTCTATAAATAGAGAGACACAAATATTTAGATATAATCCCTTCTATCTATATGACTAGCTCTGTGTACAGGATTGTACTAACCAAACTCACAGCTCCATTCTAGCTGAGAATTCCCTTGTTTTCCTAAGGCCCAATTTATTGACCATCGCTGAGACGATCTGCTAAATCTGTGATGATCAAACACGTTAAATAAACTTTACTTTGTTTAATATCTCACACAGCAAACGTCTCCTGTAGAATAAATATATGTTGCAGCAGGCAAGCAGCGATCTGTGCCCAGAGCTGGGGAAGGCAGTGCTGGGGATGGAGCTGCTGCAGCTGCTGGACCTTCACTGGACTCAAGGGCAGCCCTGTCCTGGAGATCACTGCTACTTACTGAGATTTCTGATGGATCTTGTACTTTGCTTCTGTCATGATGACTTTCTGTTATTTCCTAAAAGAGCAAAGAGGAGTCATGGCCGCAGACAAAAATCTGATGCGAAGAGAATGGATTTTGTTTTGCGCCAATTCATTGTCATCTGTTGCAGCGCAATCTGAATGCGCCAAAGTATCCGGACTGTAGTAATGATAATGTGGAATATTTGTGTGGATGTATGTGGATATGTGTATATATATACTTGTACATTTCTATGCAATGTTTCTATAGTGGGAACATTCTGGACAACTTGACATTTTTAAATAATATTCCCTCAATGTTTTATTAGAAACTTGATGTTATTGTTTTGATTGCAAAATGAACAGTTTATAGTTATCTTCTGTATATGATGTAGTAGTAGTAAAATGCCTTGATCTTTCTATCTATCCTCGATCTTTCTTTCTATCTATGATCGATATCTAATCCATCTTTCTATTGTGAATTCTCTGATTCCCCAGCATCCCTATAATTTGCTTGCAGTAATACTACATTACAATGATAGTCACTTTATTATATTAGTATTCCTTGTCAATATAATGAATGCTATTTCCGTGATTCCTTTTTTATATATGTATATTATACAGCTATCCACCGATTTTCTTGAACTTTTATGTCTGTCTTTCTGTCTACTTAATATATGTATTTTATGGAAGCCTATGTGTATATAGTATTTAGGGTAGTTGCATGTATTGTGTGCTATACAGTAGTGTTTATATGAATTTCCCTTGTATGTTTTGTGTAGCATGTATATGTATAATATAGAGCATATTTATGTGTGCATGTATGTAGATGTATGTATGCAGTTTTTCTGCAATATATCCATTTATCTTTCTATCTCTTTCTGTATATATGTATGTTAATACTATATTTCAATGATTTCCTCATGCTATACATATGTATAGTGTGATCCATATGCACTCATATATATATATATATATATATATATATATATAATATAACATACATTCTAGGTTCACATGTATAATCCTACAATGTATAAAGTATAGTATATGTGGGCACTTATTACCTTGTATACAAGCAGTATCCCAGAATATTGTATGTTGTATATATACACAGTTGTGTATTTATACATCATTATTATTATTGTGTATAGCAAAGAGTGAGGATTCATGGACTGCCTTGTGTACACGCAGTATTAATATATGGATTATATCACGGATCCATCGACTTCCTTGTTCACATGCAGAATAACGTATAAATTATAGTCTATGGGTGCAATATTCATATATATATATATATATATATATATATATATATATATATATATATATACATATATTTGTGTATGGGTGTACTTATTACCTTGTATACATGTAGCAATAATGTGTATGTGTATTATAGTGTATGTGTACAGTATAAATATACTATAAACGTAAATATACTGTTTACCTCGAGTACTAGTATCTTGTATTAATGTATATATCATAGTACATGAAAACAGTATTGATAGATAGACACACACACACACATACATATATATATATATATATATATATATATATATATATATTCTGTATGGATGTACTGATTATACCTTGTATATATGCAGTGTGGTTGCACTCCGCTCATTACCAGGTGTACAAGTAGATTATATATATATATATATATATATATATATATATATATATATATATATATATATATATATACACATATATATATATGTGTGTATATATATATACATATATATATATATATATATGTGTGTGTATATATATATATATATATATATATATATATATATATTAGTGCATGAGTTGCACTGATTATATGTGTTGTGTTATGCTATGTGTATGTATATATATACAAATATATATACACACACACACACACACACATATATATATATATTATTATGCAGAATTCCTGGGTGCATTGATTACCCTGTATATGTAGTATGGGTGCACTGATTCCCTTGTATACTGTGTATGTGGTATGGGTGCACTGATTACCCTGTATACTGTATATGTAGTATGGGTGCACTGACTCCCCTATATACTGTGTATGTTGTATGGGTGCACTGACTCCCCTATATACTGTGTATGTTGTATGGGTGCACTGATTCCCCTGTATACTGTGTATGTTGTATGGGTGCACTGATTCCCCTGTATACTGTGTATGTTGTATGGGTGCACTGATTCCCCTGTATACTGTGTATGTTGTATGGGTGCACTGATTCCCCTGTATACTGTGTATGTTGTATGGGTGCACTGACTTCCTTTGTGACAGAGGTTACTAATCAATATTTGTTCTAAAATAATCCTACAATGAAGAATGAGTACAAATCATCCAGGGCAGACATAACAGAACCTCCGTTTCCAACTCCTCTTCCCTCCCCTCTGCACTGGACAATCAGATTTAAGCTTAATGAATCTATTCAAATGGTCTTTCTTGTGAGTGTAGGGCAGGTGTACAATAGGGGGGCCTAGGTGTGAGCTGATTATTCAAATGGGCTGCTGAGGACTTTGGGATTGGAGGCTCCTCTAGAGCTGCAAGCTATATCACCCAGCAGCAGCAACGTCACCACAGCACTGTTATCATCATCATCATCATTGCCATTGTGAGGAATAGGAGCTGCCATTCTCCCTACTACTGTCCACCCTTCCGTCTCCAGCCCAGGAGCCACAGTTGAGCTCTGCAGCAGCAGTAGCACAAGCCAAGCTGCAGCTCTCTCCTTCCCCCTCCTAGTTGGGAGAGGGAGTGCTGGGGAGGGAGGGTTCCTCTCTCTCTCCCTCTCTCTCTTTTTGTTGCTATCACTGTTGTTGGTTGTTGCTGCTGTTAAATTTTAAACTGCTTTGCACTGAGCTTCCAGTATGCTAGGAGCTGTGAAAATGGAAGGACATGAACATTCAGACTGGAGCAGCTACTACACAGAACCAGAGGTAACCTCCAGCTCTGTCTCTCTCTACTTTCTGTCATTCTCTCTCTTTATAGCACACTGTTAGCCTTGGGATAATATTAACTTTGTGATCAAATATTGACTTGTGGCGCCTCCAAATCCTCTTCGATGACTGAGCCACACACTATCCCAACAACGTTATGTTTGGCATGGGGTGGGGTGGGGGGAGAGAGAAAGTTAAAGAAAAAAAAGTTCTTCTTGTAAATATAACAAGTAATCAAGATTTCAAGAGAAGCAACTTATGACATTTTCATCTTATTATAGAAATGTAAGTCACCTCCCTAGGATGCAATGCACTTTGGTTGACCAGTACTTAGGTCAATTCTAGGGTTGCTTGGATTCAATTTGTGGCTCTTTGCTTTGGTTTAAACGAGATATTTCTGATGTCTTCTGCTTCAGCACATACAAACAATAGTTGTTCACATATTTATTTCACATAATGTAGCATAGTATACATAAAATGTCCATGTAGTAGTAATCTAGTAGAATATATATATATATAGTAAGAATCCACATAGAGTTTACATATAGTAGTACTCCACATGCAATACACATACTACAGTAGCAATCCAAATACACTCGTTATCCACATAGATTACACATTAAATCCACATCCACATGGAGTACGCATTAAATTTAGAGTTAGTTGTAATCCACAACTAAAAGTAAAAGTTTGCCCTTTAAGATGGAATCAGTATTTACTTGTGTTTTATGATTTATCTATAGTAGAAGTAGCAAGATATAACTTATTATTTGTTATATTGCATTGCATTAATTTCTATAGTATTGTGATGTCTTTATCTCACTAGTAACTGTGCCTCTTTTATTTTCCAGGCTTATTCCTCAGTCAGTAACATGAATGCTGGATTAAGCATGAACACCATGAACACCTACATGAGTATGTCAGCTATGAGCACCTCGGCTAATATGACAGCAGGTTCCATGAACATGTCCTATGTGAACACCGGAATGAGCCCATCTCTTACTGGCATGTCTCCTGGCACTGGTGCTATGGCTGGCATGGGCTCTGGTGTACCAAGTATGGCTACTCACCTAAGTCCTAGCATGAGCCCCATGAGCGCCCAGGCAACATCCATGAACGCATTGGCACCCTATACCAATATTAATTCTATGAGCCCTATATATGGACAATCTAATATTAACAGATCCAGGGATCCTAAAACTTACAGAAGGAGCTACACCCATGCCAAGCCTCCTTATTCCTACATCTCACTTATCACTATGGCCATACAGCAGTCTCCTAACAAGATGCTCACCTTGAGTGAAATCTATCAGTGGATCATGGACCTATTCCCTTTCTACAGGCAGAACCAGCAACGTTGGCAGAACTCAATCCGCCATTCGTTGTCATTCAATGACTGTTTCCTCAAAGTGCCCAGGTCTCCAGATAAACCTGGCAAAGGCTCCTTTTGGACTCTCCATCCAGATTCTGGCAACATGTTTGAGAATGGTTGCTACCTTAGACGCCAGAAGCGATTCAAGTGCGACAAAAAGCATAGCCCACGGGACAGTGGTGGTAAGAAACTCTCTGAAGGGGCATCTAGTGTGGGTTCTGCAGCCAACAGCAGCTCAGAAAGTTCTGGTGGCAATGAGTCTCCACATTCAAGTTCATCCCCATGCCAGGAGCAGAAGAGGACCCTCGTAGACATGAAGTCCAACCAAGGTCTCAGCCCAGATCATACGACTTCTCCTGTGTCGCAAGCCCAACACCTGCTGTCCCAACACCACTCTGTGTTGTCCCATGACGCCCAGTCCCACCTTAAACCAGAACACCATTATTCTTTCAACCACCCTTTCTCCATCAACAACCTAATGTCTTCTGAACAGCAACACCACCACCACCACCATCACCACAGTCACCACCACCATAAAATGGACTTGAAAGCCTATGAACAGGTCATGCATTATTCAGGATATGGTTCCCCCATGGCAGGTAGTTTAGCAATGAGCTCAGTAACGAACAAAACTGGCTTAGAGTCTTCACCCATCTCCACTGACACCTCATACTATCAAGGTGTGTATTCCAGACCCATAATGAACTCTTCCTAATTCTAGACACCATTCACAATGGACTTGCTGACAATGACTGTATAAATCGATGTACAACAATAGTATGTGCCCCCCTGCCCCCTTTTCCTTGAGCTGTACAGTTTGTTTTGAGCCCCTTTTAGCTGTCAGGTTTGTTGATTCCATTTTGTGTTGCCACTTTGTTGCTGGGGGTGGGGGGTATTTTTTTTGTGAATGTGGTGGCTCCTTCTATGCTGTGTAGTTTCTACCAAGGACCAAAAGTCTGTAAAATTCTCCATGTAAAAAAAGGAAATATTGTTGTAATTCACACAAAAAAAAAGTTTAATGTTTTTTTTTTCTAAGTAAAATGCTTGAAAAAGACTTAATTTATGGTTTATGTACTCTTTATTTATGACTATGTATTCTGACCTGTCCCAGTCAGATTTTAACAATCTCTATTAAAATCGTATTGCCATTTCTTTCTTGATCTTTATTTATGGGGTTTCCATGAAACGTGAAAAATGAGGAATAAATGAGTTCAGTGAAATAGGGGAATATTTGTGACGATCGATATGATATAGAATTTTCTGTCTTGGGGCTTGATAGCAGAATAATCATGACAGCTATGCCGGAAAATTCTGCATTTATTGAAGGGTTTTCTTTGGGCTTTTCGGCATTTATGACGTTTAGAGCTGTCACTATCTATTTTCTACCTATTGTGAACAGAGTCCTATCCTAAGGATCGCCAGGTATGTGCAGGACATTGAAAAATTGTCATTCCCAGAAAATCTTTCTAGAACAACTTCTCTAGATCCAAGTACACACTGTTTATTAATTAGACATTTTCAGAAGATGGAATCTTAGTACAGCCGGTGTAATCCCACAACAACTTGTTATATAATCAAAAAGTAAAATAAGGAGAATGGAAATTGGAGAAAAACATGTAAGGATAATCTCACTGCAGGCAATGTACAAAGAGTGCGAGTTTAAGATGTAAAGCCTGACCGCAAATATTTATTTTTAGAACCCGATACATTCTATTGTTCCTGTGATGCCTGTAAAGACTTGATCAAAATTGTCTATCTATATTTTATAATTATCTCTCTCTATATATAATTATATATCTTTACCTGTGTCATCACATACATTTGTCATTCTTTCTTTACTGCTTTCGCTTATTACTGTCTTCAGTTTTATCAGTTCTCTCTAATATTCTATGTCAATCTTTCCATCCATCTATCTGTCTCTACATTATCCATCTACCTTTGTATTATATATTTATAACCAATCCTATAATTGATTTTATATTAGATTTAGATTTCCAATTCCTTTTAAATCCCACCGATATTATATAATCTGCTTTAATTTTGAACAAAAAAAAAAAATCACTGCACTGAATCGATCTCTTACTTTATTATTTTCTATCTCTATCTCATCCGATTCTTCCATTTTTCTATTATTGTATTTATTTTATTTCTTTCTCAAAGTTTTTCTTCCTTTAATTTTTTTATTTCTTTACTTTCTGTTTTTGTATTGTGTACTTTGCTGTAACCTTTAAAATATCCAGCCTTTATCAATAAAACACCTATCCTATCAAGAAAAGTGCAATTGGATACCACTAAATACATAACTGTATTCTTACATACGATCTATTGTCTATCTATCTCACATATACACATCTCAGAAATGTTTCACTCTTTTTATTTCTTCTTTCTCATTTATAAGTATCCAACTTATTTTGTGTCATCTAGAGAAAAGTGCAATTCAATGCCACTTTACTGTAATTTACAGACTATCTATCTATCTAACTATCTATCTAATATATATATATATATATATATATATATATATATATATATACATTTCTTTCTCATGTATAATGTTCAAATAATTTTCTGTCATCTATCTATCCATCTATCTATCTCTGCCTTGTACTTCATGTACCAGTGTACATCTCTTAGTAATATGTATTATTAGTAGAATCCCATGATTAGAGGTCATACAGAGCCTCCTGGTGCACTTGCAGGATACAGTTTGTACAGAGTTGTGAACTGTGACTCCAACTCTACAAACTACATCACAAATGAAAACTTAAACATAAAATTGCAACAACCACAGATTATTCCTAAGAAAATATCATTTCCAGCAGTAAGAATGATTTTTCCCACGCGTCCAGGCAGAGATAGGGCAGGGCAGCTCAGGCAGGCTATCCTCCTTCCCATGCACATTGTGTAGCTGGTGGCAGGGCACAGACTGCAAGGACACACACGTTGAGAAGGAGCATGAAATGTGTTTCATTAGCACATAAAAGCTTCCTGTGGAGAGAGAGAATGGAGCCAGGAATGGGTCTGATTTGGGAACAATGCCCTGTGAATGTGATGCTATAACCTGCTATGTTCCTATCACTTGTCCATTGTTAACTGCTCGTTTTAAACTACTTAGTGTCTCTCACTTGACTGATCCTAACAGATAACATGTAGTTCTGTCCCCCCAAACACAGAAAAGGATGTCACAGCCTTGTCAGCCTTGTCCCACATAGCCACCCTATGGCTCCTCTGCAGTCTGCCACCCAGGGGCCTGGGGTTTTGTACTGAGGGAGGGTGGGGGGTGACACTAGGCACTACTACATTTATTTTCCAAGTGCTTACTGGTTTAAGCATCCGTGATCTGTGAATAAACAGAGACAGTAAACACAAAATTGGAGATCCAAATTCCAGGAGGGTAAACTTTCCACCCTGCCTCATTCTTTACACACACACTTCTGGATTTTTTTGCACTTGTTTTTTTCCCATCATTAGCTTGAAGTGAGTTTTATATAGCTGATCAATATCTTAGTAAAATATTCATTTTTTTCTGTAAACTGGAAGGCAGCAGAAATCTTTGCTTTGTACTAAAGTCAACAAAAGCAGCCAGTGCTCTCCAATAAAGGCAGGAGGAGAAGTCACAACTCCAGGCAGCTGAAGCCTTTACTGCTGTGGAGCTGTCACCAGCAACTACTAGGCTGCAACCAGGTAGGGGACTCCTCCAACCCAGACACTGACTGGCCCCATGCACAGCAGAGACATGTCAGCTCCCAAGTCCCTGTTTATGTCATTGGAGTCTTTTAGATTGATCTTCACTATGACATTTGGCTGCCTGCACCTTTCTTTTTCTAATTTTTCACAACTATATTTATGTAAATTTCTATTGCATTTTGGATTCTCTAAAGGTGTGTTCCTAGTATTTTAATGTATTCTATTTTATGTTTTATTATGTATTATATTTACATGTATTATGTTACATATTTGACATATGTGTCATTATCATCATTAACATATAATAATAATTTATTATCAAATGATTATTTTTCATAACATATTTTCTCATGTCGACATAACTTATGATTATTTCATTTAGTATATGATATATATATATATATATATATATATATATATATATATATATATATACATACATAGCAACTAAGAACAAGTAAAAAAAATTAAAGACATAAGTGTATTTGTTTTTTTTTCAATTTGTACTGGATTAAAAAATACTATATACATATTTTGTTTATATCATAATATTATAGCATTTCAACACTTAATTTGCTCCAATTCAGATCTGGGAAAAAATATAAAAATAACAACAATAATAATAGTAATAATAATAATAATAATAATAATAATAATAATAATAATAGCAACAATATTCTCAAAAGTAATAACAATGTAGACATAATAATGATAAAAATAATATATTATTAATGTGTTATTTAAATACTATTTTAATATTAGAAATAATAACATTTTACAAAACTCTTTCAGTTCTAAATTGTACTCTTTTTAATATATTAAACATATTAAAATATATTATATTAACAAAACTATTTCAAAATTATTTCTTTAATAATTTTCTTATTGTCACTGTTGTTCAGAGCTAGTAAAATGTTTCTTCTACTGCTGTCATTTAAATTGCAATTTGTGAATCTTTCTTATATTATTACAATTCATATCTATAATTTCTTTAATAAAATCAAGACATTATATACATAAAATAAACCCAAGAGGACTCCATTTGAGCCCTCAATTGCAAGTTAGGAAAACCTTTCCATAGGCGGAAATTCTTTTTAATGACTTTATCGGTACCTAGTACATAATATAGTATTAACTCTTCAATATCACTACATATTATTAATAGAAAGACAGGAAACAATGTATGCATTGCAGCAGTTTTGATGTCATAGACGCCTATGTATATAAATAAAAGTGAATTGTAGGGAATCTAAATCACAGGATCTGTTATCTATTTCTAGATAACAATTTATCATAAATAATAATCATCAACACTACAATATAACTAAAGTCAATTCATTTTGATATCATTATTTTTTATGTATCTTATTTTATTACATAACTCCCTCTCCCCCAACCCTTATATAATATCTGTCATCCCTTCAACCCCCTTTTCCCCTGACTGGTATGACAAGTTATATTTCCAGTACAAGATAGAATTTGTACAGGACACACAGAAAGGCTAATCGTTTATAAATAATTAATATCTTCCCATTTCACTAGTAATGCAGGTCTTTGGATTTGTCAATTACTTGTCCTTAAATGAGTGTATACCCACGTACTTCATTTCCAATCCTTTGATGGAGGAGTAACCTCAGCAGAGGCCACTCAGTGCAGCCTGAGATGGGAATGGCCTTTTGATAGCTCAGGTTCAGGATAGGCACTTACCTAATGCAATGGTACTTTGTGAGAAAAACCAGGCCTATAGCCATGGCTTACAACAAGTGATTTCGGTTTGGAAGCATATAGATTCCATATTCTTATTAGATTAGATCAGATATGCCTAATAACTGTAATATCCTACTGTAATAATATGTCTCATTAAATAGTGTTTTCTGCATACAATTAGTCCATGGTGTCAAAAAAACTAAATTTTAAAACATTTTTATACATTTCTCCTCAATGTAAAGTGTAAGGTCATGTAAAAGGTTCCCAATATACATCTTTATACATTTATTCATAGCTGACATGAAGATAACATATACATGTTACAACTTGACATACAGTATAGTACCTGTAAAGTCGCTTTTTTAAAATAAAAATCAAAACTCTTCACTAATGTTGATTTAAAAAAATAATTCTAGGTATGTTAGTGCACAAAATGAATAAATAATACACACGTCCCACTTTGCTGCTGTTCGGTATTTAATAAAATGCTACGTTGATTTTTGGGATTATTCATACTTCCAAGTTAGAGCGCACACATCTATTATTAACCTCAATAGGAGTGATGTCCATAATAAAAAAAAAATCCACATTATGTTCCATTTATAGAAGCTCCTTTAAGTGGAAAGCATTGTATTCTAGTAAGAAACTACCCCACCCAAACATTGCCACATCCTTGACCATCTTAAGAATTTCTACATTACCCCCTATCCACAGAGCCGCGGCCTTCTCTTATCCAGGCCGATTGTCTAGAGAAAAAAAAAAAATCTGATTAATGTGGAGGATTTCATAAGTCTCACATTGTGTGTTTTTGTATCCATCACCCCAACCATTTTCATACAGTATTGGAATCGTGTAATCCCCCAGATCATTTTCAAAGCCCCCTTTATATCCTTAGAGCGGGGCTTTAATTGATTATGCTAAAAATGTGATTTTTGTTTTGTCAGCCAAACTAATACCTTCAAACGGCGAATTCATTTTGGTTCATCTAATTCACAGAGGATTTGTGCATACAGATAATTTGCAGCTCCTTTTTACATCTGAGAAAGGGTTTGGCCTTAGGCTCCCTATCTCCAAAACTGGATTGCAATGTGCAAGGTTACTCTTATCAATCAAAGGCGAGAAGGCACTTCTCTATTCCGAAAGAAATCAGACGGATCTCTCACAAAAAGGTTTAAAATGTCAGCTGAGCCAGAAATGCCTTTGGTTAAGTCTCAACTACATCACAGGCCGGAGCTATTCGGTTGTCATAGGAACAAGGCCAACTATGGTCTCCTCTACAGCTTGTTGATCTTTCTCACTTTTGTAACTTGATTTAATTACATCTCTTTCCAGTCACTAGTTTTGCATAAATCAGCAAACAGAAGCAAGAAACACTTTTCTCCCCAATTTTTTTTTTTTGCTAAATTGTGTAAGAAGAAAATCGGATAGTTCTTTTTAATGTTTTTTTAATTCCTAAATTTGTGGATAACCTTTTTACCCTCTATTTCTCCCTTTACTCATAATATATTTTGAACCTAGTCTTCTCCTAATTTTCTCTTAATCCCAGTAGGGGATTAGGACCGCTGTATGAAAATTGCAAGTCTAATTTTTTTTTTATTGGTTTAACATTTACTTCCTACTATATGGAATAAAACCAAGCTTTATCGGAAAGCAGGGTAGGTCCTTTCTGTCACCTTTCAGTTTTGGACTTTAAAGACTTTTAGAGAAACTTCAAGGGTCCTGGAAGGGCTGTTGTTTACAAGTATGTTGAGAGCCAGCACACCTGTACTGTATTAAGAGTTCAGATATGGGGTTCCTACAGGGCAGTATTAAACTTTCTAGGTAGTTTTGGTGGCCATGAGCCTGATGGAAGCTTTGGATCCCTGTCAGCAGCCCAAAGCACCCATATAGTAATCGACTATTCTATTCTCCTTTTAAGATGCACTGAAGGATCACTGTATCATAGTAGATAAGGTTGAAAAAAGAAATCCATCGATGAAGTCCAACCTATACATCCAATAGTGTCCATCTAGAAGAAGCCAAAAGCCCATACAAGTATTTTGACATTTTTTGCTCTCCAAAAAGGCAACCAGGACCCTCCTGAACATGTACAAATTATCAGCCATTAAAACCTCCTGTGGCAGAGAGTTCCATAGTCTCACTGTTCTTACAGTAAAGAATCCCTGTCTATGCTGATGGTAGAACCTCCTCTCCTCTAGGTGTAGAGCAGTGGTTTGCAATCTTTTTTGAGCCGCGGCACACTTTTTATACTTAGAAAATCCTGGGGCACACCACCAACCAAAATAGCACAAAATGACACTAAAACAGTCATATTATACATATAGTTAATAATATAGATTCTAAATTTATTTTACTCACTCAGTGAGTGAGTGTGAAACCTCTTCCTCAACAGTTCTCAGTTTCTCCCTGTTTTTAGTTTATGGTGCTGATTATTATGTGGCTCATTTACTGCAAAATAAAGGGGTACTATGAGAAGTACTATGGCCATGAGGCCAGAGTACGAGTGCCAGCTCATATACTCATATGAGATGGTACTTGTAGTACTCCAGCCTCATGACTATAATATTTCTCATTTTACATCGCTGCGCATTGCTGGGAAACATAACACAGGGGGCACCATAGTTTGGGGAACTTTCCCCGCGGCACACCCGACCATGTGTCGCGGCATAATAGTGTGCCACGGCACACTGGTTGAAAATCACTGGTGTAGAGGATGCACCTTGTCTATGGAGATGGTAGAATCGCCTCTTCTCTTGGTGTAGAGGATGTCCCCTATCTACGGTGATGGTAGAACTTCCTCTCCTCTAGGTGTAGAGGATGCCCCCTGTCTATGGAGATGGTAGATCCTTCTCTCCTCTAGGTGTAGAGGAGGCCCCCTTTCTATGGAGATGGTACAATCGCCTCTCCTCTAGGTGTAGAGGATGCCCCCTGTCTATGGAGATGGTAGAACCATCTCTCCTCTAGGTGTAGAGGATGCCCCCTGTCGATGGAGATGGTAGAACCTCCTCTCCTCTAGGTGTAGAGGATGCCCACTGTCTATGATGATGGTAGAGCTGCCTCTCCTCTAGGTGTAGAGGATGCCCCCTGTCTATGGAGATGGTAGAACCTTCTCTCCTCTAGGTGTAGAGGATACCCCCTGTCTATGGAGATGGTAGAACCACCTCTCCTCTAGATGTAGAGAATGCCCCCTGTCTATGGCGATGGTAGAACCACCTATCCTCTAGGTGTAGAGGATGCCCCCTGTTTATGGAGATGATAGAACCACCTCTCCTCTAGGTGTAGAGAATGCCCCCTGTCTATGGTGATGGTAGTACCGCCTCTCCTCTAGGTGTAGAGGATGCCCCCTGGCTATGGAGATGGTAGAACCGCCTCTCCTCTAGGTGTAGAGGATGCCCCCTGTGTATGGAGATGGTAGAACCGTCTCTTCTCTAGGTGTAGAGGATGCCCCCTGTGTATGGAGATGGTAGAACCATCTCTTCTCTAGCTGTAGAGGATGCCTCCTGTCTATGGAGATGGTAGAACTGCCTCTCCTCTAGGTGTAGAGGATGCCCCCTGTCTATGGTGATGGTAGAACTGCCTCTCCTCTAGGTGTAGAGGATGCCCCCTGTCTATGGAGATGGTAGAACCGTCTCTTCTCTAGGTGTAGAGGATGTCCCCTGTGTATGGAGATGGTAGAACCGTCTCTTCTCTAGGTGTAGAGGATGCCCCCTGTCTATGGAGATGGTAGAACCGTCTCTTCTCTAGGTGTAGAGGATGCTCCCTGTCTATGGCAATGCTAGAACCTGCTCTCCTCTAGGTGTAGAGGATGCCCCCTGTGTATGGAGATGGTAGAACCGTCTCTTCTCTAGGTGTAGAGGATGCCCCCTGTGTATGCAGATGGTAGAACCATCTCTTCTCTAGGTGTAGAGGATGCCCCCTGTGTATGCAGATGGTAGAACCATCTCTTCTCTAGGTGTAGAGGATGCCCCCTGTCTATGGAGATGGTAGAACCGTCTCTTCTCTAGGTGTAGAGGATGCTCCCTGTCTATGGCGGTGGTACAACCGCCTCTTCTCTAGGTGTAGAAGAAGCCCCCTTGTCCTGGCCACAGGGCTTGGTATAAAAAGATCCTAGGACAGATATCGGCACAATGTATATGCATATACATATGTACATGAACTGTATTTGGACAAAGGGTTATATGGGCACAACTAATGCCGCAACAAATCGATCTGACACCCATGCTGTGTTTTCCCATTCTGCAAAGAGTAATATCCCAAATCAGAAAAGATGCCCCTGATATCAGAAAGGAATTGGTAAGAGGTGCAGGAAAGTGAATGTGTCCTTAATCTATTTTCCATAAAGGTGGCAAGATATGCTCTGATCTCCAAAATAAAAAAAATATCTCAAATATGACAAATAAAGATGATAAAACTGAATCCCGGTGAATCAGAATGAATCACATTGCGAAGAATAAATGAAGATGAGAAGTTTTGATGAGGACGCTCAGCTCTCATGACTTGCCTATTTGTAGTTCAACAATTTTTTAAAAGTTTGTCTGTCCTTGCATATTTTTCTCTGAGATATATATGAATTAATCTACACATGTAAATTAGGGTGTTACCCTTTCCCTTTATCAGAGGGGTGTGTTTCTGTTTGGTCTGAGACGCACTGGTTGGACAGTGTTAATTGACATATCTCCATCTACAAAACTTTAGTATTGTAAATTATTTCATGTAGAACAACAAATGTATAATAATACAAGAATTTGGCTTTAAGAAGTTTGATATAATTCATCTGATATTTTGGGAAATTATTTTGACCTGTGTCCATATTTTTAACATGTATAGTTAAGGATTCACGTGGAAGTTTACTTTGTGGGTTGGATAGGAGAACCAGAAATAAGAAGATGAGTAAAAATATTCTATAAACCACTACCTCATATACTGTGCAGCAGAAAAGGTGGTGGGGTCTAATGCCTGATATTCCCGCCTATCAGCTGATATCTGTTACCACTGGCACCAAAACTAAAGTCTACAGTCGCACTACTACAGTCTACAGAGCAGATGGCTCCCTACGCTTCATAGCGGTCAACCCTTTCACATGAGAGCCACTACACATGGTGGGCATGGTGCCTACATTCAGCACCAATGAAGTGCCAGTTGTCAGCTAAACACGGGGGTCCCTACAGTCAGACTCCCACCATTCTAATATTGATGACCAATGCTAAGGGTAGGCCATCAATATCTAAAGGCTGGAAACCTTTATCTGGAGCTAATACTCTAGTTCCCTTCCCTCCATTATCACAGTTACTTCCCATAAGTAACAATAGGTCGCATTAACTGTACTGTACAATTTTTGTATATGGATCCTTTTGATTTTATAAGGATTTGCATAAAATCAAATGACCTAGGGCTGAAGTCTATTGTAGGGGAACTGGATATGAAAACTTTTTTCACCCTTTTTCCTTCCGCTGGAGATGATTACCACAATTTATGCAGTCGCCTATATCACTATAATTTTTGATAACATTTTCAAGATCCAAGGAATTAATAGACCCTCAATGGCTGGAAACCCTTGGTTTTCGATTTCCTATGTCCAGGCTGTATGCAGAATACAGGCAGTCCCCGGGTTACATACAAGATAGGGTCTGGAGGTTTGTTCTTAAGTTGAATTTGTATGTAAGTCGAAACTGTATATTTTATAATGGAAGTTCTAGACAATTTTTTTTTCTTTTGCCCCAGTGACAATTGGAGTTTCAAAATTTTTGGTGTAATTGGACCAAGAATTATCAATAAAGCTTCATTACAGACATCTTACAGCTGATCATTGCAGTCTGGGACTATAGTAAAGCATCCAGAGAGCTTCACAAGAGGTCACAGTGGGCAGAGGGGTCCGTCTGTAACTATGGGTTGTCTGTAAGTCGGGTGTCCTTAAGTAGGGGACCGCCTGTAGTTGCCTAGCTCATGTTGGCTTCTCTATTCTCAAAGGGTAATTCTCAATAATTCAATATTGAGTCCTTCAAATCTCCCCTATAGTGTTGATCGGGTTCGAAACCAAAAAGTTCAGGACCTTACTGAACTTTGCAAGTTCGGCCCTGAACCAGAACACAAAC
Organism: Engystomops pustulosus; assembly: GCF_040894005.1. NCBI lineage: Eukaryota > Metazoa > Chordata > Amphibia > Anura > Leptodactylidae > Engystomops > Engystomops pustulosus. Next base: position 43,146,548 of record NC_092413.1, read on the forward strand.
ACATTGAAGTCTCCAGGTACGGCTCGGCACTGCCTCTAATAACAGGGATCGCTGTGTTATTTATTTTAATGTTGTTTGCAAAGTCAGAAAAATCTATTTAAATAGATAGCACCCACAAAGCGCGGGTGTTACTGTTCGGGCTTTGGGTTCGATACCTGGACAGGAAAGGATTTCTAGCTCTGGGTCTGGCCGAACTTGTCAGGACCGAAATTTAAAGGATCTATCACCAGGATGAAGGATTGTAAACCAAGCACAGTGACATACTGATGTGTGCCCCCTGTGGCAGGATCCGCTCTTCGTTAAGCTTCCTATGCCCTTGCTTTTTTTAGAAAAAAAAAAGGTTTTAATAATTATGCAAATGACCCTGAAGGGCTCCAGGCTCCATTAACACCTATGGAGCCTGAGCCCCTCAGGCTCATCTGCATAATTTCAAAAGCCTTTTCTTTGAAAAAAAACAGAGCATAACGAAGAGTGGATCCTGCTAGAGGGGGCACACTCCAGTATGTCACTGTGCTTGGTTAACAGTCCTTCATCCTGGTGGTAGATGTCCTTTAATGGGGTCCCCAGTTAATATTTTTCTCCAGACATTTTCCATAAATAATTCCACACATTTCTAGAGTATTTTCCAGATTCCTTCCTAATCTTCTCTCCATTACTTAACTCTTTAGCTATCCTTTTATCCCTCATTTTCATATAGATTTTGGTCTATCATATGCCTTTTTTTGTTTTTCCCTAAAGGAAAGCAGCAAAGTAGCTGTCGATGTATAATCCCTGCTGTGAAATGGTGTTGAGCTAAATGGTTACAAGGACTGGTGCAGTAAGTCTGGAATTAGGGATCCTTCGTATACACACACCTGTTTGTGTGCTTTTTAGCTCAGTGAGTTATGTAAGGAACGAGGGATAAGGAGAGAAGATTCCCCTGCTGAAATATAGGATTAGGAATATTCCCAAAGAATAGGAGATAAACCAGGGTAGTGTGAACTGTCCTCCCATGCAATAGGGTAAAGCAGAATTACAGCTTGTAAAATAGGTCTCCATCAGTATCCCGGGAGACACATCTACTTGGGTGTTCCAGCTTCCTTGCACCAGCTATAATTAGTCTTCCTACCAACTCTTAAAGACCCATCAACACGTGCACTTTTCTGTGTAACCCTTTCACTGCCAGGGGGGCCGAGGGGAGGAGGAGAGCTGTGCCTCAACTGAATGAACAAGGGAGTTTATGTAAATGAACCTCGTCCCCTAACTAATTTGGGAAATTCTAACTCAAAGAACTTGGCATTTCCAAATACAATTACAAATGCAAAATTTAAGATTTTTTTCTGTTTCCAAAAATATTTCTATTTTATAGCCTTTACTTGCCAGTACTATTGTTTTCATTCTAGGAAGTCTTTATGTGTTCTTTCTTTGTTTCCACACATAACCGTATGGTGGTACGGGGCTCTGATATGTACCGTGCCTGAACACACATGATAAAAATCCTTTCCATCACGTCCCATGGTTGATGTCTTATCAGTTCCAGGATGGCAGAGGAAGGTCAAAACAAACGCGAAATATTACATTTTGATTTATTATGGAGAAAACTATGTCTGTCTAATATCCAATCTTAGGATGCACAGTGGTCATAAAGATACACAGGGTATGATCTTGTGGCCACGTCTGTATTTGCTGTTGATGTAGATCAGCCATTGTGCCCAATTACCCTATTAGAAAAAGTAAACAAATCAATAACATTCACGCGCTCCCATTTCAGTGCGGTCCCCATAGCATGCACCTGTTTTTACTATATGGTTCATAAATGTCTAGTCATAATATCGTAGCTAAAGGGGCGCAGAGGGGCTCTGATGTTTGAGGTTGGGGAAAATCTCTTGTATATTATAAATGGCACATGGTACGTGGTGACTATTATATTTCTTATACAAGCGACACATTAACTTCACAAGACATTTGAAAGGTCCTAAAATCTGGCACCATGAAATTACAAGTAGATCCATTCAGTCTTTTGAGTTAGAGGAGAGCCCTTCATGGATTGGACATGGTTTCCCATAACTTCGCATAGATGCAAGAGGAGATTGATATCTGCGGCTTATGATGCACAAAGCTTCAACTTTTTTGTGTCTTCATGTTCAACTTCCCCCAACGTAGTCTGCTGCAGGTTTTTCAGCTGTATTTTTGTGACTTTATGGATGCATTGGAGTATTTGCACAATTTTTTGCATTTTTTTCAAGTAGTACGATGGAGTTTGCTGTGTAGCAGTCAGTGTCAGCTCCAGGTTTTATTAGGTTTTATGGGCGACAGAGCCTCAATGGGCCCCTTTGCGGTAAACTCACATAGCGGTATTAAAAATTCAGAAAGAAAAACAGTCTCCTGTTCCCTAAAATATTCCCTAGTTTATATTAACAAACAGCCCCCTCATGGTTATTTTATGTAAAGCCCCCCTCAAACCCAGTGGATTCATTAGATAGAACCCCCCTCAACCCCATGGATTCCTTATGTAAAGTCTTATGTGGGCCCCCCAGCAGCTCCGGGCCCCAACAATTGCCCTGTGCTGGCGCCGGTCCTGGTAGCAGTTATCCTGCATTGTACTAAATTTGTTTTTGGATTTCTTATGCTTCCGGATGTTTGCGCATGATTTATTATTGACTTGTCCCTAAGAGGGCCAAATAATTGTGCAAAAACACTCCAGTCCCGTCAATGTGTGAGAAAGACATTGGTATGAGTTGCCCTAAAATTCATGAATAACATGCACCACAATTCATGAACCTGGGGCCCCCTGCACTCTACGCAGACAAACTGCACATAGTATAGACTGCACTGATTTGGAAAATGTGCCTCATTCTCTCCTATATGCATTTCTATCACAGAGACACTATACAGTAACAAATGGTATCCAAGTGCTGGCATCAGCTTCTGGTGTCAGTTTAAAGAAAAGAATCCCAGCTTTAGAAACACAACCGAATTTTTGATGTTCTGTTGAATCGGTGTATGGACAATTATAGATAATATACCATCTTGCTTCACTCACTGTTACACTGCCTTGCCACCCTCTTCTCCGTCAGCACTCCCCTCCCTCTGCCTACTGTAATCTCATGAAAGCAGAGGAATTTTCGGCACAAAGTGGGAGGGGGAAGTGCTCCTCTGAAGCTGCAGCATGTAGGGACTCTGGTAAAGCCTCCTAGAGTCCTTCTGGGTCATTGGCATAATGAATAACAAATATAAGAAGATTACCACAGTCACAGTGCCCAGATCTGTGAGTAGGTGCCCCTGGTTTATCCTACTTGATTTTTATGGTCGATTTCCTTTAAAGACTGACTTAGCATTATGAGCTGCAGATAAAGGTCCAAATTCCAACAATGTATAAAAACCTGCCCATAACTTTGCTACTACAGCATGAAGAACTCATCTTTAAAATGACACTAGAAGCAAACTGTTATGATCTATAGAGCCCAAAAAATCAGTGTCTAAAGAGATAGTCCATCTTCAGCATCTCAGCATGACTCTTCAAAAAAAATGTGACTCTTCCACTTATTTGCATAGGACTTTGGAGAAGCATTTTTGGGGCTGGTTCAAAATTTCAACATTAGAAAAAGCAAAACCACTACAAATGCTAAAACATTCCGTAAAAAGAAAGCACAAGAGACTAAGTTTAAATTCTAGATTTTTTTTGTAAATGTTTTTAACCTTAAAGCAGCAGAATACATCAGCGGGGCTTATTCATCAAGGAAATCTAATAGCGTTTAATTTTTTTTTCTATGGATTTCAATTAAATCTCAAAGGGCATACACCACAATTAAAAGCTTACTGCAGATAATGCAGGAAACTTAATTAACCTTGGCCAGTTTTTGTGGCTAATTTTACATGAGCGTTGATTAATTTAGATTTGCATTCATAATAAAATCCCTTCATTTAGCATCATAATTGCTACGACAAATTGCATGAGCATATGTTAAAGCCACAGTTCAAGGAAGGCAAATAAACATGGATTTAATATTTTCCTTGGCTGCTGCATTGTAAAATTATTGCTTACTAATATGCGAATAAATTTGCAGAGGAAAGAATTCCTTATATTTTTCACATAATATTAAAAATAAGCGCATTCATTTAATTTTTTAAAATTAAAAATGACTTTTGATATAAAACATGTAAGGAGTTTCCAGAATATGGAGGAATTGCATCCTTTTACTCTCAAAGGATCACTAAGGGCGCCAATGTATGTTGGGCCCGCGCCCCCTGGCACCCGCCCGATCTATCAGGAAATTCCGCCTATTTCAGGGCTTATACACCAGAATTCATAAGCTCTGATAAATGTGTCTCTTTGTAAAAACAGAGGACAACACATATTAAAGGACAACTACTACCAGGATGAAGGATTGTAAACCAAGCACACTTACATGCTGGTGTGTGCCCCTTCCGTTTTTTTATGAATAAAAGGTTTTAAAAACGATGCAACGATGCAAACGATGCCCCTGGGCTCTATAGATGTTAATGGAGCCCTTACATAATTTTTAAACCCTCTTTTTTAATAAAAGCAATGGTTTAAGAAGCTAAAAGAAGAGCGCATCCTGCCAGAGGGGAAATATACCATTATGTAAGTGTGCTTGGTTTACAACCCTTCATCCTGGTGGTAAATGTCCTTTAAGATTCCTCATGGAAGTCTAATTTTTACTAAATAGGAATAAAGCTCTCATGCCAAATAAATAACCCAATATTAGCGGCAGCAGCATGTCTACCTTCAGCAGGCATTACTAGCAGGATATTCCATATATGTTTAGCCATGTATATATTATATGTATATATATATTGTGAGAAAGTAAGAGGTATTGTGTGGGAAAACCGCTATCTGTCCTACAGGCAGATGAAATACATGTGGTAAAAGCCCTGGGTTTGTCTGCAGTAACCCAAGGGTTAATGCAGACATGATAAGCAGGAATAGTCTGTTTTGTCTGTGTTGGCCTAGCTAACACAGACACATTGGTAATGTCCGTACTGGGCCTGCTTATTATGGAGTAGGGGTAGGCTGGTAGTGGGACTCCTACTCCACCCGGGCTTCGGTCCTGGGCTTTTGTATAGCCCACAGGTGCAGGTCACAGGCCTCGTTAGAGACTGATTTAGTCTGCAGGCCAGAAGCAGTAGGAGAGGCCCTACCTGGAGAGCTGAAAGCAAGATTGCATTCTCACAGCAAAGGTAACTGAGGGTCTCCTGTCTTGCTGCTGGCCCAGAGCGTGTGCCAGGCAGCCTGGTACCCGGATAGCTAGGGTCCTCCAAATGTATTAGACAGCGCCTAGCCGGGCAGGAATTACTTTTATAATGTTTTTGCATGTGCCTAAGCCAAGGCTGAATTTGTGTTCTGTTTTGCAAGTGTGAATAAACACTTAAGTTGGACTTTTAAACCTGCGTGTGTCACTGCTTCTTGCACTGCTACCTGTCAACTACCAGAGCAATTCCCCACATATGGTGAATTGGAGCGGGCAAAGTGCAGTGAAGTATACACTAGTGCATGTCCTGGAAGTTGACAGCACTGAAGCTGCAAGCCACAGCCATGGAGGAGTTAATCAAGCAGCTTGTCCAGTCCAACGTGCAGCAGCAAGAGACAAACAGATTGCTGCTCCAGCAGATAACAGCCCTGACCGCTGCTCAGCAAAGGACTGTCCCAGCAATGACGGTGAAGGATGCCAGGAAAGAGGTCCGCAAAGCTATGACCAAGATGACCGCCGAGGATGATGTGGAGGCCTATCTGACAGGCTTTGAGAGAGTGGCCACCCGAGAGAGGTTGCCACAGCAACACTGGGCAGAGGTGTTGGCCCCCTTCCTCGTCGCTGATCCCCAGCAGGCATACTACGACCTGAGCGAGGAGTATGCCCGGGACTACTCCAAGGTAAAGGCAGAGATCTTGGCCCGACTAGGAGTGGATCAGCATCTACGCGCTCAAAGAGTGAATAGCTGGAGATACCAGGAGGCGCTACCATCGAGGGGGCAGATGCACCAACTTGTTCACTTGGTCCGCAAGTGGCTTCAGCCGGAGACATCAACCCCAGCCCAGATGGTCGAGAAGGTTGTTTTGGACCGTTTCCTGAGGGCCTTGCCGGGTGAGATCCAACAATGGGTGGGACACGGGGACCCGTCTGATGCCGATGCGCTGGTGGGGTTGGTGGAGAGGTTTTGTGCCACTCAGGCCCTAACAAAGAAAGCCCCTTATACCAAGACAGGCCTTAAGGCACGGAAGGTCTTGTCACCCACAAATTCCCGGGGCAGGACAACGCCCAATGTCCGGGAAGTACCCCAGGGGAGGAGGAGGGGGGAGGCTCCCACCTGTTGGACCTGCCATGAGCCAGGTCATATTGCAGCCCATTGCCCCAATTCCTCAGAGCCCATGGACTGCAGTTCCGCCAGAAGGGTTTCTCTCTATGCTGCCCCTGTCTACACAGCTACTAGCCCCGACTCTGCTGATGAGCGCCACCTGTGCCGGGTGACTGTGGCAGGGCATCCAGCGTTGGCCCTGCTGGACTCAGGCAGTCGGGTGACCTTGATTAATGGGTCCCTCACAGACCCCAAGGCAGTCACAGGGCGCACAATTGGAGTCCTGTGCATCCATGGGGACGTAAAGGACTACCCCACCACAGTTATTAACTTCCAGACCTCTTGTGGAGAGACACTACATGAGGCAGCGGTTGTCAAGAACTTGCCCCATGACCTTATCTTGGGACGGGACTTCCCCATGTTCTGGACTCTATGGCGGGGAAACCAAGAGTTGGGGGGTTGTTCTCCTGTGTTGTCTGGTCAGATCTCTGAAGCCGAGCCTGATGACCCAGACTCTGGAGTTCCTGCCGTAGGGGTGACCGCCACAGAAGATGGAAGTGTAATGTTTCCCCTAGATGTTATGGCAGGCGAAACTGAGGAGGTAGTGACAGGACCGCAGTTGTCGGATTTGGAGGTATCCCGTGACAACTTTGGTACTGCACAACTCCAGGACCCCACTCTGGTCCGCGCCAGAGAAAATGTGGTAGAGATTAATGGTGTACCTCAGCACCCAGGTGCGAATAAGTTGTTCCCTCGTGTGGTGGTAAATCAGGAGTTGTTGTACCGCATTGATAAGGTCCACGGTGAAACCCGGGAGCAGTTAATGGTGCCTCAGCCATATCGTCAGATGGTGTTAGACCTTGCACATAAGCATGTGATGGGAGGGCACCTAGGTACCACAAAAACTCTGAAACGCATCTTGCAGCGTTTTTACTGGCCAGGAGTATATGATAGGGTAAAAAGGTATTGTGAAACTTGCCCTGATTGTCAATTGCATGCTCCCATGGTACACTTTCGAAGTCCGTTGGTACCTCTGCCCATTATTGAGGTACCCTTTGAAAGGGTCGCCATGGATTTGGTCGGTCCTTTAGTTAAATCTGCTCGGGGGCATCAGCATATCCTGGTAGTCATGGACTATGCTACCCGATATCCTGAGGCCATCCCACTACGGCACACCTCTGCGAAACTAATTGCTAAAGAGTTGTTTGCCATGTTCTGCCGGGTGGGACTTCCCAAGGAGATCCTCACAGATCAGGGGACTCCTTTTATGTCAAAAGTCACCAAGGAGCTATGTCGGCTCTTTAATATTAAACAGTTACGCACCTCTGTGTACCATCCTCAGACGGATGGATTGGTAGAACGGTTTAATAAAACTTTAAAGAGTATGCTAAAAAAGGTGGTAAACAAGGATGGGAAGGACTGGGATGTACTGTTGCCATATTTAATGTTCGCCATCCGAGAGGTTCCACAAGCCTCTACTGGGTTCTCGCCGTTTGAGTTAGTATATGGCAGACATCCCAGGGGTCTCCTGGACATAGCCAAAGAGACATGGGAACAAGAGCCCACCCCCCACAAAAGTGTAATAGACCATATCTCAGATATGCAGGACAGGGTGGCGGCCGTCATGCCCATTGTCAAGGAGCATATGGAGGAGGCACAAAGAACTCAAAGCCGGGTTTATAACAGGTCAGCAAAAGTAAGGACCTTTAATCCCGGTGATCGTGTGTTGGTGCTAGTCCCCACTGTAGAAAGTAAGTTTCTCGCTAAATGGCAAGGACCGTATGAGGTTATAGAGAAAATAGGAGAGGTGAACTACAGGATACGTCAGCCCGGACGGAGAAAACCCGAGCAGACTTATCATGTTAATCTGTTAAAGGCCTGGAAAGACAGAGAGAGTCTGCATACAGAGATGGTTCTGGCTAGTCCACCTCCTGCGATACCCTCACAGGCTGCAGGTAAGCCTGTGCCGGAGGCAGAAGTGCGAATAGCCGATACCCTAACCAAAGAGCAACAGCGAGAGGCTCGAGAGTTTGTAGCAAGAAATACAGATGTGTTCTCAGAGTTGCCAGGCTACACATCTGTAATTAAACATGACATTGTCACTGAGCCAGGGGTAAGGGTAAGATTAAGGCCGTACAGAGTCCCTGAAGCTCGTAGACAAGCCATATCAGAGGAGGTTCAGAAGATGCTGAAGCTAAGGGTAATTGAGGAGTCCAAAAGTGAGTGGGCCAGTCCAATTGTTCTAATTCCCAAACCGGATGGGACGTTGCGATTTTGCAACGATTTTAGAAAATTGAATGAGGTGTCTAAGTTTGATGCCTACCCCATGCCCCGGGTGGACGAGCTTATTGAGAGACTAGGGAGTGCTCGGTACTTCACCACCCTTGATCTAACTAAAGGATATTGGCAGGTACCCCTGACAGATAGGGCTAAAGAAAAGACAGCCTTTATCACCCCTGAGGGCCTTTTTCACTATGTTGTGTTACCATTTGGGCTTCATGGGGCCCCCGCTACCTTTCAACGGTTAATGGACATAGTGTTAAAGCCACATAGGAGATACGCCTCAGCCTATCTAGATGACATTATCATCTACAGCCAAGACTGGGCGAGTCACTTGGCCAAGGTACAGGCCGTAGTGAACTCTCTAAGGGCAGCGGGCCTGACTGCAAACCCCAAGAAGTGTGCGCTGGGAATGGAGGAGACACACTATTTGGGGTATGTGATTGGTCGAGGTATAATTAAACCTCAGGTCAACAAGATTGACGCTATACAGGGTTGGCCTCAACCAGTGAGCACAAAGCAAGTCAGGGCATTCCTGGGCATTGTAGGGTACTACAGACGGTTTATACCAAACTTTGCCACCATGTCCGCTCCCCTGACAGACCTGCTGAAGGGTAAAAGGCCTGTCATGGTGCGGTGGAATGAACAAGCAGAAGGTGCTTTTCAGGCATTGAAGTCTGCGTTGTGTGGATCTCCCGTCCTCATTGCGCCAAACTTCAAGAGAGAGTTTATTGTGCAGACGGATGCGTCAGATGTAGGACTGGGAGCTGTCCTGTCTCAGGAGGTGAATGGCGAGGAACACCCCATTACTTACCTGAGCAGGAAGCTCACGCCAGCAGAGAAAAATTACAGTATCGTAGAGAAGGAATGTCTGGCGATAAAGTGGGCATTAGAGTCCCTACGGTACTACTTGCTGGGACGACGGTTCCGTCTAATAACTGACCACTCTCCTCTCACGTGGATGAGTAGAACTAAGGAGAAGAATGCCAGGGTCACTAGGTGGTTCTTGTCCCTCCAAAATTTCAGCTTTACGGTGGAGCACAGAGCCGGGAAACTACAGGGCAATGCGGATGCCTTGTCCCGAACGCATTGCTTAATGTCAGGAGTTCGCCCCGGTGGGTCTGAACTGAGGGGGAGGGTATGTGAGAAAGTAAGAGGTATTGTGTGGGAAAACCGCTATCTGTCCTACAGGCAGATGAAATACATGTGGTAAAAGCCCTGGGTTTGTCTGCAGTAACCCAAGGGTTAATGCAGACATGATAAGCAGGAATAGTCTGTTTTGTCTGTGTTGGCCTAGCTAACACAGACACATTGGTAATGTCCGTACTGGGCCTGCTTATTATGGAGTAGGGGTAGGCTGGTAGTGGGACTCCTACTCCACCCGGGCTTCGGTCCTGGGCTTTTGTATAGCCCACAGGTGCAGGTCACAGGCCTCGTTAGAGACTGATTTAGTCTGCAGGCCAGAAGCAGTAGGAGAGGCCCTACCTGGAGAGCTGAAAGCAAGATTGCATTCTCACAGCAAAGGTAACTGAGGGTCTCCTGTCTTGCTGCTGGCCCAGAGCGTGTGCCAGGCAGCCTGGTACCCGGATAGCTAGGGTCCTCCAAATGTATTAGACAGCGCCTAGCCGGGCAGGAATTACTTTTATAATGTTTTTGCATGTGCCTAAGCCAAGGCTGAATTTGTGTTCTGTTTTGCAAGTGTGAATAAACACTTAAGTTGGACTTTTAAACCTGCGTGTGTCACTGCTTCTTGCACTGCTACCTGTCAACTACCAGAGCAATTCCCCACAATATATAGATATATATATATATATATGTTTACCACTGTAGCAGTCCTTCTTTTGTCCCAACCACCTTTCTACCTATGTGAGTCAAGTAGTTTACAAGGAAGGCAAACTTCTGTACATTGGAGTCAATAAAGTGAAAGGAGACTTTTCATTCACATACCATCAGTGGTGGATTACAATATAGGCGGTTTGGGCAGTAGCCTGTCCCAAGCCTTCAAGAGGTCCCTTGGCCACCCAAATCAGCCACCAAATTTTATACTGAGAAATGACCTTCCCCCATGAAAATACTTGTACATCTGTTCCTACTCATGTACACAAGAGCCATTTTAGGACCTTTGAAGTTCCGGAAACCGAGCAGGCAGAAGGGACGGACTAGACTTGTAGGGGCTAAAATATTCATACCGCCCAGGGCCCATGGCAGCTTGAATCCCCCCATGTCTACCATTCTTTTTCATTACACTCTTTTAAATTGAGGAGAACAGCGTAAACCCCGATGCAGGTGTGAACTGAGCCGTATCTGAAAATGTATCACTGCCTCTACGCCAGTTTTTAAAATCGTGAATATGCCACCTCCAAGCCATGTGGGCATGGAGGGGGCCTAGAGGGCGTGGCAGCTGGTGGAGGGGGCAGGCTATGTTATCAAACTCGCAAACTTTGATTTCCTGGTTTTCATGCAAAACTATGCCAGGTCCGACCGTGTTGTTTGCTCATCGGCCACACCGCCCACTGGATAGATCAAGACCCTAATTATTTGCGATGTGGGGGTGTGACCGCTATAATAATGTCTAAGCAATTGATAAATGGGGTCAAGGCCCCTCTGCCAGGTTTTTGGAGGGAAAAATTCCCCTTAATCTCCTCCTAGTTCATTAACCTGTTCTTGAAATGAATAGTTAATATACAAAATATTCCCTTTTTTGTGAATAATATAAAGTTTTCCTTCAGGACATATTTGAAATTTGTCTGACTTTTCATCGTAAATGATATCTCCCTTTTATTTGTAGTGGTCACAAAATCTCCAATATTCTTAGTTTTTCTTACCCAGATTTCAAGTAAAGGCCAAATAATTATGTAGGGAAACATCACAAAATGTTGGAATTTTGGGGGAATAATTTTTTCAATTGGGTATTTACTTGCAACATTGTTGATGTTAAAGGGTAACAGCTCACAGTGTCATATGGTATTCCCCTATTATTACCTGACATCTTACGGAGCTCAGTGCCATTCAGTCTCTAAAAATCTTAGAAATTTGGACATTTAAAATTCAGTTTCTAACAGGCTACTTTGATCATGCTGTCTTTACAAGCCGACTGCATTATTCCCAATGGATTAGCCCTTTGTTAGTGGTGGATCTGGTCCCGGAGCTGCATTGCAATCATCTCTGCTAGTGACCTGTTTGAAAAAGAAATTGCTTTGCAATTGAAGCTCTTAATTATATGTAAGTGATACAAATGAAGGGCGAACGGCTGAAATTTATATATCCTTCCCATAGGCAATTAAACAGAATTAAATATTCTGAGCTGTTATGTTTAAGTAGGAGAAGTGAAAATTCATATTCCTTCCCAATATTCTGCTGAAAAAAGAAATAAGGTTAATACAAATATTAACAGGAGATACCTACTTGAATCATTTTTTCAGAAGACCATTGACGTCATAGTTGTGACACGTGGTTTTATTGTTTTTTTGGCTATTTTAGTTTTAATAATTATATAATTAAGGCTAAACGTGGACAATTCCATCCAAAGTTCTACCCAACAGGTATAATTATATTATTTCTATGGAGGTTGAGGAAGTGTTGCTTGGGAGTCACTGGGGGTCATTTATCTTAGGCTTTTCTCTTTTTTTCTCTTATATTTGATGCATTTATACTACCCTCGGAGATTCGAGTGGTCACATGGTGCAGCTTCGATTTTTCTGAAATGACTGTTGACTGGCAGCCCTGAAAAAACAGGGTTGAGGCTGTATATAGATGTTTTACGGGGAAGGCTGTATATAGATGTGTTACTGGGGGGGAGGCTATATATAGATGTGATAAGAGGGGATTCTGTATACATATTTTTTACTGAGGGGGAGACTGTATATAGATATGTTACTGGGGGGAAGGCTGTATACAGTTGTGTTACTGGGGGGCTTTTATAGATTTGTTACTGGGGATGAGACTGTACATAGATGTGTTATGGGGGTTGTATATAAGGTATTACTGGGGGAGTCTGTATATACATGTGTTATTGGGGGCAAGGCTGTATGTAGATGTGTTACTGGGGGAGGCTGCATACAGATGTGTTACTGGGGGGAGGCTGCATACAGATCTGTTACATCAGGGAGTCTGTATATAGATGTGTTACTGGGGGGAGGCTGCATACAAATGAGTTACTGGGGGGAGGCTGCATGCAGATATGTTACATTGGGGAGGCTGTATATACAGTAGGTGTGTTACTGGGGATGAGGCTGTATGTAGATGTGTTACTAGGGGCTGTATATAGATGTGTTACTGGGGATGAGGTTGTATATAGATGTGTTACTGGGGAGAGCATGCCGATGTGTTACTTGGGGGAGGCTGTATATAGATGTGTTACTGGTTGTGCATACAGATGTGTTTTGGGGGAGGCTGTATATGTATTTCTGGGGATGGCGCAGTATATATGAGTGTGTGCTGTGTACTATGTGTATATACACGATTAGCCGGCCGTGTCCCTGTGATGTCTTGTATCCTGTTGGCTCCGGGGAATAGAGGTGGGCAGGCAGTCAATACTGTCTGCACCATGATAGCCCTATCAGTGATTGGAGGGGGGTGTGGGGAATGTATGCAATGTATGCATTCTATGCATCATACAATATATGATGCAATGTATGATAAAGTTGGTACAAACTTCAGAAAGGTACAAAACTTATCTCAAAAACTCCCCAAGGATATCAAAAGTTGCCTATCATCTAAAATTTTTGCCTGACCATCACTCTGTCACTAATGACTTTACCTGTCATTAAGGGGTGAACGTGGTCATTTTGCTGCATGGGCTCAAGTGAAACGCTGTCCCTCTTAGTCCTACAAAAGTATTTAAGTAAGTGCAGTGTACACAGCTGGGAACAAACACTGTCACTTGCTGGCGCTGTCATTAGCAGAAACCACTTATCCAGACAATGGGGGACAAGTCTAGAAATAGTTTCACATCTATTAGTGCAAATGGGGATGTCTTCGGACTCATTCATTTAAAAGGGGAAAAGACACTTCAACATTTATTTAATTTTAAAATAAAATGTTGTCTTTAACATATGTAACCAGTCCTTGTCCAACAACAGGTTTTACCTGTTATGGGAAAGTGTATTGACCAGCCATGTTTCTGCCAGATATACCATGTGCCTATGGAAAATGTTTTGCAGATGAGTAAATCTATATAAGTATGAACAACTGGTTTATTCCCATTTCGATACAGTCCTGATGAGTGCTGTATGTACATAAACCAGCAACAGGACTGTGGTCAAGAATTACTTCCCTGAAAAACCTCAATTTCCTTCCAGTGCCTTATTGTTTAGTCATTTATATCTCTGAACAGAAATCGATTCTGCTTGAGATAGTTGTTTTAATTATCATAACCGTTAATTTTGGGAAATATATATAATTGTCATTTTAAAGTTCCTAAATAAAGCACTAATTGTGGAGTCAAAAAGTTGGAGACTATGGGGCACATTTACTTACCCGGTCCAGTCGCGATCCAGCGGCGGGTTCTCCGACGCTGATTCGGGTTCTGCCGGGATTCACTAAGGTTCGTGCGCCGATATTCACCAGGTGTCGCTGCTGCGCTGGAGTTCACCTGCTTTTTTGTGGTGTATGTGAGTGCTTGATCTTGTGACACAAATGGCTTTTTAAATTCTGCGGTTTTTCCGAATCCTTCTGGTTGTCCGGTGGCCACGCCCCCCGATTTCTGTCGTGCGAAAGTCGGCGCGATTGCGCCAAAAATCGATAGCGTGCGCCACAATCCAGTGAAATACAGCGCACAGCGGAAATATTCGGGAAAAACCCAACGGATTCGCGGCTGCGGACCCTTAGTAAATGTGCCCCTATGGCTGTAAAGGGCAACCGTCATCACAATTTACCTACCTGAAGTAACTGCTATTTTACATAGGGCTACTACAACATGTGTCACCCATACCTTTGTTTTCATTTTCCAGCTGCTTCTTTTGTGCCAAAATATCACTTTAGAATATCCAAACTAAGCTGAAGTGCTTTGGCAGGGCTCCACATTTTGCAGGACCCCTGATTATTTGTTTTCTCCAAAAACTATTTTTATTCTTGCCCAAGATGCAGTCAAGCAACCCCGTCTAGTGCCGGCCAATTCCACTTTCGAGCCTACCTCCATATTTAATTTGTTTTTGGAGAAATGAAGCAACATTCCTCCACTAGAGAAAGCTACTTGCTAAACATGTGTCAGGGTGTACAGCGTGTGCCGGCTTTACTGGTCTCAGTATGTCTCAGTGCTAGCTCCATATGAGGTTTAATGTTTCCCCTTTAGTTATGGGATCTCTATTTTGGCTCTGATTTACACCATACCCTATGTACCAGGTCTGATTTCCTCAATTAGCTTATGACTTTGTGATCATTTGGCACTCTCTGTTTTCATACTTCTATTGCTGCTTTTTATATTCTATTCAAAATTTTGGTTGTATTATAACATTCCTCACCTATAACAACATACCGAGGACTTCCAACCTGCTGGACAAGGTACTGTTTGTAGATTTTGGAGGGGTACATGTTTCCTTTAAGAAGAATTGTCACCTCTTTTGACCTATCTGTTATCTGATAAATCCGGAGCATCTTTTCATAGAACTCTATGTTGTGCTTTCCTTCTGTTATTGGGTGTCATTTTATTTATCAAAAGAAACGGACACTGGTAACACTGTTGGACAGAATCAAACTACAGGTGGTCCCCTACTTAAGAACACCTGACTTACAGACAACCCCTAGTTACAAACGAACCTCTGGATGTATTTACTGTATTTTAGTCCAAGGCTACAATGATCAGCTGTAAGAGCTATCAAAGGTGTCTACACTAAAGATTTATTGTTCATCCTTGTTCTTATGACAATCCAAAAGTTTAAAAAATCCAATAGTCACAGAGACCAAAAAATTTTTGTCTGGGGTTACAGTTATAAAGTATAAAGTTCTGACTTAGATACAAATTTGACTTAAGAATAAACCTGCAGAACTTGTAGGTAACTGGCCTGTATATGAGATCACACCCCCATCCTGTATCCCCTAAAAGTCAATGGGCCACATTTATCAAAAACATTGTTAACTGCCCCTAAAGTGCACGGTTCAACAGAATTTTGCATCAGGCAGGGTCAGCTCCAGATTTCAGTATGCCCTTGGTGACAGAACCACAGTGGGCCCCTTTGCAGTGAACTCAAATGGCGGCACTAAAAATTCAGAAACTAATACAGTCTCCTGTTCCCTTAAATATTCCCTACTTTATCATCCCAAACAGCCCCCTCATGGTTATCTCATACACAGCCGCCTCATGGTTATTTTAAATAAAGCCCCCACCACTCCCTATGAATTAGTTAGATACAGTTCCCCTCACCCCCATATATTCCTTATCTACAGCCTTATGTGCCCCCCCCCAAGCAGCTCTGGGCCCCAGAACTTGCCCAAGTATGCCCAGTGCTGGTACCAGCCCTGGCACCAGTTATAGTGCAGCCATGACACAATTGTGTTGCAGACACTTACATGTGCAAGTAGAGAAAGTGCAAATCGGACAAAAAGACCAAAGACTGATATTTTAGGAGATCCGACTAATATTTTTTAAAAGCATTTGCTTCCATGTTACCAAATGGAGGATGATTTTCACTTGTTGCATCCTTAATGGTTAAATGCCATAATAGTGAAAGCAAAAGGACAATGTATAAAACAGAATAATAGAGAAAAGAGTCTGTTCTACTAAAAGGCACATAGAAAAAATCCAGGACAAGGGGCACAATTCCAGAATGAGTCATTGATGTGAGAGGCAGCTGACTAATAGTACGTCTCCCACTTACAGGATGTTGTGCCAGGTGTGAACTTTAGCCAATGGCTTTCATGTTCACATGCAGTGACCTACTCATATTTAAACATGGTAAGTAACTGGGTAAAGTTCACACCTTGCTAGTAAAGTTGTAAATTGCAAAGGTACACAGCGTGGCTTGAGCTGCTATTTTCCTCTTGTTTTCTATGTAAATATGAAATAGGTCTTTATTGAGCCTTCCTGGGTTACATATGTTAGGGTAGCCTGCTAGGAGTATTAGGCTTTTATTAGTTTGTAGTGCTTTGGAATGCTCGGAAAACAACAATAATCTCTCTTTGCTGAAGTTAATTTTCAAGCTTGCTGAAAAAAAAGTGACAGGCAGGGAAAGGAGGGAGCCCAGAACTCTGCCTGACCCTACCTGATGGACTCAGCAAACACCAGGTCCTCTATTACTTTCAGGGCTTATTATGGCACTGACTGCCGGCTGCCCGGACATAGTGGCCACTCCTTAGTACGTAGCACAAGGATGCACCTTCGTACTCCAGATGCCTCGTAAAACAAATATTATTCCAGATTTTTTCCCCAAAAAGGCTATTTCATAATTCATAAGTAAAACACACTATAATGATGAATATAAATAGCTATTATTAAATACATAAAAATATAAAATATAAAAAAGTAAAAAATATGACCAGTGACTACTGCAGTTTTTAATGCAGCCTTAGACTATATTTGCAAGACTTTTGACGATTGTTGACCCTGTTAATTTTTTATGGTTTATTTGCATTTGTATTTCACTGACCCAATTAGACTATAGTCTACACGAATTAAAGGTACAGTTTCTTTATCTATTTTTTGGGCAAAAAACCTGCAGAAATGGATCCAGCAGTCCTTCTTTTATATGTTTTATTTTTGTTTTAATTCCCTTTTTGTTTTTGGCTCAAAAGAATTAAGAAAAAAAAAACGCAATTTGTTATTCCAGACTAAAGCTGGTGTTCCATTTTTGGTGCTTGTTTGGCCAATTTCCCCATACCCATACCAGCTCGGCCGATCATGCATGTGTCATAAAATCTAACTGATCCTTATGGCCCCCAACATCATGGAGGAGAGTTGTGGGTCAGCATATACATTAGATGGTTGGCTAAATCCAAAATGAGGGCTGTCTCTTTCTGTGTATGACCAATTACTAGGTTAATGAAAATAATAAGAAGCAGATGGATGCGTATGAACAGACCCAAATATGTGTAAACAATCAATCAGTTTTTTTTACACATATTTGGGTGTGTTCATACGCATCCATCTGCTTCTTATTGGATGCGTTGACCATTTGTACTTTGGTTGTGCCAGCTCTTTTCTTTAACTTACAATTACAAGGTTAAAGGAACACTCCAGTTAAAGGTAATTCATTGAATAAAGCTTAATGCCAGGTCTGAAGGGAGGAACATGTCTCATTTTCATTGTATTTCTAAAACCATGCTAGAACTTAGAGTCATGATCCCCCCTTTAGACCTTGCTCAAGATATATAAGCCATGCCTGGAAGAATTCTTGCTCTCCATTTATTACAGATCCACTTACTGCTGAGGCAATCATGGATGTGTATGAAAGATTCAAGGAAAATAGATGTTGGCCAAATGTTCTTCAAGCCGACAGCTATGGTCCTATACACAATCTTCAATGAAAGAACTGAAACCAATAACTTCTGCTTGCACTGCTCTATTTTTATCAGCTCTATAATTCCTAGAGCTTACGGACTGTGCCTCACTTTCATAAACCGCTTATAGTGTAGGGATACAAGGAAAGCCCCCCTTCCTTACATTACAAGTGTTGATAGCACATTTAAAAACAGAATCTCTAAGATAGACCCATCTTATAACCTTAGGGCTTAATCGATCTAACGCACCGTGTGTAGCTACAAATACAGATTTCACAACTAGCTCCTTAAACCTTAGAGGCCTATATATTTGGTTTACTTTTCTGGTCTACTCCCTCGGTAGTGCCGGAAGTGAGTCAAACATTGCATGTCGGGAGGTTCAGAAATAATAAGCTTATACAATAACTGATAAGGGATATCTGGATAGGTAGGACATAGAGGGTAAATTAGCCTCGGAATAGGGACCATTAAGGACAGTTAGACCCTATTCCTACACGCTAACCCCAATTCCCATACCATTTGCGTTACTATCCGCCTTATTCCCCTAAGCAATAAAGAACCTTTAAAAATACTGAATTTGACATCAATAGATACCCAACATGGATACAGAAAAAAGGACAGATAACATCATCCATTACCGGTAAGACCACCCCAACAGGGCCTGATTCTATTTTTTTCATTTATTTTTTTTACTGCTTGACATAAGCCATTAAATCAACCCCCATGGAGTATTCTGTCAGACTAGAGGAGGAATAGGCAAATCAAATATGGTAACCACAGTTTATAACTGGCGTCCACAGGAACGTAAGGTTATAT
Organism: Engystomops pustulosus; assembly: GCF_040894005.1. Lineage (NCBI taxonomy): Eukaryota > Metazoa > Chordata > Amphibia > Anura > Leptodactylidae > Engystomops > Engystomops pustulosus. The sequence continues at coordinate 43,165,370 of NC_092413.1, forward strand.
GATCAAAATTTGCCCATAGTTTAGTGGCACTTGCATCCTTGTTATATACTTGTATCTTTATGTTGTGTAATTTTCAAGGATTTAATTAATGTCTACTCACCCAGTTTGGACTTGCAGTTTTGACTGTGATAGGTGACATTGAATTCCTGCATTCTTAGGAGTGCTGACCCATCTTCTGATTCTGATCTTAGGGGGCCCCTATATGAAGAGAATGCTAGAACAAACAATGCCTTATTGCTGGTGGGTCTGGTACAGATTTTGCATTGGGGTGCAGTAGCTTGACGTTACACCTCTGCCTATTTATAGCTTTTCTTTTCCTACTGGAAAGGCTCAGTTCACAGCCATCCCCATGTATGTAAATATGTCATCTAGTAGCTGAATTCCCACTACCGTTCCTTCCCTCCGTTAAAAAAGTAAAAAACTGAGGTTTAACGGAGGTTGAACGTATCAGTTAAAACTCCCATTGACACTATTGAAAATTATATGTCATCCGTTATGGTCAGTTTGGCATGGATCTGTTATCCAGGCGTCTTTTTCCATCCAAAAAACTAATGGATGACGGATACCTGAATAAAGGAACATAATGGATAACATCAAATTTACATTGATGTCAATAAGATTTTTAAGTGATATGTTAAACCTCTGTTAAACCTTTATTCTTTAATTTTTTAATGGAGGAAGGAACTGTAGTCTAAAATGAACCTAAACAACCGATGCATGATGATATTATCAGACATGGCACAGTTGCCACCCATTCAGTGGTCAATACTTGGCACCAGAACTTCCTGCTGCTCTCTCATGTTACTTAACCTGCTTTGTCCCTGTCACATTACAAGGCTCCGGCCTAATTTGTGTCATAGCTGAAATGACAATAAAGCAATTGGGCCCGGAGCACTTAGCATACAGCTCTTTATGGGTCCATAGTCTGGATCCATGGATATTCGGCAATATCCTGAGAAGATGTATTGCTGTATAAGGCATTGCAATAACAGTTACCCTTGGAGGGAGGATAATTAAGTTCCTTTTACAGTTTCCTTTCTATTATACAGAGGCTCACAAGCAATTAAATCTCCCTGCAGATAAGGACTGAGCTGTCCCTATCTGAGTCCCCATCAGAGTAGCAGAAAGGGGTTTATCTCAGGTGTCTAACCTGCACTTATCAGGAGGAAGGCCTCATTTCCAGAGGTCAGCCTTGTAACTGGAGACTCCATTCTGCCATTGATTGGTTTAGAGCCGGAGTTTGCTCGTTCCTTTCCTTTGTAAACAACTGGAGAAGAACCCATGTCTTTTTCCACACCACTGAGTCTGGGCACTTGTCTCTTTCTCCTTACATTCCAATATTACATTCATTATTACACCGACAGGCATCCAAGCAACCCCCAACCCGCTGACGCCTTCCCTACATACCCAGTAAATAAAAACCATTTTGTATTTTAGGGGAAAAGTCAACATTGGATTGAAGAGCTAAAGGATGACCTTCCCCACTGACATCGGGCCAGAGTCTCGCACCCAGGCGTCACATTCCCAGCCCTGCTTCTTCCTCACACTGGAATCCCCTTGATACTCTTAGCAATAAGATGCCCAAATACTCATTTAGTGACAGACACCCTGATGATATGTGGTTGACCTTTTTACCTTTAATGCAGCCAAATCCTTCATGCTTTATCCACATTTCTAATTGAAGACAAAGTGTTGGGCAATATTTGATAGGGACATATAGAGGGTAGGGAACATTTAATAGGATTAACCCCTTGTACATGGCTTACATGGAAAATGTAAGAAATTAAATCATATTTTTATTCACTGTCACTTAAAAAAAAATTCTAACTATAGTTATATAAGAGAATTTAACATTATAATTTTAAGGTCAAAATTATTCTGTACTTCTATCTATCTATCTATCTATCTATCTGTCTGTCTATTTATTTTTCTATTAATCTTTCTTTTTTTATCAAATATTTTTAAGCTATCCATATATCCATATCCACCTATTCTATATATCTTGCTATCTATTTTATGCATCTTTTTCTATTTTACATCTCCTTTCTCCCCAAAACTATCAATCTATTTCTATAAATGTTGATATCTATTTCTCTATTAATTAATTAATCAATCAATCAATCAATCAATCTATCTATCTATCTATCTATCTATCTATCTATCTATCTATCTTTCTCTCTATCTACCATCATCTTTCTTTTATCCATCTCTAGAATGAATCATTCACAAATGCAATGTATTTACAGTATATTTACATTATAGTATTTACATTTGCTGTCCAGGAACTAAGTGGAATGGACATGAGAGAAGTGCAAACCTTCAAACTATATTTTCACTTCTGTAGTTTTTTTGCAGTATAGAGAAATAAAGTAAATAAAGTAAATAAGTAAATAAAACTTCAGTCTTATAGAAAGCTTATTCAAGGGTATTCCATATTTTCCTGCTGGATCAACAAATCACTTGTACACAATGTATATGATCTATACACACACACACTCACACACACACACACACACAAGTGTATAGTATATTACCAATAAACTTTGTTTGATATGTTTACCCATATGCCATAATATACATCTACTCATTATGATTATATTTATATCACCCAATGTGGAAGTGAAAGAACTACCATCATCATAACCTTAATGTTATGTCAAGTTTACAGGTGCATAAGTAGCTGCTAAATATTCACAGACAACATAAAACAATAGGCGAGGGAGTGGATATGAGAGAGAACAATGAATGAATTGCTGCCATTGCCATGCATAGGTTCCTTCTCCTCTGGCAGGGGACATGTTAAGTGGAGCCGTGTGGGTTATTATTAGAAGTCTGGGTTTTGCATACTGACTGCTCTGAAAGCCACATCTCACACACTGGTGACAAAGATGACAGAGTCAGGACAGGAAATAGAGCTACATACAGGTCAGGTTATATGGAGAGATAGTGATACTAGTGTAACTGTAACCCTGGAGGTGAAGGTGAAGACATGGCTGGAAGATAATACACCATTGTAATTACATATATATTTGTCATTTTACTGCTCTATTATATATATATAAATATATCTTCTATATATTATACAAATAGTGTAGCAGCATTAATGTTTATTTGGTTTATTGCAATTGTTTTTTTTAATTTAGGTATATCTATAGTTTACCGTATATTAGGTACATTAATATTTTAAATTGCGCACCCATATAATAATAATAATAATAATAATTATTATTATTATTATTATGTTACATTGGGTATTTTGCTATTGTTATTAATTATTTTTTATCATGGTCATTACTATTATCGTTATTATTAGATTCCTGCATATTAGGTATAAAACAATAATGGTGATGATAATAATTATAATATTTAGTGTTTTTTAAGTAATATATATATATATAATTTTGTAATCATTTTGTGTGTAACAATAGGTCTAATTCTATATGTTATATTTTTATTTATGTTACCTTTTATTATTATTTTTTGTTTCCGCCAATATTATATATTTCATTTATCATAAATCATAATTTACTTCTTCTGCTATCATGACTATTTTTTTTCCACTTAACTACACGATGTTGTGATCGATTTAGTAATCGATCATGTAATTTCTTATATCCCGTTCTTTCTCTGTAATTTATTTGATATATAAATAATTTTATATTTAAAAAATTTTTGCTATAACGTTTTGATAAAATTCAGAAAATGAAATTCAACATATGTGAAATATAATATGTCTCCAATTTGTTTTTAAATACACTATTATTATTAATAGTATTATTACTTGTGGACAGGGACTTCGCAGATAAAAATTTAGAGGGAGCCATTTAGAGAACTGAGGATAATATGATAAACCATTATAAGGTCATTTTGCTGTCTATAATTCCCATAAGAGGCATCACTGGCTCAGCACATTGGTAAGAGCCCTGTGTAATTTCATTTCCTTGCTGCAGTACATAAAGTCACATTGTAAATGGCAGATTAAATCAACGTGAAGGGTCAGAGCAATAACAGCAGCAGGGACCTAAATAAGGACCTATAGACAGAGAGGTTTATAGGCTCCAGCATATGGCGCCCAGGATGGAAGGGCACACTTACTATTTACATGGTAATTAATATTTACCACCTTAATGAACTAAGGGACAGCTAGAAATATCTCCCAATAACAGAACACTTGTGTTGTGGAATAGTATTTTGGGAATGCTTTATTGTTTAAACATTTAGAAAAAAAAATAACAAATCTAATCTAAAGAAAATGCGATGGGGAATTAAAAGACAATAAAAATACAACATTTCAGAAAATAATAATGAAATAGCAGACAGGTAATGTGACACTGGGGTGTACAGATAAATCTTTATCCGCGATGTACTGGACGTGACCAGGAAATATCACATTGTAGGCGGAAAAATTACATTTGTATTTGCTGTTAACTTTCTGCCATTAGGTAAAACCCTACTGACACCAGGCTCAGCCGGTATGGAGATTGTGCTACAGGAAGATTTTCTGTTGATTTAATTCACTAATTGATGTGTGATTTTTAAAATATTTTTTCTTTAAAAATAAAAGGATTTTTGTGAGTTTTAAAACTGTTCATCCTCATACTAGCCTGCGAGGTTTAAAAAAAGGATAATCTCATGGATTATTTCTATTTATCTATCTATCTATCCATCCATCCATCCATCCATCCATCCATCTATATCCTATCTATCTATCTATCTATCTATCTATCTATCTATCGATCTGTCTATCTATCTGTTATTTATTTATCATCCATCTATTTCTAGATCTATACTTTATCATGGCTATATGTCTCTTAATATATGTAAAGTATAGATCTTTATTTCTATGATGTATCTTTCTATTTATCTATTGCAACATCTTCATCATCTATCATCAAAAGATAACTGTATTATCTATCTCTTCTGTCTATTTATAGCCATCTATCTCATATCTATCATCATCTATGTCTATATTTCTACATGGCTCTCCATATAAATTTTTTTCTAATCCTACATTTCTCGTTGTATCCTGCCTTTCACATTGTTTTGTCAGTCTCTCTTCTTATTAATGTATCAATCGATGATCTTTCAGATACCTAAAAACCTAGTGACAATATAGGTTGCAAGTGTGTCTTTTTATGTATGTATGTATATATATATATATATATATATATATGTATCTATTTATCTATCTATCTTTCTATATCTATCTTTTTATATTTATCTATCTCATTATCTTAATAGGATAGTTCTTACTTATATTTCTCTCACTGAATCCCTTTCTTTCGTTTCTTATCTCTCTCTCTTTCTTTCTCTTTCTTACCTCCCATAATTTACGTTCCTATCTATCTATCTATCTATCTATCTATCTATCTATCTATCTATCTATCTATCTATCTATCTATCTATGTACCTATCAATCTCCCTACCATTCATCTATCTTTCTATAATCTATCTATCATACTGTTTGTGAAGCTTTGAATGTCCTCAAGTTCCTGGACCATTATTTAGCTTCGATCTTGATATTAGAATATTCCTTTGACGGACCTGAAGGAAGTGACTGCCTCTTATCTGTAATTGAAGGGTCTCCAGAGTGTCATTGGTGAAAGTATCTGGATCAACACTTAACCTCATGAGAGCAGGGTGCTAATAAGCCCTTATATCATCGGCCTCCACATGAGGAGAATGGATTGAGGATGATGAGGATTCTTCTGAAATTGGGGTCACAAATTCTTTATTAAAGAATATGTACAGTATCTATCTATCTATCTATCTATCTATCTATCTATCTATCTATCTATCTATCTATCTATCTATCTATCTAATATATTTAGTAAAAAAATAGTACTACATTATTATATAGCAGCATATAACATTTAATTCATCCACATTACTAGCTAATATAATTGTAACTGTAACAATAAATACAATATTATTTTTGCATTTCATTTATATAGCACAGTTATTTCCCTCCTATTCAGCCAATACAAAATGCAGATTCCTGGTCTCCAAACCCAACTTCTGCCTTTAAACTGTCATTGAGATAAACATTTTTTAATTTCTTCTCAGTGCTACAAGTGCCTGAGCCAAATGCATGAGGAACAACAAACAAACAATAAGAAGAATGTAGATGGAAGTCCAGGCTCATTGTCCCCTGGTTCTCCCTTTGCAGCTGTGACAATGACAAGGCAGCCTGGTATAATGGCACAGATGCACCTGCCTGGCCTCCATTCATCAGGGGATGTCAGGAGCTGCACATTGTCCTGATGTGGGATCTCTGGAGAAGAACTGCAGGCTCACAATGAGCTATGGAGGATGGATGTGTGGCTGCTCTGCACCAACTTTTCCATGGGAATATTGACTGCACAGATGACATTACAGGTGGAAAACAGCATACAGAAAATGTGTAACATCCAGGTACAAGGTATAAAGTGTATGAATAAAGAGAACTTTGTAAAATCTGTAAAAAATGTCGAGAAATATACACCCAGTGTATTCAGACTTTGTGATCAGGAAAAATAAAGTGGGATTTTTTAATTATAAACATTTATGTTACAATTCTTTGCTTATCTGTTTGTCTATTTTTCTTTATTTCTATATAAATATATTTAGTTTTCTACAGAAAACCATTGACATTTGGACATCTATCTTCTACCCCACATTTCTTTCTTTCTTCTACAGTGTATATTTGTCATCCATATATTTATGCATCTTCATCTTTTTATCTGTTACATTAAGAGGGGTTTATCATACGCTGGTGCATCATGGGCTGGATTCAAACCCCACCCCCTGCGACACACCTGATGAATCCGGGGCTGCGCCCTCTAGTTAGATATTCGGTGCACAGCTGCCGGGTGCATTGTGTGCTCAGCTGACTTCCACGCTGGCCCTTGCTGGTGTAGAACTGAGCTTTAGCCTGTGCCCAAACCTACCACAGGCTATAGCTAGGGCACAGACGCCATGTCCTGGCCCCACCCCCAAATTGCCCAAGTGGAGTAAAGGGAGATATAAGTGCAATTCCTGGCTCTGCATTGGGAATCAGTAAACCCCCTGCCCTGCCCAAGCCTGTGTGCCAGAATTCTGGCGTACAAGCTCTGAAATAGGCACAGTTCTTGGGGTATGGCCAGAAACTGTGTCTATCACAAGCCAGGACGTGTGTGAAGTGGGGCACGGTCAGCATAACCTGCACCAGTTTCTGGTGGGATCTTGCCTAGAAATGCCAGCAGCCCAACCCAGATTGTTGCAATCCTCACCCGCACCCTTCCCTGGCACTCGCTGGATTTATCAGGAGCTCCAGCCTCCTGATAAATCAGGTGGGTGCCAGGTGGGGGTGAGGAATGTGTCATATGCTGGTGCACTTTGCGCCATTGTATGATAAATCCCCACTATTATTTTAGCAATATGTTTCTGCAGGCAATGTGATTATGGTGTTAATACTATTATAATCATGTGGTCAGACCAGAGTAATGCAGATCAGCTCTGATCCATTTCAGCGTGAGGTTACGGCAATGACTTGGTTCCGCCATTACATCGGTTGAGCTATTGGTTCTGGTTCCATTCTCAGTTTTTCAACTTTTGACAACTGATCTGTGCGGTCCTAGGCGTTGACACCAATCTGATACTGTTGACCCTTCCTTCATGCGTGGGCCGGTAATGGGCTGGATCACCGGCCTCCATCAGGGTTATAATCAACACACCAGGAAACTGCCTGTCAGGATCTGTGCAGGGATTGGGCAAGCTGCGCATCTAAATTATAACAAGACTTATGTCTTGTCACTCAAGAGGTTCCCAAAACTCCCAGAAGAACAACCACTATGGGCCATATTTTTGAAAAATAATGTTACATAAAAACGACTCATAAAAACAACTAGCACAACATAACACTCTTTCCCTCAACTATTTGCACACTCGCTTTCTCATAATGTACCCCTAGAATCCAGGAGTAATGACTGCTCCAATGTTACCTTTTTGTGTGTGTTGCTTTTTAGATACTATTTGGTATGCTACTTGTATCTAGTAACCTTGGATATCATATATTTATATATAGGCAAACTCCAATGTCATGAACATTACTCTACATTGTGGCACCCCACATATTTTAGCACAAAAGATTTAAACAACTTGTGTCAGCATGATGAATCACAGTTGCGACTTGTCTCTCACGGGCCGAAGCGCTAGGCTTTGAAGGCTTTATAAGAATTTGGATCTATCTCAGAAGTGAACTTAGTCCTTCTAGTGAGTCATATGGAACACCCTCTCTTCAGCCAAAGAGATGTCAGGCAACATTTTACATCATCTGCACCATTTATCATATATTCACCCCACTACCTATTGTATCAATGTCAGATAATCTGACTAATGGGAAAAGGGAAAATGTCTAAAGAGTTGTCTGAGAGAATAAGAAATTAAACCAGCTGCAGGAGATGTTATAGAATTAAAAAAAATGGAGAGGCAAAAGTATCAATCTGTATAGTGTGGCAAATAGGCGTGGCCTCTGTAATAGGGGTGTGTAATATATTGCTCCAAAGTTTGACAAGAATGTAGCAAAATCGGATGTATTTTTTAATTACACAATAGGAGGTGCAAAGTTAGAGAGTCCTGTCCTTCTCCAGATTTATCATCAGTTTAAGACTATCCGTCTACTTTGCACTGCCTTACTTTCAGAGACTTTTGGTAAATTTCAAGGAAAATATATAAAAAGTGTTGGGCACCACTCAAGTATTGGCAATAGATGTACAAAGTATGTGAAGAGTTTCAGTTTTGTACCATTTCTCACAGAAAACATAAAGGGGTTTGCTCATGAAAGACAATTTTCAAATTCAATCCCCTAGTGATGTTTACACAATAAAGATCATTTTTAACTCCTTACTTTACAATTCAACAAAATTCCAGAGTGGAAGCAGCCACATTATGATCCCTCTAGGGGTATGAGGTGCTGTGTGCTGACAATGTAGTTAGATTATCAGGGTCCAGGTTTATATACACTTTCATTTAGCTTCTGAACATTCACTAGCATCTGATACATAGAAAGAGAAATAAGACAGATCAGAGATGAGATTCATGAGATGCATTTAACACATCATTACATTCTAAGCTCTACTATATCTCAGCCATAACAAACACCATGCCCCCCCCTCCGGATAAAGACCTTATCTGCCTGTAGCTTGTAGATTTACTCTCCTCACACTGCTGTTTGTAAGCAGGAAGTCTGTGTGTGTGTGTGAGCTTGTCTTGGAATGCAAGGAGAGGGACTGAAGTGCAGAGTGGAGCTCAGTGCAGCATTAGACAGGAGAACAATCTGTCATTACATGTTAGGGCACATTCACATGGCCGTCTGCGGGGACGTACATGCGGCCGCAAATTTGCATGTACGTCCCCGTAGACGGCAATAGCGGAGCGGCGCAGATACGGCGCCTCACATGTGTGTCACCGATCCGGGCCGCACACCGCAAAAAGATAGAGCATGCTCTATCTTTCGGCGTGTGTGCGGCCGTGCGCCGCTATTCTCTATGGAGGGAGGAAGGGTCACCTCCTCCTCCTCTCCAGCACACGGCAGTATGCCCGCACGGTCAGTGGTGGCATCGATCGTGGGTGTGACTGCAGGGGGCCTTTTCGCATTTTGTGGGTCTGCACTATTTATAATCCATTTCCAGTCAAAATCTATTTTCATCCAAAATAACCTGTGCGCCTACCTGAGATTTATTTTAAAGGTGGCAACAAATTAATCAAACTTGACATAAAGTAAAGAAGACGGTATTGAGTAATTGTCAGTTTATATGGTTTTACTGCATTTTGATGTATATTTAAAAGTCCTGTTTGTTTAAGGTCATGGTATAGGAAAAGTAAAGACAGGGCTTGAGAGAACGGTAAGAGCAAGAAGATCCAGCTCAACTAGTAGAAGTGGTGTCCATATCTGCCTACAGTTACATATTAACAAGCACAATTTTACAGGGTCGATATTGCAAACAAATAAGCAAACATATGGCGGCCCGCCTGGGATGAAAAATTATCTGTCCTTAAATTAATCTGACAAAACAGAAAAGAGACAAGTACCGAGTCATACCGAGACATTTATCTGTGGGATATGCATAGCGTATTGTACTTAACATTTATCTCATGAATTGCACGGTGATCCCATACATATAGATTGATTTTGTTCAGGTAGATAATGAAAAGTCAAGTGGAAAATTTACACAATGGCTCTCACGATCTTGGGCTTCTACCGGTATATAAATTGGATTATTATTTGCTGAACTTGCGCAGGTTTTGATCATGCTATTTCGAAGACCAAAAAGAAAAAACTTCCTTGCAGGAAAACAGATAAAAATAATCTCTACTGTGTCCAGAAATAATGGGAGAACTCATAGGCGTAGGTTGAAATGCTAAGGAAAAGTCAACCTGGATATATACTCCATATTGAAATGGGATTTTTATGGCTGAAGGAACCATGTGCAGGTTGGATTGGTCTCATGATGTGGAATCTATTAGGAGTAAGCCATTTTTTAGATACTGAATATGTACCATGCTTATCTATATTGAATACTATTTGGAGTACCATTTGGTAAGATGGATTGTGATTAGAGAGTAAAGATTCACTTTGTAGAAAATTTTTATGATTTTTCTATAGATTCGAGTTCAGGTCTGAATCTATTGGATCTGTACTAATGTTTCTCCAATTAACCCGGTAATACTATAAGTATAGAAATCCTCCTAATCCTTTAAAAAAATTATTTTTAATGAAAAGCTCCTATCTCATTTGGAAATTTTGTATAATTTAAAAAAAAATTTCATTTAAAAGAAATCAGAAAAGATTAAGATTTGATTCAGAGTCTGAAAAATGCAGGAATTATACCAAATGTACGAACCAATGAATAGATTCGCACATCTCTAGTAGTGATGAAATAACATGGGCTGAGTGGCACCAATAGAGGCATACAGTAACCTTATAAATCATCCCGTCCCCAGATAAGGGGATCGATGCTTTAAACTACAAATTGTAATTGGGAGGCAGGGTACAGATTTAGCTTTGTCAGATGTATCAAGATACTATAACTATTGGTTAAAGGAAATCTAAAGTTTATTTTCATGCATTGTGACCAAAACATACCTTGAGAATGCTGTAACTACACTGGTGCAGAAACATATCTAGTTTAATCCCTGAGCTGAGTGGTTTTGCTCAAAATACAATTATAAAATTGAGGACCTTGGGAAAGCTGGGTTGCAAGCTGCCTGCCGTTCATAAACACATTACACAGAGCTTCTTAACCCCTTAATGAACGCCCTATCGGGTTTTTACGGCGGTCATTAAGGGTACTTCTTCTGATGCGACGCCTTTCTACGGCGGCGCATCAGAAGAAGTTTTCGGGACACCGGGTCTCGCTGGTGTCGCTGATATCACAGCCCAGACCCGGCACTAACACCCGGGATCGGAAAAACTCCGATCCCGGGTGTTTAACCCCTTGCACGCCGCGGTCAAGCATGACCGTGGCGTGCAAGTGTGTCCCCCGTGGATCGGACCCCCCCGGTGTGCTTACCGGGGGATCCGATCCCTCCTGCCACTGCCCCGGGTTCCGACGAGTGACCCGGGGCTGTCGGCTCCTCTTCTCACCGGGTCCTGCCTTCCTGGCAGGACCCGGCTGTAAGTAACTGAGCATGCGCAGCATGCTCAGTTACTTTCACTATACACTGCAATACAAGTGTATTGCAGTGTAAAGGCTTGAATAAGCGATCGGATGATCGCTTATTCAAGCCAAGAAGTAGAAAATGTAAAAAAGTAAAAAAAAAAAATTAAATCTTTTTATAATATAATTAAATAAATAAATAAAATAAAAGTCCCATAATCTCCCCAGTAACACATAAAATGCAAATAAAGTATATAAAACACAAAACACGTACATATTTGGTATCACCGCATCCGTATTAATCTGTACAATAAATCTAAATCAATATTGAACCCGCTCGGTGAACTACGTAAAAAAAAAACTCGAAAAACTTCCCATAATATACAATTTTTCATCAAACACCATCACAAAAAATGTTCTAAAAAGTGATCAAAAAAAGTTACGGTACCTAATATGATACGACTGAAAAGAACTGTTTTCGCAAAAAATAAGCCCTCAACCAGATCTGACAACAGAAAAATACAGAAGTTATGGCCCTGAAAAGTTGTCAATAGTAAAAACAATGCGATTTTCTCCAATATTGGTTTTGCTCAGGAAAATTGAGCAAAATAAGAAAAACTATATAAATGAGGTATCACCGCAATCGTAGTGAACCAGAGAATAAAGATAAAATATTATTTTTACGTTACGGTGAGCGGGGGGGGGGGGTATGCTCACAATCCAAAATAAAAATTGATGATTTTGTTTGTGTCCCCCTTGAAATAGTTAATAAAATCTCATGAATAAGCTTTAGACTCCCAAAATAAATTATTTATACATTGTATCTCATCCCATAAAAAATAAGCCCTCATATGATCGCATTACCAAAAAAAATAAAAATTTATAGGTCGTACAATGTGACAATACAAATCTGCTGTGGATGGCGCCTCCATTCATTCTATGCTCGGCCGTGCGCCCGTACAGCAGTTTACCACCACATATGGGGTATCAGTACACTCGGGAGGAATTGGGCATCAAGCGTTGCAGTGCGTTTCATCATTTAATTTATTCCTGAAAATGTCAGTTTTGGCCTAAATGAATGTATTTCCAAAAAAATTCCATAGTTTCTAAATCGCAGGTCCATATTTTTTAACCCATGTGAAACACTTAAAGGGTTAATAGAAGTTGTTTTACATACGTTGAGGGGTGAACTTTCTATAGTGGGGTAATTTATGGGGTTTTACTACTATTTAGGCCTCTCAAAGTCACTTGGAAGCTGAGTTGTCCCTCAAAATGTGAGTTATGGCAATTTTCATGAAAATAAGAAAAATCGCACCTAAAGTTCTGCGCCTCATAACATCCTAGAAAAAGGAGAGGACGGATAAAATATCATCCCAACATAAAGCAGATATTCTGTAAATGTTAATTATCAAACTTTTTGGGTAGTTTTACTTCCTGTCTGGAAACCAGAACATTTCAAACTTGGAAAATGAAGAATTTTTACAAACTTTTGCCAAATTTTCACTTTTTTTCAGAACGAAACGCAAAACTTATCACTTAAATTTTATAACTAACATGAAGTACAATGTGTCACGAGAAAACATTCTCAAAATCACCAGGATATGTTAAAGCGTTCCGAAGTTATAACCAATTATCGTGAGACATGTCAGATTTGAAAAATCGAGTCTGGTCATTGAGCTGAAAACTAGTGTCGGTGATAAGGGGTTAAACTGTCCAGACAGGAATAATCAACCTGAGCTGGATGACTCATAAACAGCAGCTGGGGGATGGTGCAGTGATTGATTACTTCTGCCTGTCAGGCACAACACAGTGATTACAGCATTCTCTGGAGCAGTGCATAATTAGGGTAAGAGGAGAAGCGCCCAGCCAGCAACAGGAGTGACAGCATAATTTAATATTTATTTTTCAGCAAAGCCACTCAAATAAGGGATTAAACAATATATGTTTCTGCATCATTGTAGCTACAGCATTCTCAAGGTATGTTAGGTTCATAATGCATGAAAACAAATGGTAGATTTCCTTTAAATGTGAGTTTGGTATTTTGATCAAACTCTTTAACCACATGCATGCTCCTATTAGCTGAGCGTGTATGTGGTGTGAATGACTAGAATGGAGTAAACCACCATCAGATATTTCTGTATCTTATGGAGACATTTCTATGCTGGCAGTTTCATGCACTGTGGAGTAGAATAGGCTTGAGATGAGATATGGAACCTGTAATGAGCAAATGTTTAGTTCTGGAGGTGGCTTCTCTCCAAATCTGGGTTTTGCAATCAAATTGTGTAGAAAGATGATGAAAGCATCCAAAGGTGTAAAAAAAACTTGAACTATTTATTCAGCAGATCCTGTAAAATACAATGTGCCTGTGATCTAGCTAACACATATCAGGCCATAATAGAGGTCAAGGTTAAGGTGCTTTGAGCACACTTTGTCTCACTGCACTGCTCGGCTTTCTATGCAGATGGGAGGAGTGAGGAGTGCTCGGGTTGCCCAGGATTCGGCCGGGCGAGCACATGGCACTGTGCATGTAGCCGTGTTTCAGACAGCTGAGAGTCGTTAGCGATATCATATTGTTATATACATATATGTCCTTGACTCCCAATCAAGGTATGCCAAGATGACTGGCTTTAACAAACTTTGTATGACTCTGTTGGCTTTATTTATCCTATATACGTTATCAGGAGGACATTGGAAACATATTAGAATCTCTCATTAACCTGGAAATCTACATCTGGTCAGTCACCTTAAACATTTCAAGCAGCAGTACAGTCAATCCCTGGGTTACGTAGGTTACATACAAGGTAGGTTCTGTAGGTTTGTTCTTAAGTTGAAATTTTTATGTAAGTCAGAACTTGTATATTTTTTATTTGTAACTCCAGAGAGTCCATTTAACAATTGGATTTTCAATATTTTGGGATGTCATAGGAACAAGGATTAACAATAAATCTTAATTCCAGACACCTTTGCTAACTCTTACAGTTGACCATTGCATCTGGAGGCTAAAGTTCAGTAAATCACAAGCATCCAGAGAGCTTCACCAGATGTCACAGTGGGCAGAGAGGTCTATTTGTAACTGGGTGTCATCTGTTAGTCGGGTGTTCTTAAGTCAAGGATTGGCTATATAGTTTTTCTAGCTCATACTAGAAAATAGGGTGGTAATTTTTGATTTTTATACAGCACGCAGACACATCCTAGGTGAAAAAGAAAGGTTACCACCCCCATGACTAGTGTCATTTAATTCATCTATATACTATACTTTCAACGGGTGGACATATTTAAAAAATGAACTCAAAATTGGATCAATGAGATGAACAATGCTTTTCAGAATGTAATGCTTATTTAAAGCAAATATTGAGAAGCTCTTCAATGTGACTTAAGATCTGGATAAGTTTAATATATGATATTTTCTAACACCAAAATCACCAAACTTTTATTTCCTGGCAGCGGCACAAAGAAATGCTTGGGTAACAATGAACAATGAGGCTGGATTTCTTCTTGCCCTCTATACCCGGACCGCTGCTGTCCTCTATGACATGTTGTTCAGTTTGCTGAATCTCCTTTTTATATACTTGGCTCCTTGTGCCCAGCTTTATTACTGCCAAGCTGGTCCATTTGTCATTCGCAATGTTCATTCAAATTGGCAGAGTTTAATACACGGCTGCAGTATTAAAACGCCGTCCTGGGCGAATGAACAGATTGGAGGTAAATAGTAAAGGAAACATTATTGACAATTATTTTTCTGGACATTTGGTGACACATATCGCATGCCCCGGCTTAGCACAATGAATTCATGCCACTGACATAAACTCTCCAGTTCTTTGACAGCTTGGAGCTGAAATAAAAATGCTAGATCTCCAGGGAGAAGAACAGGATAGTTGGCTCTTTTCTGGACTGTTTGCTTATAGGCCCAGGGAGCAATCTTCCTTGCAGAATGAAATGCAAGGACACAAACAATGTTCCGGGGAGAGAATGGAAGATGGGAATGAACAGTTTGAACTATTTGCTCAGCAGAAGGACAGCTACAATGGTCGTCCAATGGCTTTCCCATGCATCAACTTGGGCTTCTTAGCTTCTATTGTTGTTCATCCCTTTCCCTCCAGCCAGATAAGAGCACAGCTGCAGTTCTGTAGCTAAGTCAGACCTTAAACCCATCTCGTCTTATATTATACAGTATATCTAAATCCCACCCTCCTCGTCTAATTGGAATTTCATTGAGAGTAAATTAAGCCGCCTTTTATACATTTCTTTTTTCCAATGAGCGGTACATTTTTTTGAGATGATAAAGCTTGACTTTGAGAATAAATAAAATTCTAAAAGATGTAAAGGATTACAAATAGTGATAATAAAAATAAAATTGAAAATGACTAAAAATACCAGCCGAAATTTGAGCTATTTATGTAAATTTCTCTGCTTTTGATGTGTACTTCTGCCCTTTGTGCGCTGGCTCTGTTGTTGATTTTGGCAAGGCCGAGCCACGTGCAGTTCTATAGTGGACGGCTGGGTTAGTTTCAACGGTTTTAAGTTGTGAATAGGCAACAAACTACAACAATGCAGAAAATTAATAGCTCGGCAAGTCAGATGAAACATTTGCAGTCAAGGAGCACACCTGCATTCAGTAGGAGATTTCAATGCTGTGTTCTCACTGTCTTAAGAAAGAAAAGAAGAAAAAAAAAGTTTCTCCCTGCTGGGTGGTCAATGAGAGGGCTGAAAAGGAAAATGACTCCTATTGTTTATTTGCTGTGTTAAGAAATGGCCTCACGTGCCGGAATAGAAGAATAGCACCTGTTTGTCCACTCAGTGTTTCTTCATTGCCGTACTCTATAGATTGGACATGACCACCGTGCATGTCCTACACAGCATAGTATAGCATAATATCATGCGTTTACATAGAATAAATGATAAACCTTTAATAAAGCCATGAGTAGTACATAATATTTGATAAATTAGTAGTGTAGGATAATCTTTACATAGAGGCTATAGATTTCAAAGCTCCAACTATATCACACTTGATCTATACTGCATGCACATCATACATATGTACATAATGGTTGTGGATTGCACTTTAATTGGACTGTTTGGCGGTTTTGGGATTTGCGCAACTTTTACAGGTATTTAAAAAAGGGGTCTGTGCTGACATTGTGTGGTACGCGATCGAATTGTGGCGCAGCTTTACTGACTTTCATGTGACAGAAATGGGGGGGTGTGGAGGAGGAGCGTGCTGACTGATTTGGACTGAGCGCGGGATTTAAGATTCAAATTGTGTCGTAAGGCGATGCACTTTAATACTGAACTCCGGTGGACCTGGGCGAGAAAGCGACATATGCAGGTTATCGGGCGCACAATCTTTTTTTGTAGAGTGCATTCTCATCGGACAATGCACTTTCTGTGAACTCCAAGGAACGGGTAAGTAAATGTGCCCCAATGTCCTATGTAGAAGCAGCATGTAGTAGAACAGATTCTACATTCTACACGCTGCTTGTAGCAGGAGGTGCTAGGTAAATTAGTGCCTATATACTACTTGCAGACGGTGGGCCAAACATCTATGACCTCTGCATGGGGGGATAGAACAGGGGGCGGAACTCCCAGCCCAGGGGTTAAGTGGATAGTCACAGCTCACATGGAATTGAATAATACAGTATAACATATCTTTTTTTCAGCAAAAACAGTTTTGCAGTGTATGTACTATGCTCTGTGGAGAGGTGGGGGGTGCTAAAAATAGATATCCTGGTGACAGGTTTCCTCTAAATGATTTTATATTCTGGTCAGAATTTGCTTCCTTTTCTGTTTCTTCCTATGCCAGGTATCACTGTAAGAAGGTTCAAGGGGGTGGGGCCTGGTAACACCCCCAGAACCCTTCTGACTCATTAGCATAATTTTTAAAGTTGATTTTAGAAGGAAGGAGGCCATGAATAACACATAAAAGAAGATTACCACAGTCAGGGTGCCTGTATCTATGAGCAAGTGTCCCTGGTTTCTCCATGCTTGGTTTTGATGGTGGATTTCCTTAAAAACTCTTCTTGTTCCTGCAGTGAATCTGACTTTATTGCTACCTTCTGGAAAACTCTTGATCTGACTCCAAGGAATACAGAAATAAATGTGTCACGTAACTTTATAAACGGACCACACCTTGCTCGACAACCTTAAATTTTGTACTAAACAGATTAAGGCTAAGTTCACACTACCATTCAAACATCCATTTTTTACCAAGTAAAGAACAGAGGTTTAACCTAACAATTAGAAATCCCATTGACATCAATGTACAATTTATGACATCTATTATGGTCAGTTCGGCATAATAATTGAAATATTACTTTAGTTGCAGTTTGTGGCAATACAAATATGTGGAAACCTAGTACTCTCTACCTGCCATTAACATTCTTCCAGATATTCTAAATAGCTGAAAATGCTGACATTTAAATGAAATATAAAGCTCTATGCCTTCCAAAAAAAAGGGCAAAATAGTTTTCCAAACTGGAAAAAACATACTGTACTAAAAATGACTAGTTTGGAACTCGAGGAGATGGAGAAATGGCCACAAAGTGGATAAGAGGCGACAATGAGCACCAAGATTCCACCATTATGGGTCAAAAAATATCCTGTAACCGATGCACTACTCTGTGCATTATATAGACAGTGGTGTTACATAAAACGGCCCCATTTCCAGCCCTGTTACAAGGATAACTCTTAAGAGGCTCTGCTCAATCCCTGGTCTTACTGAAAACAAGAAAACCAAACAGAGCGTCCTGTTGATTTTGTCCATCTTACCATTGTTATAGATTTGAAGAGCTCCTGGAAAAGGTTAATGAATGGGACGTTAAACAGACTGAATGGCACTTACCGCCCGTTACCTATGCTACTAATTTCTAAACATTTTGCATTAGTCAAAGAGTCATTTTTATGCAAAGCCATTTGTTCTTCATTCCCACTAAATATACAAGAGCAGACAGTTACGCCGAAGTGAAATTAAACTTGACACTTACGCAAACATTTACTGTGCATTTATTGCCCTGAGAATTTTGATGATGCTTTGGTTTTAATTAAGCCTTCAGATTCCATAATTATAAGTCAATGAAGGATGAGGAATATTTAACTAGAAGGATCTAATAAACAGCAAATTTTACACTGATGTGTGCCCAGTCTCTTTCATCAAATCTTCTATGGTTAAATGTATATAGACTTTACCTTTCACTTTATTAATAACAGCTATGCAAATAAAGTTTACGACAACACGATAAGTCACGGATAGCCATTTACGGAAGATATAGGAAAATGTGATACAGAAACTGACATCATTTATCATTGCATAATTCATTCAATATTTTTGCTCTTTAATGTACACTTTGTTGTTGATATGAAGATACGAGTACATGCATAGAAAATATTTTGCAGGAGCTGCAGCACTTCCATAAAACATCAAAACTTTATTATTATAGTAAGCTGTACAGGCGTCTTGGTGACACTGGACTGGACCTACATGTTTCGAACCGGCTGGTTCTGATTTATGGTATAGTGAGTACATACACCCTTCAAATTTTTGGAAATCTTTTATAATATTTTTTTCCATGGGTCATCACTGATATATGCACTTTGTTACAAAGTAAAGTAGTCAGTGCACAGGTTTAGTCGCAGTTTGAGTTTGGTGTGTTGCCATATGCTGGAATCATTCCTTTAATGAAAACTCTAGCTCCTAATTTTTTACCTCTACTGATCAAGAAGAAGATGAGTTGTCTCCTTATTTGTTCTTGTATGTGCAGGTGGTTTCTTCCCTCTCATGCACATAAATAAATTCTGATGTTTCTAAATTTGGTGTGCCCTAAAAACTTGTCAACACATTGGGGCTCATTTACTAAGGGCTCGCGGACCGCGATTCCGTCGGGTTTCCCAAATATTTCCATTTTGCCCTGAATTGCCCCGGGTCTTGTGGCGCAGCAGAGCCGGCTGGCATGTGACATAAATCAGGGGGCGTGGCTGTTGGACAACGCGACAGATTCGAACAAACCGTGATATTTAAAAATGGAATTGTGTCACAAGATCAAGCACTCACATACATCAGGATGAAAAAGGTGAACTCCGGTGGATCTCAGCACAGAAGTGACATATGCAGGAAATTGGACGCACGCCCTTAGTGAATCGCAGCAGACCCGAATCCTCGTCGGACAACGCACCTCGGGATTGCGACATGACTGGGTAAGTAAATCTGCACCAATAATTTCAAAACCACTGGCAACACATATGAATACATCCCTAAGAGAAAATTAGCAAATTGTGATCACAGTGTCAACATTTAATGTGGGCAGCCTTATTTTCTATCACTGTCTGAACTCTCTTGGGCATGGAGTTCACAAGAGCTTCACTTTTTGTCACCGGAATCCTCTGTGATGTTATTGTGGAGCTGGTGGATGTGAGAGACCTTGTGCTACTCCACCTTCTGTTTGAGAATGCCACACAGATGCTCAAACATGTTTAGGTCTGGAGACATGCTTGATCAGTCCAGAACTTATACCCTCAATTTCTTTACCAAGACAGAGCTCACCTTAGCAGTATTTTTAAGGTCATTATCTTGCTGGGAGGCCCCCCCACTGAATTTAGCATACATACATAGTATCATAGTATCATAGTATATAAGGCTTGAAAAAGACGCAAGTCCATCAAGTCCAACCTTTAAGAATTAAATAAATGTTTTATCCCAATAACCTGTGATATTTTTTCTCTTCAGAAAGGCATCCAGGCCTCTCTTGAACATGTACATAGAGTCCGCAATAACAACCTCCTGCGGCAGAGAGTTCCATAGTCTCCATGCTCGTACAGTAAAGAACCTTTGTCTATGTTGATGGTAAAATCGCCTCTCCTCTAGGAGCAGAGGATGCCCCCTATGTTCTGGTCACAGGCCTGGGTATAAAAGGAACTTTGGAGAGATCCTTGTACTGTCCGTTCAGGTATTTGTACATTGTAATGAGGTCTCCCCTCAGTCGTCTTTTTTCTAAACTGAATAATCCCAAATTTTGTAATCTGTCAGTGTATTCTAATCCCCCCATTCCCCTAATAATCTTGGTTGCTCTCCTCTGCACCCGTTCCAGCTCTACTATATCCTTTTTATACACTGGTGCCCAAAACTGTACACAATATTCCATGTGTGGTCTGACCAGGGATTTGTATAAGGGCAAAACTATGTCTTTATCATGAAAATCTATTCATCTCTTGATACATTCCATAATTTTATTTGCTTTAGCAGCAGCCGCCTGGCTCTGGTCACTAAAATTAAGTTTACCACCCACCAATACCCCCAAGTCCTTTTCAGCTCCAGTTTTACTAAGTAATTGACCGTTTAGAACATAATTATACTTTTTGTTTCCATGGCCCAAGTGCATAACTTTACATTTATCTACATTAAACCTCATCAACCATTTCTCTGCCCACTCCTCAAGCTTCCACAAGCCCCTCTGTAATGCTAAACTATCGACCTCAGTATTTATTACTTTACACAGCTTAGTATCATCTGCAAATATTGAAACTTGACTGTGTAAACCCACTACAAGGTCATTAATAAAAATATTAAAAAGAAGTGGCCCCAATACTGACCCCTGTGGCACTCCACTGGTAACGTCAACCCAATCTGAGAATGTGCCATTAATGACCACCCTCTGTTTTCTATCACTAAGCCAATTACTTACCCAAATTCACAGATTTTCTCTTATTCCCAGCAGTCTCATTTTATATACCAACCTTTTATGTGGCACGGTGTCAAATGCCTTTGAAAAGTCCAGATATACAACATCCACAGCGTCCCCCAGATCCAGTCTTGAACTTACCTCCTCGTAGAAACCAATCAGATTAGTCTGACAGGATCTCTCATAAACCCATGCTGACGCTGGGTTATAAGGTTGTGCACAGTGAGATACTCCAGGATAGCATCTCTAACAAACCCCTCAAATATTTTCCCCACCAGAGCAGTTAAGCTCACGGGTCTGTAGTTTCCAGGATCACTATTTGATCCTTTTTTGTATATTGGTACCACATTTGCTATGCGCCAGTCCTGTGGAACATAACCAGTCCTCAGTGAATCTTCAAATATTAAAAATAACGGTCTGTCTATCACGGTACATAGTTCATGCAGAAACCGGGGGTGTATGCCATCTGGCCCCGGTGATTTATCTATCTTAGTGGTTGCGAGGCGGCGCCGTACCTCTTCCTGGGTTAAACTGTTGACATTCCAAAAAGAATTTACATTATTCCTCATTGTGTCTTCCACCAGGGGATTTTCCTGGGTAAAGACAGTTGAGAAGGCAACATTCAATAGATTGTCCCTTTCCTCATCTCCTTCCACCATGACCCCCATGTTATTTCTAAGGGGACCCACACTCTCTGTTTTTAGTTTCTTATCATTTGTATAATTGAAAAATAATTTGGGATTATTTTTGCTCTCCCTGGCAATATTTCTCTCAGTCTCTATTTTTGCAGCCTTCATCTGCTTTTTACAGGATTTATTTTTCTCTCTATAATCCTGTAATGCCTCTTCGCTACCTTCACGTTTTAGCACCTTAACACCTTATCTTTCTCGTTTATTGCATTCCTTACAAGATTAGTTAGCCACATAGGCTTTTTCTTGTTCCTCTTATGCTTTTTCCCATAAGGTATGTGTTTCTCACAGGACTTTTTCAGAATATATGAGAAGAAGTCCCATTTTTTGGGGGGGCTTTTGTCTTTGAGAACATTATCCCAGTCTATGCCTTTAAGGTCTTCCCTTAGTTGCTGAAAGTTTGCCCTCCTGAAGTTTAGAGTGTTGGTTGCCCCTTCCCTAACGTTCTTAGTAAAGCGTAATACAAAATCAATGATACATGTCCTCCTGCTCACTATCTAATATCCCCCCAATAATACATCTAAATACAGCCACCTCACCCCAAGTAATATATCTACGTACAGCCGCCTCCCCCCAGTAATACATCTACATACAGCTAACTCACCCCCCAGTAATACATCTATGTACGGCCGCTCATCATCCAGTAATACATGTATGTACAGCCTCCTCACCCCCCAGTCATGCATCTACATACAGCCACCTCATCCCACCCAGTAATACATCTACATACAGCCGCCTCACCCCCAGTCATACATCTGCATACAGCCCCCTCAGCCCTCCAGTAATACATCTACAAACAGCTGCCTCACACCCCAGTAATACATCTACATGCAGCCGCCTCACTCTCCAGTAATACAGCTACATACAGCCGCCTCTTACTTCCTTTCCTGTAAGGCCCCCTCACCTTCATACACATATATACAGTGTGAGTTCTCTCTCCTCCACGTGTAGTTCGATGTCACAGCTCCTCTACTTCCTGCACTGTAATGAAACTTTCCTGGGTGACTCCTCCCCTTCAGGTGAAATCACACTTTCTAGGAGCAACTCCATTATAGACGTGAGCATGGTAGTAGTGACCGGTTTGGGAAGTGCGCGTGCTCACTGGAAGCTGACTGTCTCTAGGCGGGAGTGCATAGCTCCAGGCAGAGACAGCTCACAGCTGATTGTCTGCCACTTGCGTGCCAAGAACTGGGAAGCATGCGTGCAGCAGCATGGCCGCACAGCTAGCTGTCACTGCAAGCTGACTGTCCCTGTCTGGCCTGGAGCGATGTGCTCTGGCAGTGCAGCTGCGCATCGCTTCCATTTCCAGAGAGTGACAGTGAGCTCACACTACCAAAGACTCCCAGCAATGTGGCACACATCAAACCTAGAAATGTCTGACTGACAGTGTCAGGCATTGTCATCTGGCGGGGGCCCTCGCCAATAAACTGGCCCTGCTACCCTGCATCCCATTTTCCAAAAGGATGGGATCATGTTCTGCGTCAGTGTCTCATGTTGACATTCATGGCTCTTTTAATGAACTGTAGCTCCACATAGCTTTTACAATTCATGAAACCCCACACCATGACACTCCAATCATTCTAGGCTCTCGGCAAGACACACTTGCCTTTGTACTTCTCACCTGGTAGCCACCCTTTCTGAACCAAATAAATTTATTTTAGTCTCATCAGGCTATGGTTCCAGTAATCCATGTCCCTAGTTTGCTTGTTTTTTGGCTTTTTTGTGCATAAAAATCTCTATAAGAAGCTCACTGTTGCTGGTCTGCTCTGCTACTGCTTTGCTGCTGTGCTCAACCTTAAGAATTCCTAACAAGGATAACGCAGTAACGACTACTTCTTTGTAAGACATTGTAGAAGTCCATATGTAGCCCAGTGAAAACAGAGGTATCATGATCTCTAGATCCCTGCCTCACAAACACAGCTAAACTGTGCACATACACATGTGTATCACACTACTACACAGCAACTATAGAGTTAACAAAACAAAGCTGCTGTAGTGACATCACACAATATTGTTACATTTTGCAGAGACCAGTGCAGACCAGGCCGAGTGTCTGAGTTGTTGTAATGCAGACCAGGCCTAGTGTCTGAGTTGTTGCAGTGCAGACCAGGCCTAGTGTCTGAGTTGTTGTAGTGCAGAGCAGGTCTGTGTCTGGGTTGTAGTGCAAGAATCTGCAGCAAGAAACACCTCAGTAAAGCTGGGAAGAGATTGCACATTAATTGCACATAAGAAAGAACTGGAAGCACAAGATATTTCTGTACAGGACAGAGAGAATGAATATATGTCACTGCAGAAGCTACAGAGGATCCAGAGACATGTGCAGAGGGAGGACACAGGAGCACAGAGACACCTCAGCCTCATACATCAGGTACTGAAGTCACTGCCCCTAGAACTTGTCTGGATTATTATTACTGTAATTGCTGACTGAAGTGTTCATACTGCTGAGAATAAACTGTTCAAAGAGACTGTGGAACATGTGCTTATCTATCTGGGCCTAATATCCCCTAAACTACACACCCTCAGAATCCTAAAAGAACTCGCCCCTGCTAGCCCATCGTGGTCTGGAGTGTGTGGCTGTTACATTGGTGGCCCGTACGCGGATTTTGAGTGGATTTGGGATGCCCCAGAATGTCTTAAAGATACAGTACACCGCTTGTGAATCTCAGAACTGTGTATAAAGAGAAAGTGCCTTGCTGTCCTAACAATAGCCATGGACATACAGCAACAGTTAGATGCCATTAGTAGGTCTCTCCTGCCATTAACCCATGCAGAACTGGTGTCAGTGGCCAAACAAGCCAAGGTGCCAGAGGACAGAATTAATCAAGCACGCACCCGCAGACATCTTATCACAGCCATTAATTGCACCCTAGATGAAGCTGTGGAGAGTGAAGAATCAGAGACTGTGATTGTGTTTTTGCAGAGACTAGCCCAATTTATTGCAAGCCTGGGAACTAGTAACTCAGATGAGGGTTTGGTGCCTGAAGAGGACCTGTCATCCCCACAAAAGGTGCTGCAAGGATTAAAGGAACAGGTTCAAGCCCGACAACAGACTGTGTTAGAGTCAGCTACTACACTGGAAGGCGTATTTAGCACTGGTCCATCTCCAAGCAAGTCTAAGCCAGTAAAGAGAACCAGTCCTACTCCTGAGATCACCATCAGGAAAGAGTTTAAAATAAATGGCAAGATTGGGGAGCGAGAGGAAAGGGAAAGACTGTCCTATACTAATCTTATTCATCAGATAGATTTGGGAGTCCAGAAAGGATACCGTGATGAAGAAATTATTGAGGCAGTAGTGAAAGCCATCAGTCCTGGACTGCACCTCAGAAATATGCTGGAAATGAAAAATAATCTGACTTTACCCCAACTCAGAATTATCTTAAAGGGACATTACAAAGAAGAAAGCACATCTGACCTTTACCATAAACTGATCAATATCTCTCAAGAAATCAGAGAATCCCCTCAAAACTTCTTGTTCAGAGCTATTGTGCTTAAAGAGAGGCTTTTGTTTGCATCCAGAGAAGATGAAGCAGAAGAAAGATTTGATCCAGGTTTAATCCAGAAGAAGTTTCTCAGATCTGTTTGGACAGGTTTATTAAGTGAAAACATCAAGTTCCAGTTGAAGCGGTATCTGGAAGTGCCCCACATAACAGATGAGGAATTAATTGAGAAACTGAATGATGCTGTCAGCCTTGAATCAGAAAGAGAACAAAAATTAAAGAAGCACTCTGCAAGCAAAATCACCAAGGTGACTCCTCCTAAAACGGTGGGTGTGCCACAAGGAGAAGTCAGAGAAACTGATCTTGTGCCTAACCAAGCACCAATCACCTCCAAAACACTACTTAAAGCGACAGTAACACCAACTGATTGGGAAGCAGTAGTGAGTGATCTTCGAGCAGAATTGGCTGAAGTGAAAAGAGCCTTAAGAGCAGAACCAGAACAGAGATTCAGGAGAACACGTCGAGTCTTTCAACACAAACCACCCCCGGTGGACAGACCACCTCCAGCTTGTGAAGATTGCATAAACTCCAATCAAGCTAGAGCCTGTTGCCATTGCCTTAAATGTGGTGAAGAAGGACATTTTTCTAAAGACTGTAGAGTACCTCGTTTCAAGCAGTTAAAAGGCAGAGGGTTGCTGGTGAGGGACAACCAGTAACCTCAACCCCAAAGAGGTCCCAAACTAACCACACAAACCATGCTATGTCTTTTGAAGCTACTCAGAATGGAGAGAGGTTGCGCCAATATTATCCCCAAGTGTGTGACCGTCTTCAACAACTCCAAGCAAGAAGAAACTACTCAGTCACCAGTATTGATAGTGACACTTCTTTAGGCTATGCACCATCAGAAGAAAGCATGTCAGAAGACCAGCCTAAACTAATTAACCTGGTTGGAGAAAAATGCATGATCCAGTGCACACTAGATAGATTTCCTTTTAAAGCTCTGTGGGACACAGGAGCTCAAGTCAGTATCCT
Organism: Engystomops pustulosus; assembly: GCF_040894005.1. Taxonomy (NCBI): domain Eukaryota; kingdom Metazoa; phylum Chordata; class Amphibia; order Anura; family Leptodactylidae; genus Engystomops; species Engystomops pustulosus. Next base: position 43,191,814 of record NC_092413.1, read on the forward strand.
GAATGAAGAGTGGAGGCGACAATACCTACCTCACACCAGACTCAGGTCAGTACAAGAACTGGTAGGTTCTGGCCCATTCAGTGGAAGAGCTGCAAATCAGACTGTAATACCTTTCTTAGGATGGGTTGAAGTTACCTTTCAATTGTGTGCCAAGCAGAACAATTCTTGTGAACTGTCAGTACCTTTCTTGGTTACTAGTGACCAGCGAGTCGCAGAAGAACCTATTATTGGTTACAATGTGATTGCTGAAGTGGTTCACCAAACCAAGAGTCACACTCCACTAGTGGACTCAGTGTCTACATCCTTTGCATTACCTAACAGGGCAGCAGAGAGAGTGGTGCAAGCTCTCAAGAAGGCCGAAACAACTGTGTCAGTCCGAGAGGTAAGGATAGGCCTACGTTCAACTACCATTCCTGCTCATACAGCAGTGGGAGTGAAGTGTGGTGTCAGAGTGGGACCAAGACAAAAGCCACAGAAGATGCTGTTTGTTCCTCAAGATCCTGCTCAGCTGCCTGAAGGAGTCATCACAGGTGAGACTGTGGTAAGCGTTCCTTATAGTGGTTTTGCCAAAGTGACTGTGCTAGTTATGAATTCCACCAAGCATGAAGTGAAATTGGATCCTAGAACTTCATTGGGACATCTTGAAGATATCAAGACTGTTTACCCAGCCAATGTGAGACCAATCCATTCACCACCTGAGAGTGCATCATCATCTCCTAGAGTGAACACCTGTCAACAAGAGAAACAGACACCTTCATCGAGAGAACATTGGGATCCACCGGTTTCCCTAGAGCATTTGGGAGCAGAAGAACAACAGATGGTAAGACGGATGTTGAGAGAAGAATGTCATGCCTTTGCGAAAGATGACTTTGATGTTGGTTGTATACCTTCACTGAAGATGAGGATCAACCTTAAAGATAATACACCAGTGACTAAGGGGTATACAGGAGTACCAAAACCCCTACACAAAGAAGTTAAAGAATACCTACAAGACCTTATCAACAGAGGATGGGTCCAGAAGTCAAAATCATCTTATTCCTCTCCCATTGTGTGTGTTAGGAAGAAGGATGGAACTCTTAGACTTTGCTGTGACTACAGAGAATTAAATTCAAAGACTATACCAGATCGTCATCCTCTACCCAGAATACAAGATATGCTAGACAGCTTGTCCGGAAGCACTTGGTTCTCTGTCCTAGACCAAGGCAAGGCCTATCATCAAGGTTTTATTGAAGAAGCCAGTAGACCATTGACTGCCTTCATTACTCCTTGGGGTCTCTATGAGTGGATTCGCATTCCCTTTGGACTCAGCAATGCACCCGCCGAGTTTCAAAGAAGCATGGAAGCCTGTATGGAAGGATTGAGAGATGATATCTGCCAGCCATATTTGGATGATAACCTCATCCACAGTAAGACCTTCGCTGATCATGTGGAACACATAAGAACTGTTCTACAACGTTATCAACAACATGGAGTGAAGCTGACACCCAAAAAATGTGAGCTCTTCAAGAGAAAGGTCAGATATCTTGGAAAGATTGTATCCGGAGAAGGTTATATAATGGATCCAAAAGAAATTGCTCCAGTGAAAGCATTGAAAGACAAACCTCCATCTACAGTAGGAGAATTAAGAAAGGTTCTAGGTTTCCTTTCCTACTACCGAACTTACATTAGGAACTTTTCCAAGATTGCATCTCCTTTATATGCTCTCTTGTCAGGAAACTCCACCTCTAGTGCTGTGACACCAGAGGACAAAAAGAAGAAACAAAGCAGACCTAAAAGCAAAGGAAGAATATCAGCTTCTGCCCAACAACCTATCAACTGGACTTCTCATCACTAAGAAGTGCTAGAGGAACTAGTTGACTGTTTGATCCAACCACCAGTTATGGGATACCCTGACTTTAACACTTCATTCATCCTACATTGTGATGCTTCTCAAGTAGGACTAGGAGCCGTCCTGTACCAAAGACAAGATGGAAAACTAAGAGTTATTGGTTATGGGTCAAGAACTTTAACACCAGCTGAGAAAAACTACCATTTACATTCTGGGAAGTTAGAATTCCTAGCTATGAAGTGGGCCATCTGTGAAAGATTCAGAGACTACTTATACTACAGTCCAGAATTTGTGGTCTACACAGACAACAATCCTTTGACTTATGTCCTAACCACAGCAAAACTAAATGCAACTGGTCAAAGATGGGTCGCAGAACTAGCAGACTTTAATTTCAGTATTAAATATCGTCCAGGCAAGTCTAACACAGATGCAGACGTCTTGTCAAGAATGCCACTTGAACCAGATGACTACATGCAACAATGTTCAGAAGAAGTGGGAATGGAAGACATTGTGAGTACTGTTCAAGCCATTCAAATACAACAAGAGGAATACATCCCCACCTGGTGTCCTCTTGCCGTGGAAATAACTGTAAAGGATCAGGAATTGGACTCTACTGTTTCTATTCGCCAGTTGTCTAAAGAGACAATCAGAAAGGCTCAGAAAGAAGACAGAGTTATTGGAAGAGTACTTCACTATCTAAGTCAAGATAGACTTCCAAGCAAAAGAGAGAGAGAAGCTGAGTCACCTGCTATCAATACTTTATTGAAGGAGTGGCCTAAGCTCTATTTGACTTCAGATGGGATTCTACATCGAAAGAGAGGACCCAATTCACAACTTGTGTTACCAAGAGTCTACCACCATACAGTGTTTAGAGAACTCCATGAAGACATGGGTCATTTAGGAGTTGAAAGAACAACTAACCTAATTCGAGAAAGATTCTTTTGGCCTTATATGCAGAAAGACATTGAAAGATATGTGACCAAGGAATGTGGTTGTTTAAAAGACAAACGCCCTCATAAACCTATCAGAGCACCCATGGGAAACATCACAACAACTTACCCGTTTGAGATGGTGTCCATTGACTTCTTACATCTAGAACAATGTAAAGGAGGTTATGAATACATCCTTGTTGTCATGGATCATTTCACTAAGTTTGCACAGGCTTATGCAACTACCAATAAGTCTGGGAGAACTGCTGCCGAGAAAATCTTCAATGACTTTGCCCTCAAGTTTGGCTTTCCAACCAAGCTCCACCATGATCAAGGTAGAGAGTTTGAAAATCAGCTCTTTCATCACCTTGGAAGATACTGTAGAATTCAGAAATCACATACCACCCCATATCATCCAGAAGGAAATGGCCAAGTGGAAAGATTCAACAGAACTCTACTATCCATGTTGAGAACTCTTACCTCAGAAGAGAAAAGAGATTGGAAAAATTCACTGTCTAAGATGGTGCATGCCTACAATTGTACCAAAAGTGAAGCCACAGGATATTCACCCTTTTATCTTCTATTTGGCAGATCACCCCGTCTTCCAATAGACATTATGTTTGATACACCAGTTTCAGACACTTACAAAACTTACCCTGACTATGTTCGTGCTTGGAAACAACGCATGACTGAAGCCTATAAAATAGCTTCTAAAGTTGCCACTGAAGGACAACACAAAAACAAAGACCACTATGACAGGAAATGTCATGGAGCTGAATTGTTACCTGGAAACCGAGTGTTAGTCAGAAATCTACTTGAAAAAGGTGGACCTGGTAAACTTCGTTCTTACTGGGAAGACAAAATCTACGTTGTTGTCAGAAGAAGGAGTAAAGATAGTCCTGTATATGAAGTGAAGCCAGAAGCGGGAAACAACAATAAAACAAGAATCCTACACCGAAACTTGTTATTGCCTTGTGACTACCTACCACCAGATAAATTCAATCTTGAATTAAGGAATCAACCTAAACCTTCCAAACCTTCAAGAAGACCTCAACTTCAAGAAACACTTGAAGAACCTGAAGATAATTACTTTGACAGCTCAGATGAAGAAGATAATACTTACATCTTGAGAATGCCTACTAGGAGCAGTAATCTTCAAAACAGAAATACATTAAACCCTGAAGCCTCAGAGTTTACACCACAAACATCTTGTGAAGAAACTCCTGGAAGTACTGAAATCGTACCAGAGCCAACTACAGTTGAACCAGAAGCTGAACCAGATCAGGAACCTGAACTTGAACCGATTCCAGAAGTTGATGCTGATGATCCAATACCTGAGACTGTAACCAGATCTTCTACAAGAGAAAGAAGAAGACCTCTTACTTTAACCTATGACACATTGGGTGAGCCAAGTGCCGTACCAAGAACTGTTCAATTAAAACAAGTTTCATTACCTGTTACCCAGGAATTACAACCTGAGTGGTACCTACCAAGCACTTGTTTTTCCGCACCTTTTTGAACACTGATTTTTGAATCCTTTTTCTCATAGTTTTTTTTGATGGACTAAGGACATACAAATGTTCTATCAGTTAGTTAGTGTTAGCTAAGGTTTCAAGCTTCAAAGAACAACAGACCAACCCAACAAGATCTCAAGAAACTGTTATATATATTCATGCAATGTTTAATTCATCTTTAACATTCTTTTTCTCCTTTAAGCAGGAAATTCTTCGAGAATGTTAGTTAGAATTTATAGAATAGGATGTTATTGTTTTTGCTGTAACCTGTTTAAACCTACATCTGTTAATATGTCAGGTCATCACCTCCCTTGTCACCTCACAAAAAGGACAGGTCGAGCAATACACACCTACGACGGTGGAAACCTGGTTCACATGCCTTAAACCAGTTTACCAACTGGACCACTGGAAGTGTAGACGTCCACTACCCAGAGGAAGCCTTACCAAGGGTAACAACCCTATACCAGGAACAAAACTGGGAAGACTAGTTCCAACCAACCCTGTCTTCACCAGTGTAACTCACTGATGTCGAGGACGACATTAAATTCAGAGGGGAAGAGTGTAGCCCAGTGAAAACAGAGGTATCATGATCTCTAGATCCCTGCCTCACAAACACAGCTAAACTGTGCACATACACATGTGTATCACACTACTACACAGCAACTATAGAGTTAACAAAACAAAGCTGCTGTAGTGACATCACACAATATTGTTACATTTTGCAGAGACCAGTGCAGACCAGGCCTAGTGTCTGAGTTGTTGTAGTGCAGAGCAGGTCTGTGTCTGGGTTGTAGTGCAAGAATCTGCAGCAAGAAACACCTCAGTAAAGCTGGGAAGAGATTGCACATTAATTGCACATAAGAAAGAACTGGAAGCACAAGATATTTCTCTACAGGACAGAGAGAATGAATATATGTCACTGCAGAAGCTACAGAGGATCCAGAGACATGTGCAGAGGGAGGACACTGGAGCACAGAGACACCTCAGCCTCATACATCAGGTACTGAAGTCACTGCCCCTAGAACTTGTCTTGGATTATTATTACTGTGATTGTTGTCTGAAGTGTTCATACTGCTGAGAATAAACTGTTCAAAGAGACTGTGGAACATGTGCTTATCTATCTGGGCCTAATATCCCCTAAACTACACACCCTCAGAATCCTAAAAGAACTCGCCCCTGCTAGCCCATCGTGGTCTGGAGTGTGTGGCTGTTACACATACCCTACAATACCTCAACTTTTATATCAAATAAATGTATTTCAGTTATTATAGGAAATCTCATTTGATGTAGGGTTGTTAATTACAGGTAGTGTTAGGACTGCACGATTATTGTTTTTTGACCTATTTTGGAAAATGTATAAATGAAGGTGACCCGAATGGTTTTGCATTGTTTCCTATATCGCAAAGGAATGGAAATGAACTTAACGCAACAGCTTGTACGACAACTACAAATCATTACATTAGCATGGTGGTATTTTCACCAATAGTTACAAGATCTATCATTGCTTTCAAGACTTTTTCAATAGGAGATGTCACTCCAAACCGATCATTGCCAGTTAATTTACGTCTTTGAAAGCAAACAATTTTCTAGAATATATATCAATAGTATTGTCCAGACACAAGTGAGCTTACCCATCTGTAAGGCTTCATGTACATAATTCTTTGGGCTCATGCGCACAGCTGTGATTTCCATGTGTCCAAATGTATCTGCAAAACTCAGAGTAGGTCCTATTAGTGGCTGTATTGGCCTGGACAGGCCTTTCACTATCATTGGTGTGGGAGCACATATTGACCGTGGATCCGTAATTTTTTTCCATGTAGCCTAAGAAATATATATACATATATATCTACAAATGATCACATTGAATTCATTGTGATTATGTGCATGTTTACATTTAAGTGTATGGAAATCTTGATGTATTCAGAGGTATTTTGTGGACCATATCAAAGGCAATTTATTAAACACTGGAACATCATGTGCCAGTGCTTGCTGTTATCACTGCCCCTTGCTTGCAGACATTTTATCAAGAGGTTCTAGCATCCGGATATATCTGGAAGACGGCTGACCAGTTCTATGCCAGGCCCTGAATGGCACACAATTGCACTATGACCTGTGTCAGGAGCTGCAGAGGCCAGATACAGTCCTCTACACATCTCTCCATGTCTACTTGGTGTGGAGGTAGCATAAGGGGGAGAATAGTCGCAATTCCTGGCGAACCAACAGAAACTGAGACTTTATTAGAGAGAAGCTGTCATGCAAATTAACCCAGACTTTATCAAAAACTACAAGAATTTCCCTTATCCCTAAATGGTTCCTTTCCATGGCTTCAATGTTACAAAAATTGGTTTGTAAACTTTTATGAAACTCAACTGATGTTAAACTGCATATTAAAATTTACTTGTATTGCCTTGTCTCTTTGTTTCTGATTGCCAGGTCTAAGTGCTATGTTATTCTGCTGTATGGAACATTGAGAGAGAGAGAGTTCTGTGACATCATTGGGCACTTAAAGTCATGTGACCAGGATGAAATCTAAGGTCCTGTTACATTTGCAACATGTTCTCCATGTATGTATCTGATCAAATTAAATCACAGCAGCCTCCTTGGAGAATGGGGAGAAGTAGAATTCCATAGAGGATGGGTAGGAGTAAAAGTCCATGGAGACATGCTGTGATTTCATGTGATCAGATACATACATGGGGTAGACATAACAAATGTAACAGGACCTCAGATGTCATCATCCTGGTCACATGACATGCTGTGAAGAAGCATGGAACATGGGGAGCAGTAGACAGGAGGGGCTGGATGAACAGGACACACATTTAATAGGGCTCAATGGGAACCTGTCACTACTTGTAAAAATTTGTTGACAGATTCCCTTTATGCTTAAAATAGATACTGTACTGACAACAACTTATTATAGATATATTTGTATATTTTATTTTGTTCTCGGTTAAATGTAATAAAATGTAAGTAAGCCCGAAATTTTTAATGCAGACTAACAAAAACAAACATTCAGATCTCCCCCAACATGTTTCACCAGAGAACCAGCATTATCCAGGGATATGAGACTATGGCTTAAAGATGCTGAAGCTTTGTCCCAGATTCGCAGTCAATGTCCAATCGATTTCTATTTTCAGAAATAATCATATAAGGAACCACCACCAACTGTGGATAAATATTCAGACCCACATCAAATAAAAGGGGACTCTAACAATAATCCACACCACTTGCTTGGTTTCTAGATTAGTATCATTACAAGGATATTAGATAAGTGATATGTAGAGAAAACAACCTGTAAGAAGGTAAATACTTGGAGTTTTCTTTGAGACCTATGGGATAAATGTTAAATCTATGGTAGCCCGATCTTTCTAACCCTTGTGCAAGGTCATTTTCAAACCAGAAATTGAATTTAATTATTTTTATGAAAGGGAATAAACTGTACTGACTTGTGTCATGGATGGGTATGATGGCTGGAGTGCACCCATTTCTTTATTAATTTATACTTTTTTGAGATTCTTGAGCTACTTTTCTTCTTCTGCTTGGAGCATGGAATGATAAGTTTTGTGAAGTCTAGTGAAAGTTGCTGTGTTATGTTAAACACTGGCTAGTTCTGGGGCACTTTGGCTTGCACAATGGTTTTCATTTGTTATTTGGTGGGGTTATTTGTTATTTATCTGTGGGGTCTTGTTTTCCCCTATACCCTAAATAAATATCATATACTGTAGATAAAATGCCAGATTTTTACTGAATCTATGGTTCAAGAATATACCGAATATACTTGAGTATAAGCCGACCCGAGTATAAACCGAGGTACCTACTTTTACCACAAAAAATGTGAAAACTTATTGACTCCAGTATAAGCCTAGGGTGGGAAATGCAGCAGCTGCAATTTAATAAAATGTCCAGGAGAGTCCCCTCATCAATAAAATTTCCAGCAGAGCCCCTCAGTAATAAAAAATTCAGCAGAGTCCTAAGGGGCATTGCTAGGTCAAAATACCTGGGGAAAATATCTCTTGTCCTGCTGTCGAGGCATCCCTTACAAACTATCGCCTCTGTCTGTGATAGAGGAGAGTACTGTAGTGAAGCATGTGGCAATAAGCTCCCTACTCCACTACAGAGAGAAGGAGACACGGTGATGTCACCACACCTCCTACTCCCAGCAGCTGACTACACTGATGGGAGCAGGAGACGCAGTATGATTATGTCACCGAGGCCATCCTGCACACAAAGAAGAGGTGATGAGAGAGGAAGAAAGGTGAGTATTACTGTTGTGAAGCGGAACCACATTAGGGAGCCTGTGAGGACATAACTGGAGAACTGGGGGGCATAACTGGGGTGGCTGTGAGAACTTAACGGGGGACTGTGGGTGGTTGTGAGGACCTAACTGGGGGACTGTGGGGGGCTGTGGAGTCCATTATTGGGGGGCGCTGTGGAGAATATTACTGAGGGGCACTGTGGGGCACATTGCTGGGGGGCCTTGTGGAGAATATTACTGGAGGGGCACTGTGGGGCACATTGCTGTTGGGCGTTGTGGGGCACATTACTGGGGGGCACTGTGGAGCAAATTGCTTGGGGGAATTGTGGGGCACATTACTGGGGGGCGTGGGGCACCTTATTAGGGGGACTGTGGCGACATAACTTCCTGGGGCTCTGAGGACATAACTTACTTGGGGAAGTGGGGACATTACTGGGGACTGTGGGGAAATTATTTTTTGTGAGGACTGGACTATGAGGACATTACTTAGTGTGAGGACTGTTGGGACATTACTTAGTGTGATGACTATGGGGACATTACATGTGGGGGTGGTGAGGACATTACTTATTTAGGGGCACTATTCAGTATGGGGTGATTTTATACAGGCACTATTCAGTATGGGGTTATTTTTATTGGTGAGGACATTATTTAGTGTGGGGTTTCTTTTCATTGGGCATAATTATAAAGGGGTCACTATCAGAAGGCATTATTCGGTGCAAGTCACATTGGGGGGGAATTAGTAGAGGCCACAGGCATCAAGTGTAGGTTGCATTAGTACATTTGAGGTCACATTTGGGGAGCATTACCTTCTGTAGCTGAAAATGATAAGTACAGTTGTTTTTGGTGCAAGTACATGTGAGGGGGATTATGTATAGTAGTGGACAGTAATGAGAATTTGCTACAAATGCAACGGGGTCCTGGATCTTTTACAACGCTAGCAACATCCCTGAGAGTCCCCCTCATCAATAAAATGGCCAGCTGAGGCCCCATTCAAGAATAAAATGGGCAGAAAAGCCCTCTTAAAGGAAACCTACCATTTAGAATGGCAGGGGTAAGCTGTAAGTCCCGAGCACCAGCTCAGGGTGAGCTGGTGCCGGTACTTACTTTCGTTAGTGTTATAAACCGCGGTATCGCGGTTTTAACACTTTTTAAACTTTAGAGCAGAAGAGGCTTCGGCGCTGCGTGCACACGATCGTGCGCGCGCCTACATAGGAAACAGCGGAGATGTTGCGCACGCATGCTCGCGCGCAGCGCCGAAGCCCCTTCTGCTCTAAAGTTTAAAAAGTGTTAAAACCGCGATACCGCGGTTTATAACACTAACGAAAGTAAGTACCGGCACCAGCTCACCCTGAGCTGGTGCTCGGTACTGACAGCTTACCCCTACCATTCTAAATGGTAGGTTTCCTTTAAAATACTAAACTTAATACTTACCCCCGGCAGCCTCTTCTTCTCGTGTATCCCTATTGGCTCCCAGTGTCTAATATTAAACAAACGTTTCCCACGATGCCACGTATACAAGTAGATGTGAAGTCTTGGAGAGGGATGACTTACGGAAAGGTATCTAGCTATAGAAAATGCAAAATTGTGGGAGAAATCACAAATCATAATTAGAGAACAACACACAATTTCCTAAATGTCAAGGCTATTATATTGGCCCCTACCAATATATCCTAACAGGAGTAAAATATCAGTATTTTAAGCTTATTTCATAAACTGTGTATTTTCTAAAGCACAGATTAAAATTTTAAATGAGAACAATGAAAAAGAAAACTGAGCAAAATTATATACATGCAAGTTACCTGCAGATACCTGCAAGTTGTTAAGGTATTAATCTGGCACTTGGCTATCTGACAAAGCCTATTTAACTGGCAGTCAAATTTTCCAGTTTTCACTGACTGTGCATAAATGGCGTGCCATTCCAGAGTGACTGAAACCCTCCAGCAGCAGGTTGTCCAGATGAAGGCCAAAGGAGTGACACTACCATGCATAGCAAGAGAAGTTGGCAGCAGGGTGCCCTTGAAAGACAAATGCAAGAGAGGACAGGATAATGTGGAGAATCTCCATGGGTAAACGCTTCAATACTGAAGCTGGAACTGCTGGCCAGTTCAGCACTGAAAAGGGTAAGGATCTGTCTTATCATACAGTTTCAAGCCACATTCACATGACCGTATGGGGGACGTATGTATGACTACAAGCTTGCGACTGTGCATAAGTCCCCCATAGATGGCAATGGGTGCACGGAGCGATATGGTGCCACATACGTACGGCAGTGTGCCGCTCCGTACACGGGGAAAAGATAGGACATGTCCTATGTTACCTTGTGTGCATGGCCTGTACGCCGTGTATTTCTATAGAGAGGGGAGGGGTGAATGCTAATAGGAACTTCTGGCTGAAGTGTGAACATTGCAGTTTCAGGTCCGCTCATCACAAATAACAACTTATGTTAAACATTTTCCCACAAATCTATATAATTACACAGCTATTCTCACTAGATAACACACTAAAATGTCCTACGCTCCATTATCTTTATGATTACCAGATGAAAGGGTTATTTAGTAGTTTTAAGTGATGTGATTATAACGTTAAGATCCTCTCCTTAGCCTTAAATTGTCATCACAAGATCTTCATTTTTTACCATAAGCCATGCTTTATAAGAACAATTATCAGAAATGATCGCTCATGTTTTTGATAATACCAAATTAAAAATGGCTTTTTGCCAGCTAAGCAATTTTACCATATAAAACACATGATATATGGACTATGGTACTTACATGTATTGACTTCTTTCCAGCTAGTGCACCTGGGAATCCAGACTATGCAGTCCTTAAAACAACATGAAGTGTTATGCCGTCATCCTAATCTCCAGGAACAGCATCTTGACGATATTTACTCCTCACAAGTCAAGATGTTGTTGTGTACCTAAATTTAATTTTAAAGTGGTAAGTTGAGAGGAGGAAAAAAACAAGACAAATGGCTTAAATTGGAAACCTGCCCTTTTGATCTCATTCACTTACCTGAATTCTTTAACAAAGCTATTTTTCCTGGAAAGTCACTGACTAAATACTAAGGTTATACTTTCACTTGAGAGTTAGGGCTGTAGGTAGAAAGAAGTTTTACTGTATACACAGGTGGCCTTTTTTGGTAGTTATACAGCAACAGGTCCTTATGCAGCTGGGATTTTTGCAAAGCTGGTTACCCCAGTACCATCAGAAGCAGGGGCTGACTGGCCATTAAAGCCACTGGGGGAAATCCTGTTGGGCCGACTGGGTTGGGCTGGTGTGGGGCCGGTCTGGATCTGGTCTGGGCCGGTCTGCATCTTTGTATTTACCCAAGTATAAGATGGCTTATACTCGGGTATATAAAAATAGTAAACAATGTACTCACCTTTCTGATGCTTCCCGGCATGTCTGATACTTTATCCAGTCCTGCCCCCAGTGCCAGGTCAGGTGCAGAGACTATGATGTCGGCAAGAAGCTGATGTCATAGGCTGTATACGGCTAGCGTGCATTGACCTGGCGCTGCCAGCAGGACTGGATAAAGTAGCGGACCTGAGTACATAGTTTATTATTTTCATGTGCTGGGGGCTGGCTGTATACTGGGGGGACTGGCTGGGTGTATACTGGAGGACTGTCTGGCTGTATACCGGGGGGCTGGCTGTATACCGGGGGGCTAGGTGGCGGTGTACTGTGGTTCTTGCTGGCGGTATACAGAGGGGGCTCGCTCGCAGTATACTGGGGGGACAGGCTGGCTGTATACTGGGGGGACTGGCTGGGTGTATACAGGGGTGCTGGCTGGCTATATACTGAGGCTGGAAGGATATATATGGAAGCTGGCAGGCTGTATACTGGGGGACTGGCTGGGTGTATACTGGAGGGACTGGCTGGCTGTATACAGAGGCTGACTGGCTGGCTTTATACAGGGGAGCAGTATTATAGTAGTTATATTCTTGTACATAGTGGTTATATCTTGTTTATCAGAGAATGTATCGTAGTAGTATTTTTTGTATATATAAGGCGTTATTAAGTTGTGTTCTTTTAAAAAAGAGGCTTTATTCCTGTACATCTATCAACAGTTTGTGTGGCGTTTGGAAACTCCACCCACATCACATGGTAATGCCTACTTGTTTTGACCCCACCCACAAAATGGGCCACTTTTAGAGTTGTTCCAGGGCCACTTTAAATTCCCAGCCTGCCCCTGATCAGAAGGAACAACTTCAGCCAACCAAGGCAACAGACTGGTTTGGGGGCAACAGATTTAGGGATTCACAAACCTTAGAACAGTTTCCTTTATGGATTAAGATGAAGCAGATGCTTAAAGAAAATCAACCATTTCAAAAAACAAAAAAAAAAACACCTGGAAATACTCACCTCCGTTCCTCTTCATGTTGATCCCGTTGCTGTCTTCTACTACAGCAGGGATGACCTAGAAAAGAAAGTCATAATTAACAGCCCGGAGCTCGGTGACATCCCTCTCCCATGCTCAGTGAGGGAGGTGACATCACATGAAGGGAGTGAATTCATATCTATCACGTGACGTCACCACCCTCTCCAATGCTGGGAGGTGCAGGGGCGCACATAATTAGCAACCGGACATCTTGTCCCCTTGTTCCGGCTTGGTAATATAGGTTTTTGCTAGGTGATCCCGCGGTGTTAAGACTAGCGGAGTACAGTGCCGGGATAAACATCAAGACGTGTAGGTGAGTATTTATTTTTTTTTTTTTCAAATGGTTGATTTTCTTTAAGACTCAAAAATTTTTAACAACTCTCCTCAACACTATGGGGAAGATTTCTTTTTCTTTCAAATAGTGAGAAAAAGTCACACAGCCGTTTAGACTAAAGTTAGTTGTATTGGGCATCTGCAATTTTTGAAAAAGTAACAAAAATGAATGCAATAGCTCTCCTGGTCTCAGGTGGTGAACTTGGAAGGAAGAAGCAGGACAAATGTGTCCCATGTGAATTTGCAGCTTTTTTTTTTTTTTTTTTACAAAGTTGCATCCTCCACACCAAGCATCGATGTTAGACATCGATGTCCAATTTAACACAATCCACCTAAGAAAAATTAGACTTAAAAACAAGACAAAAATGGAACTAGACTGACAGGAAAACAAGAATCAGAAAAGATAAATCTCCCCTATATTTCATCTATCTCCTTTTGTACACTTTTTCATCATAAAAGGTTCTACAGTGAAAGAGATTTGATATTAGAACCCTGTTTGCATGTACTTTATTATAAAGTGGTCCTGTTGGAGGTAAGTGTCAGCCTAGGCCTGAGAGAGATTGAATGTGAAGCACTGGGGATCAATAAAAGGGCTTGTCAGATACTAACCTAGTTGGATTGTCAGAACATAGGTTGGGCCAAAGAACTTTGTAGTCAAAGGCAAGTCTGGGTCTACAGGGAAAATCAGAAGGTCAAGAACAGGAAACATAAGATAAACTTAGTACTATGAGAAAAAGTTGGAGGGATGATAAATACCCTTACATGAAATATCAAGCTAGAAAACTTTTATTGCTTGATTAGTTGCGGACAGGTAGTGGGGTCAAACACTGGCACTTCAACTGATTGGCAGATATGAACAAGGAAAACAAGGATTTTGGCAAATCCAGTAAAATTTACTTCTTTATTGTACCTTAATGCTTTTTTGAATACGTACAATAAAGAAGTTATTTTTACTTGTTTTAATCCTTGTTTTCCTTCTTCATGTTTATACCATCTGCTATCCAAAAAATGTGGAGGCGAGGGAGGGGACAGCAGAACGACAGCACTAGGAATCTCTCATCTTTAATCCCTGCAGTGTACAGCTAGTGGAAGAGAACTATGTAAGTCTATAAATGTATATGTCAGTGCATAAATTTGTGTGTAAAAATGTGTCAGTAGAAGATATGAGTTAGTTCTCCAAGATATTTATAACAACCTCTGTGCCAAGTAAAGAAAAATCTGTTTGGAGGTGTACCTAGAAGAATTGGTGATTGGTAAAAGGTTAATAACACTAATTAATTAATTTATTTAGGATTTTCTTTTGTTCATTTATTTTATATGTTATTCATTTATTAAAATCAACTAGTACCACTTCTATTTTAAGAGAATTCAGACATGATAAAATCCAATCCATTCCTCTTTCGAAGACCTCTACCATTTGGCTTATCCTGTCAAAATCGAAATGGTACAACTGACACTGATTAAATGCACATAGCCGACTTTAGTGTGAGCGTCAGGATGCAAAAGTAAGGAAAGTAAGCGAAACTTTACACGTTTGCTACCGTTAAATACACAGTAAGACAATTTTTTTGAAACACTTAACAAATACGGACCTTGTAAAAAGAAAAGCTTAACCACTTAATATCTAGCTTTAAGCACAGATTTCGCTCTTTCTTAAAAGCTCAGTGAATCGACAACTAAGACGGTTAAGAACAGTAGGAATGTGTATCAAGTCCTTCTACTTCTCTCACAGTTCAAAGAAAGGTGATTGTCACTGCTGTTCCAAAGAACGTTTAGTATTCCAACTATGACAGAGGGATTAACATTTCTGAAAGAGTGTCAGCAAGACCATAGTCAGCTTTAACATGAGATCAGTGTAAAGAAAACAGTTCTATGTGTACAGTATGCATGCAGATGCCTGCAAAGTCTCCTTGTCCATTTGTACGTGAAGAATTTAAAGAAAATACAAAATGGATGGGACTATGTTGTAGTTCCCTGATCAGCAAGTAGATGGGAACACCTCTGAGAAAATCTAGGAAGCTGCTACAGCACTAGTTACACATTACGATTATTAGTGTAGGTTTTAGCAGTTGGGCTGAACTTAACAGGAAGTGATGCTATATCCCTTTACTTTTTGTCAGATATTTTTATCTGGGGCTCAAACCCCCCATTGCAAGATGACTTTCAAATTAACTCTTTCATGGCTGCCAGGTATTGGGACGAGAGCACAGACCCAAGACACATCAGTCTCTTAGTAAATGTAGAATCTTCCTCCCGTTTATTAGTGCGCAGTTGCATATATCAAACAGAACATCATCATCAAAGGGGTGTGAACAGAAGATAGAATGCAGTGATAGACTGCAATGATATTGGCCATAATATATTTTACCAGGACATTCTCCAAAAGGGTTAATAAATCATAAATAGAGATGAGCGAACATGCTCGTCCGAGCTTGATGCTCGGTCGAGCATTAGGGTACTCGAAACTGCTCGTTACTCGGACGAATACTTCGCCCGCTCGAGAAAATGGCAGCTCCCGCCGTTTTGCTTTTTGGCGGCCAGAAACAGAGCCAATCACAAGCCAGGAGACTCTGCACTCCACCCAGCATGACGTGGTACCCTTACACGTCGATAGCAGTGGTTGGCTGGCCAGATCAGGTGACCCTGGGATAGACTAGCCGCTGGCCGCGCTGCTCGGATCATTCTGTCTCTGGATGCCGCTAGGGAGAGAGCTGCTGCTGGTCAGGGAAAGCGTTAGGGTGTTCTATTAGCTTACTGTTAGGCAGGAGTGATTCTCAAAGAACCCAACAGCCCTTCTTAGGGCTACAATAACGTTCTACTTTTTTTATTTTAATTTGCATCTTTTACCATTTTGTGAGGAATTAGCAGGGGGACTTGCTACCGTTGTGTTTAGCTCTTAGTGGCACACATATCCATAGCAAAGACCGAAGTGGCAAAATTCAGTAGGGGTTGGATTTCTATTAGGCAATAACTCAGTGTCATCTCATCTGGCATAGTAGTGTGCTTCCTTTGATACTTGGCTAGAAAATAGCCATAGGAGAATACAAACAGCTTCTTGAAGCCTACAGTAGCGTTCTATATATTTGATTTCTGGTTGATCTGCTGGTGGCTGTAGTTTCTGCAGTGCATGTACTTGCCAATTCTGAGCAATTTGTAGTGAGACTTGCGACCGCTGTGTTCTGCGCTTAGTGGCGCACATATCCATAGCAAAGGCCGAAGTGGCAAAAATCAGTAGGGGTTGGATTTCTATTAGGCAATAACTCAGTGTCATCTCATCTGGCATAGTAGTGTGCTTCCTTTGATACTTGGCTAGAAAATAGCCATAGGAGAATACAAACAGCTTCTTGAAGCCTACAGTAGCGTTCTATATATTTGATTTCTGGTTGATCTGCTGGTGGCTGTAGTTTCTGCAGTGCATGTACTTGCCAATTCTGAGCAATTTGTAGTGAGACTTGCGACCGCTGTGTTCTGCACTTAGTGGCGCACATATCCATAGCAAAGGCCGAAGTGGCAAAATTCAGTAGGGGTTGGATTTCTATTAGGCAATAACTCAGTGTCATCTCATCTGGCATAGTAGTGTGCTTCCTTTGATACTTGGCTAGAAAATAGCCATAGGAGAATACAAACAGCTTCTTGAAGCCTACAGTAGCGTTCTATATATTTGATTTCTGGTTGATCTGCTGGTGGCTGTAGTTTCTGCAGTGCATGTACTTGCCAATTCTGAGCAATTTGTAGTGAGACTTGCGACCGCTGTGTTCTGCGCTTAGTGGCGCACATATCCATAGCAAAGGCCGAAGTGGCAAAATTCAGTAGGGGTTGGATTTCTATTAGGCAATAACTCAGTGTCATCTCATCTGGCATAGTAGTGTGCTTCCTTTGATACTTGGCTAGAAAATAGCCATAGGAGAATACAAACAGCTTCTTGAAGCCTACAGTAGCGTTCTATATATTTGATTTCTGGTTGATCTGCTGGTGGCTGTAGTTTCTGCAGTGCATGTACTTGCCAATTCTGAGCAATTTGTAGTGAGACTTGCGACCGCTGTGTTCTGCGCTTAGTGGCGCACATATCCATAGCAAAGGCCGAAGTGGCAAAATTCAGTAGGGGTTGGATTTCTATTAGGCAATAACTCAGTGTCATCTCATCTGGCATAGTAGTGTGCTTCCTTTGATACTTGGCTAGAAAATAGCCATAGGAGAATACAAACAGCTTCTTGAAGCCTACAGTAGCGTTCTATATATTTGATTTCTGGTTGATCTGCTGGTGGCTGTAGTTTCTGCAGTGCATGTACTTGCCAATTCTGAGCAATTTGTAGTGAGACTTGCGACCGCTGTGTTCTGCGCTTAGTGGCGCACATATCCATAGCAAAGGCCGAAGTGGCAAAATTCAGTAGGGGTTGGATTTCTATTAGGCAATAACTCAGTGTCATCTCATCTGGCATAGTAGTGTGCTTCCTTTGATACTTGGCTAGAAAATAGCCATAGGAGAATACAAACAGCTTCTTGAAGCCTACAGTAGCGTTCTATATATTTGATTTCTGGTTGATCTGCTGGTGGCTGTAGTTTCTGCAGTGCATGTACTTGCCAATTCTGAGCAATTTGTAGTGAGACTTGCGACCGCTGTGTTCTGCGCTTAGTGGCGCACATATCCATAGCAAAGGCCGAAGTGGCAAAATTCAGTAGGGGTTGGATTTCTATTAGGCAATAACTCAGTGTCATCTCATCTGGCATAGTAGTGTGCTTCCTTTGATACTTGGCTAGAAAATAGCCATAGGAGAATACAAACAGCTTCTTGAAGCCTACAGTAGCGTTCTATATATTTGATTTCTGGTTGATCTGCTGGTGGCTGTAGTTTCTGCAGTGCATGTACTTGCCAATTCTGAGCAATTTGTAGTGAGACTTGCGACCGCTGTGTTCTGCGCTTAGTGGCGCACATATCCATAGCAAAGGCCGAAGTGGCAAAATTCAGTAGGGGTTGGATTTCTATTAGGCAATAACTCAGTGTCATCTCATCTGGCATAGTAGTGTGCTTCCTTTGATACTTGGCTAGAAAATAGCCATAGGAGAATACAAACAGCTTCTTGAAGCCTACAGTAGCGTTCTATATATTTGATTTCTGGTTGATCTGCTGGTGGCTGTAGTTTCTGCAGTGCATGTACTTGCCAATTCTGAGCAATTTGTAGTGAGACTTGCGACCGCTGTGTTCTGCGCTTAGTGGCGCACATATCCATAGCAAAGGCCGAAGTGGCAAAATTCAGTAGGGGTTGGATTTCTATTAGGCAATAACTCAGTGTCATCTCATCTGGCATAGTAGTGTGCTTCCTTTGATACTTGGCTAGAAAATAGCCATAGGAGAATACAAACAGCTTCTTGAAGCCTACAGTAGCGTTCTATATATTTGATTTCTGGTTGATCTGCTGGTGGCTGTAGTTTCTGCAGTGCATGTACTTGCCAATTCTGAGCAATTTGTAGTGAGACTTGCGACCGCTGTGTTCTGCGCTTAGTGGCGCACATATCCATAGCAAAGGCCGAAGTGGCAAAATTCAGTAGGGGTTGGATTTCTATTAGGCAATAACTCAGTGTCATCTCATCTGGCATAGTAGTGTGCTTCCTTTGATACTTGGCTAGAAAATAGCCATAGGAGAATACAAACAGCTTCTTGAAGCCTACAGTAGCGTTCTATATATTTGATTTCTGGTTGATCTGCTGGTGGCTGTAGTTTCTGCAGTGCATGTACTTGCCAATTCTGAGCAATTTGTAGTGAGACTTGCGACCGCTGTGTTCTGCGCTTAGTGGCGCACATATCCATAGCAAAGGCCGAAGTGGCAAAATTCAGTAGGGGTTGGATTTCTATTAGGCAATAACTCAGTGTCATCTCATCTGGCATAGTAGTGTGCTTCCTTTGATACTTGGCTAGAAAATAGCCATAGGAGAATACAAACAGCTTCTTGAAGCCTACAGTAGCGTTCTATATATTTGATTTCTGGTTGATCTGCTGGTGGCTGTAGTTTCTGCAGTGCATGTACTTGCCAATTCTGAGCAATTTGTAGTGAGACTTGCGACCGCTGTGTTCTGCGCTTAGTGGCGCACATATCCATAGCAAAGGCCGAAGTGGCAAAATTCAGTAGGGGTTGGATTTCTATTAGGCAATAACTCAGTGTCATCTCATCTGGCATAGTAGTGTGCTTCCTTTGATACTTGGCTAGAAAATAGCCATAGGAGAATACAAACAGCTTCTTGAAGCCTACAGTAGCGTTCTATATATTTGATTTCTGGTTGATCTGCTGGTGGCTGTAGTTTCTGCAGTGCATGTACTTGCCAATTCTGAGCAATTTGTAGTGAGACTTGCGACCGCTGTGTTCTGCGCTTAGTGGCGCACATATCCATAGCAAAGGCCGAAGTGGCAAAATTCAGTAGGGGTTGGATTTCTATTAGGCAATAACTCAGTGTCATCTCATCTGGCATAGTAGTGTGCTTCCTTTGATACTTGGCTAGAAAATAGCCATAGGAGAATACAAACAGCTTCTTGAAGCCTACAGTAGCGTTCTATATATTTGATTTCTGGTTGATCTGCTGGTGGCTGTAGTTTCTGCAGTGCATGTACTTGCCAATTCTGAGCAATTTGTAGTGAGACTTGCGACCGCTGTGTTCTGCGCTTAGTGGCGCACATATCCATAGCAAAGGCCGAAGTGGCAAAATTCAGTAGGGGTTGGATTTCTATTAGGCAATAACTCAGTGTCATCTCATCTGGCATAGTAGTGTGCTTCCTTTGATACTTGGCTAGAAAATAGCCATAGGAGAATACAAACAGCTTCTTGAAGCCTACAGTAGCGTTCTATATATTTGATTTCTGGTTGATCTGCTGGTGGCTGTAGTTTCTGCAGTGCATGTACTTGCCAATTCTGAGCAATTTGTAGTGAGACTTGCGACCGCTGTGTTCTGCGCTTAGTGGCGCACATATCCATAGCAAAGGCCGAAGTGGCAAAATTCAGTAGGGGTTGGATTTCTATTAGGCAATAACTCAGTGTCATCTCATCTGGCATAGTAGTGTGCTTCCTTTGATACTTGGCTAGAAAATAGCCATAGGAGAATACAAACAGCTTCTTGAAGCCTACAGTAGCGTTCTATATATTTGATTTCTGGTTGATCTGCTGGTGGCTGTAGTTTCTGCAGTGCATGTACTTGCCAATTCTGAGCAATTTGTAGTGAGACTTGCGACCGCTGTGTTCTGCGCTTAGTGGCGCACATATCCATAGCAAAGGCCGAAGTGGCAAAATTCAGTAGGGGTTGGATTTCTATTAGGCAATAACTCAGTGTCATCTCATCTGGCATAGTAGTGTGCTTCCTTTGATACTTGGCTAGAAAATAGCCATAGGAGAATACAAACAGCTTCTTGAAGCCTACAGTAGCGTTCTATATATTTGATTTCTGGTTGATCTGCTGGTGGCTGTAGTTTCTGCAGTGCATGTACTTGCCAATTCTGAGCAATTTGTAGTGAGACTTGCGACCGCTGTGTTCTGCGCTTAGTGGCGCACATATCCATAGCAAAGGCCGAAGTGGCAAAATTCAGTAGGGGTTGGATTTCTATTAGGCAATAACTCAGTGTCATCTCATCTGGCATAGTAGTGTGCTTCCTTTGATACTTGGCTAGAAAATAGCCATAGGAGAATACAAACAGCTTCTTGAAGCCTACAGTAGCGTTCTATATATTTGATTTCTGGTTGATCTGCTGGTGGCTGTAGTTTCTGCAGTGCATGTACTTGCCAATTCTGAGCAATTTGTAGTGAGACTTGCGACCGCTGTGTTCTGCGCTTAGTGGCGCACATATCCATAGCAAAGGCCGAAGTGGCAAAATTCAGTAGGGGTTGGATTTCTATTAGGCAATAACTCAGTGTCATCTCATCTGGCATAGTAGTGTGCTTCCTTTGATACTTGGCTAGAAAATAGCCATAGGAGAATACAAACAGCTTCTTGAAGCCTACAGTAGCGTTCTATATATTTGATTTCTGGTTGATCTGCTGGTGGCTGTAGTTTCTGCAGTGCATGTACTTGCCAATTCTGAGCAATTTGTAGTGAGACTTGCGACCGCTGTGTTCTGCGCTTAGTGGCGCACATATCCATAGCAAAGGCCGAAGTGGCAAAATTCAGTAGGGGTTGGATTTCTATTAGGCAATAACTCAGTGTCATCTCATCTGGCATAGTAGTGTGCTTCCTTTGATACTTGGCTAGAAAATAGCCATAGGAGAATACAAACAGCTTCTTGAAGCCTACAGTAGCGTTCTATATATTTGATTTCTGGTTGATCTGCTGGTGGCTGTAGTTTCTGCAGTGCATGTACTTGCCAATTCTGAGCAATTTGTAGTGAGACTTGCGACCGCTGTGTTCTGCGCTTAGTGGCGCACATATCCATAGCAAAGGCCGAAGTGGCAAAATTCAGTAGGGGTTGGATTTCTATTAGGCAATAACTCAGTGTCATCTCATCTGGCATAGTAGTGTGCTTCCTTTGATACTTGGCTAGAAAATAGCCATAGCAATAGGATAGGATTGTTTGGTTTTAAAAACTAAAAAAAAAACAAAAAACACAAAAAAAAAAAAAAACACAAAAAAACACCAAAAAAAACAAAAAGAAGTAAAAAAAAAAAAAAAGTTATAACTCTCATTTTAAAAATGTTTAACCCGAGGGCTAGGGGTAGAGGACGAGGGCGGGGACGTGGGCGTCCAACTACTGCAGGGGTCAGAGGCCGTGGTCCTGGGCGGGGTGAGACACCACCTGCTGATGAGGGAGCAGGGGAACGCCGCAGAGCTACACTCCCTAGGTTCATGTCTGAAGTTACTGGGACTCGTGGTAGAGCACTGTTGAGGCCAGAACAGTGCGAACAGGTGATGTCGTGGATTGCTGACAATGCTTCGAGCAATTTGTCCACCACCAGTCAGTCTTCCACGCAGTCCACCCATGTCACCGAAATCCCCACTCCTCCAGCTCCTGCACCTCAGCCTCCTCCCCCCCAGTCTGCCCCCTCCCAGGAAAATTTGGCATTTGAACCGGCATACTCTGAGGAACTGTTTTCTGGACCCTTCCCACAGTCACAAACCACTTGTCCGGTTGCTGCTGAGCAATTTTCCGATGCCCAGGTTTTCCACCAGTCACAGTCTGTGGGTGATGATGACCTTCTTGACGTAGTGGAAGTGTGTAAAGAGGTGTCCGACGATGAGGAGACACGGTTGTCAGACAGTGGGGAAGTTGTTGTCAGGGCAGGAAGTCCGAGGGGGGAGCAGACTGAGGGATCGGAGGATGATGAGGTGACAGACCCAAGCTGGGTTGAGAGGCCGGGTGAACACAGTGCTTCTGAGACGGAGGAGAGTCCTCGACCTGAACAGGTTGGAAGAGGCAGTGGTGGGGCCAGACGGAGAGGCAGGGCCAGAGCTGGTGCATCAGCGCCACTGTCAACTAGTGAAGCTCCCGTGGTGAGGGCTCTTGCGGCGAGGGCTAGATCTTCAGAAGTGTGGAGGTTCTTTAAGGAAACACCGGATGACCGACGGACTGTGGTGTGCAACATTTGCCAAACCAGGCTCAGCAGGGGTTCCACCACTACTAGCTTAACTACCACCAGTATGCGCAGGCATATGAATGCTAAGCACCCCACTCAGTGGCAACAAGCCCGTTCACCTCCGGCCGTGCACACCACTGCTCCTTCCCCTGTGTCAGCTGCTAGTCAGCCCCCTGCCCAGGACCCTGGCACAAAAACCCCATCGTCGCCTCCACGATCCTCCACAGCATCCACCAGCGTTCAGCTCTCCATACCCCAGACGCTGGAGCGGAAACGCAAATATAGTGCAACCCACCCGCACGCCCAAGCCCTTAATGTGCACATCTCCAGATTGCTTAGCCTGGAGATGCTGCCCTATAGGCTAGTAGAGACCGAGGCCTTTCGCAACCTCATGGCGGCGGCCGCCCCTCGGTATTCGGTCCCCAGCCGCCACTACTTTTCCCGATGTGCCGTCCCAGCCCTGCACCAGCACGTGTCAGACAACATCATCCGTGCCCTGACCAATGCCGTTTCTGACAAGGTCCACCTGACCACGGACACGTGGACGAGTGCTGCCGGGCAGGGCCACTATATATCGCTGACGGCACATTGGGTTAACTTGGTGGAGGCTGGGACCGAGTCTGACCCTGGGGCTGCTCATATACTGCCGACGCCGAGGATTGCGGGGCCTACCTCGGTCCAGGTGTTTCAGGCCTACTATGCCTCCTCCTCCTCCCACCCCTCCTCCACCTCCTCCTCCGAACTACCATCCGTGGGCACGGCGCCATCAGTCGGTAGCTCTAGGCACAGCAGCAGTGCCGTCGCTAAGCGACAGCAGGCGGTGCTCAAACTGCTGAGCCTAGGCGACAAAAGGCACACCGCCCAAGAGCTATTACAGGGCATCACGGCGCAGACTGATCTGTGGCTGGCACCGCTGAACCTCAAGCCGGGAATGGTTGTGTGTGACAACGGCCGTAACCTGGTGGCGGCTCTGCAACTCGGCAGACTGACACATGTGCCATGCCTGGCCCATGTGTTAAATCTGATAGTGCAGCGTTTCCTCAAGACATACCCCAATCTGTCTGATTTGCTCACGAAGGTGCGCCGCATCTGTGCGCATTTCAGGAAGTCCAGCCCAGATGCTGCCACTCTCAGGGCAGCGCAGCGCCGCCTCCAACTGCCCGCTCACCGACTGTTGTGCGACGTGCCCACGAGGTGGAATTCAACACTGACCATGTTATCCAGAGTTTACCAGCAGCGCAGAGCGATTGTAGACTGCCAGATGTCAACTTCCACCAGAACTGGTAGTCAGGTCAGTCAGCTTCCTCAAGTCTACAATGAGGAGTGGACGTGGATGTCTGATATCTGTCAGGTGCTGAGTAACTTTGAGGAGTCAACACAGATGGTCAGTGGCGATGCCGCCATCATCAGCCTCACCATCCCGCTGCTTGGCCTGTTGAAAAACTCTCTGGTCAGCATGAAGTCGGAAGCTTTGCGCTCGTCACAAGAGACGGGGGAAGAATATTCCCTTGTTGATAGCCAAAGCACCCTGAGGTCTGTTTCTCAGCGCATATCGGAGGAGGTGGAGGTGGAGGAGGATGAGGAGGAAGAGGAGGAGAATGTTGGCGAGACACAAGAGGGGACCATTGTTGAGTCCTTCACTGTTCAGCGTGTATGGGCAGAAGAAGAGGAGTTGGAGGAGTTGGAGGAGGAGGAAATGGACAGTCAGGCCAGTGAGGGGAGTGAATTCTTACGCGTTGGTACTCTGGCGCATATGGCAGATTTCATGCTAGGCTGCCTATCCCGTGACCCTCGCGTTCAAAGAATTTATTCCAGCACCGATTACTGGGTGTTCACTCTCCTGGACCCACGGTACAAGCAAAATCTTCCCACTCTCATCCCTGGAGAGGAAAGGAGTGTGAGAATGCATGAATACCAGCAGGCCCTGGTGCACAAGCTGAAACAGTATTTCCCTTCTGACAGCGCTAGCGGCAGAGTGCGTAGTTCTGCGGGACAAGTAGCGAGGGAGAGTAGGCGAGCAGGCAGCTTGTCCAGCACTGGCAAGGGTACGCTTTACAAGGCTTTTGCCAGCTTTATGTCACCCCAGCAAGACACTGTCACCTGTCCCCAGTCTCGGCAGAGTAGGGCTGATCTTTACAGAAAGATGGTGAGGGAGTACGTAGCTGACCATACCATCGTCCTAAATGATCACACAGCTCCCTACAACTACTGGGTTTCAAAGCTGGACATGTGGCACGAACTGGCGCTCTACGCCTTGGAGGTTCTTGCCTGCCCTGCCGCTAGCGTCTTGTCCGAGCGGGTTTTCAGTGCAGCTGGTGGCATCATCACCGATAAGCGTACACGCCTGTCGACTGACAGCGCTGACAGGCTGACGCTTATTAAAATGAATAAAGGCTGGATTTCTCAGAATTTCCAATCTCCACCAGGTGAAGGAAGCTCAACCTGAATAATTGATCCACTCCTCCTCCTCCTCCTCATTTTCCTCCTTCTCCTCCTCTTTGTACAGTAAAGCAGAGGAAACTGGCTATTTTTTGACAGGGCCCACTGGCTCTTGCTATAGTACTTCATGCATTTAATTTTTCTGGAGGGCCACCTACCCGGTCCTCTGTTTGAAACAATTTTTGTGAGTGCCACATACAGGCACTCAATCTATTCCATTTTACTGCAGGGCCACCTACCTGCTCCTCTGGTTTGAACAATTTTTGGGACTGCCACATACAGGCACTCAATCTATTCCATTTTACTGCAGGGCCACCTACCTGCTCCTCTGGTTTGAACAATTTTTGGGACTGCCACATACAGGCACTCAATCTATTCCATTTTACTGCAGGGCCACCTACCTGCTCCTCTGGTTTGAACAATTTTTGGGACTGCCACATACAGGCACTCAATCTATTCCATTTTACTGCAGGGCCACCTACCTGCTCCTCTGGTTTGAAACATTTTTGGGACTGCCACATACAGGCACTCAATCTATTCCATTTTACTGCAGGGCCACCTACCTGCTCCTCTGGTTTGAAACATTTTTGGGACTGCCACATACAGGCACTCAATCTATTCCATTTTACTGCAGGGCCACCTACCTGCTCCTCTGGTTTGAACAATTTTTGGGACTGCCACATACAGGCACTCAATCTATTCCATTTTACTGCAGGGCCACCTACCTGCTCCTCTGGTTTGAACAATTTTTGGGACTGCCACATACAGGCACTCAATCTATTCCATTTTACTGCAGGGCCACCTACCTGCTCCTCTGGTTTGAAACATTTTTGGGACTGCCACATACAGGCACTCAATCTATTCCATTTTACTGCAGGGCCACCTACCTGCTCCTCTGGTTTGAAACATTTTTGGGACTGCCACATACAGGCACTCAATCTATCCCATTTTACTGGAGGGCCACCTACCTGCTCCTCTGGTTTGAAAAATGTTTGGGACTGCCACATACAGGCACTATCCAAATTAAATTGTCTCCATAGCAGCCTCCACACGTTGTCTCCATTGCTACCTCCAAAAGTCGTCCATATAGCTGCCTCCATACATCGTCCCTTTATCAAACGAGGTGTGTCAGGCAGAAATTTGGGTTGTTTTCATGGATTCCACATCAAAGTTGTTAACTTTGTCGCCACCCTGCTGTGTTATCCACAAAATATACTGGCAAACTTTTACCATTTAGGGATATTATTTCAGCGCTTCTTGCGCATCTGTTTACATTCCCCTCACCCGGCATATCCTAAACTTATAAGAACGCTACTACACTTGATCTTATACAAAAGGT
The DNA here is from genome assembly GCF_040894005.1 of Engystomops pustulosus. Taxonomy (NCBI): domain Eukaryota; kingdom Metazoa; phylum Chordata; class Amphibia; order Anura; family Leptodactylidae; genus Engystomops; species Engystomops pustulosus. The sequence continues at coordinate 43,218,379 of NC_092413.1, forward strand.
TCTTAGAAGTGCTGTTTGGGGAGTAGCCTAGAGACAGGGGCTTGGATTGGCGAAAGCTCGCCTGGCAGCGGAACGCCAGCTCCATGCGCATCATGCGCTTCTTGCGCATCTGTTTACATTCCCCTCACCCGCCATATCCCAAACTTATGAGAACGCTACTACACTTAACTTGGTGCAGGCTGGGACCGAGTCTGACCCTGGGGCTGGTCATATACTGCCGACGCAGAGAATTGCGGGGCCTACCTCGGTCCAGGTCTCAAAGGCCTACTATACCTCCTCCCACCCCTCCTCCACCTCCTCCTCCTCCGAATTACCATCCGTGGGCATGGCGCCATCAGTCGGTAGCTCTAGGCACAGCAGCAGTGCCGTCGCTAAGCGACAGCAGGCGGTGCTGAAACTGCTGAGCCTAGGCGATAAAAGGCACACCGCCCAAGAGCTATTACAGGGCATTCCACATCAAAGTTGTTAACTTTGTCGCCACCCTGCTGTGTAATCCCCAAAATATACTTGCAAACTTTTACCATTTAGGGATATTATTTCAGCGCTTCTTGCGCATCTGTTTACATTCCCCTCACCCGCCATATCCTAAACTTATAAGAACGCTACTACACTTGATCTTATACAAAAGGTTCTTAGAAGTGCTGTTTGGGGAGTAGCCTATAGACAGGGGCTTGGATTGGCGAAAGCTCGCCTGGCAGCGGAGCGCCAGCTCCATGCCAAGATCCAACTAACATAGTTTTAACTGCAGCACCTTTAATCTACTACTAGTTCACTGCCTCCATACATCGTCCCCTTATCAAACGAGCTGTGTCAGGCAGAATTTTGGGTTGTTTTCATGGCTTCCATGTTAACTTTGTCGCCACCCTGCTGTGTAATCCACAAAATATACTGGCAAACTTTTATCATGTACCGATATTATTTGAGCGCTTCTTGCTCACCTCCTTTGGTTCCTCTCTGCCACCCATTGGTTTGAAGCCTGAGTCCATTTAGGGTATGTCGCCATGACACTCTCTAGCCTGCTGCCGCTGCCTCTGCATGCCGTCCCCTATAGTGTCAGGGTCAATTATTGGATGTTTTAGATGCTATCTAGCTTCATTCTGTCACTCTGTCATGGCCATGCTGTTGCCCATAATTTTGGCATAATGGTGCGATTATGCAGCCTCAGAGGCATCCATGCATGCTGCCCCTGCTGTTTCCTGTCCATTTCCGTGGTGTTTCCATCCTTTTCTGAGGTTCCCAGGTGTTTGGCCAAGCTTCCCTGTGCAGAGCCTTGGTCCCCTTGAAAAATGCTCGAGTCTCCCATTGACTTCAATGGGGTTCGTTATTCGAGACGAGCACTCGAGCATCGGGAAAAGTTCGTCTCGAATAACGAGTACCCGAGCATTTTAGTGTTCGCTCATCTCTAATCATAAACTATTTCTTCTCAGAGGCCTTATTTATATTAATTGCCCGGAGAAGAAGACTCGGCCACACCAAAACATAAGATAAGCAGGTGCTAGAGCAAACATATAGGACAAGAGTGAAGGACAGACTTGCTTCTCATTAAATGTCAAGGAGAAGCCGGCAGGTGTACATAAAAATGAAGTTTGAATCCAGTGGCGTAACTGTGAGAAGCAGGGCCCCATAGCATGTTTCTGCATGGGGGCCCCCTTCTCACTTAAGAAACATACATCTTTGTATGCTCACACATGCAAGTTACAATCACACATATATAAACACATACAGAGCACATATACATCACATATATGTTATATACATGTGCAGCGTAATATGTATATAATGGTGCACATCCTTAGTGCACATGGTGCACATCTTTAGTATGTCAGGTAGGATGGCAGGGCCCCCTCACAACGTGGCTGCTACCACTGTAGTTACGCCCCTGTTTGAATCATGACATTAGCTGGACAGTGCTTGACCACCGGCATGACCCCCGGCTAATACTAAAATGGCCGCTTGATCCAAAATGGCTGCTGTTTCATTCTCTGGGTCCAAGATGGCCGCTGTAGAGGAATATATCACTAACACTTGTCTATATAATTTAATTTAGACACTTTAAAGTAGATATGTCGTACTGACTATGGACTATACACAAGTCATAATGTCCCAGTTTAATTAGGTAATCAAGATGCTTAGAAAAGATACATCTGTCAAGGTAGAGAAAGAGGTGCAAGACCAGAACTTACCCACTACACTGTCTCTGCCTGCTTGCCAGGGCATAATAATAAATAATAATAACACTACTAACACAACCAGCACTGAGTGAACTGAGGATTAGGTATTTATTTAGTTCCTGTATGCAAGTCAGTCACTGATTGGATTGTCAGTCTATCCATCACTCAAACTGCACCTGAAAACCCCATGCTCAGAAATCAGGATTAATAACCGAGGTACTTACAGAACATACACCCAATAGAGCTAAAGGAACTGTCAATCACAGCCCCAGGGAGCAGCCCTGGGTGTTGCTCACAAGACCAGAACTCTGCCACAAGAACGCATATAATGAGTTCTGACATGTGAATTATCTTTCCCATGCAAAAATGTAGAAAATATTGTGTATTTACATTACTTCATATTTTTATGGGGAAATTATGTCATGAATTAACTCCTTAATGCAGCAGGTTTTTCAGTTTTTGCATTTCTGTTTTTTTTACTCCCTGCAGGACACATTGTACTTTCTAGTGCCACCATTAAATATTCTCTGCAATTTACAGCCACCAAAAAGTACCAAAATGATTACTTTGTGGGCTAACTTATGCAAGAATTTAGCAGAGTTTAAAGAAACTCTCCGGTCAAAGCTGATTCACTGGATTATACCTTGTGCAGGGTCTGAAAGGAGGAGCAGGACTCTAGGTTCCAGCAAGGACCAAGGAATACAATGAAAATGAGTCTACACCTACGTCATTCAATGAATTAACTTCGGCTGAAGTGGTCCTTTTAAGTTTTACACCACACACTCCACTGTTGAAAAGTGGGTGATATCCCAGAAAGTTGCAAAAGTCACTCACTGCAGTAACAGTAGAATCAAATTTCAAAACAGACTAGGGGCACACACACAGGTGCAGTTATAAGGTGAAATATCAGTTTTTATTTTTTGCAGACCTGTAGACTTCCATTACCTTCTGTGCTCTGCAAGAATCATGCTTATTAGGAGCAGGGGGCTGGCAGCCATATACTAGGCTTATACTTGAGTCAATAGGTTTTCCCAGTTTTTTGTGTTAAAACTATGCACCTCGGCTTATACTGGGGTCAGCTTATACTTGAGTATATACAGTACATTGAAAAATTGTGGCTCCCCTCTCATTTCCCCCCTCGTATTGTGGATCCCCTTTTTACGCCTCCTCATTTTGTAGCCTCTCATCTCCCCCTCTCTTATTGTGGGTCCCCCTCATCCGCTTTACCTCCTCTCATCTCCCTTCTCTTAATGTTGTCCCTTGTATCTTGCCCTCATTTTGTAGCCCCTCACCCCCTCTTATTGTGGGTCCCCTCGTATCCCCACTCATCTCCCTCTATCTTGTTGCCCCTCTCATCTTCTATTCCCCCTCGCATTTGTGCTTTTCTCATCTCTCTCCTCTTAATGTTGCCCGCTTGTATCTCCTACTCTTATTATGGGCCCCCTGTCATCTCCCTCTCATTTTGTAGACCCCTCATCTCCCCTCTCTTATTGTTCACCCCCTGGTATTTCTCCCTCTTATAGTGGGCCCCCCTGATCTTCTGCACCCCCTTTCACCCCTCTCATTTATGGCCCCTCTCACTTCCCTGCTCTTAACGACTTGGCCTTTTTTAGTTTTTTCACTTCCATTTTTCACTCACCACCTTCAAAAATCTATAACTCTTTTATTTTTCCACATAAAGAGCTCTGTGATGGCTTATTTTCTGTGTAACAAATTGCACTTCATAGTGAAGGTGTTTAATATTTCATGCAGTGTACTGGGAAGCGGGAAAAAAATTCCAAATGCAGTGAAAATGGTGAAAAAACACATTTGCGACGTTTTCTTGTGGGCTTGGATTTTACAACTTTCACTGTGCACACCAAATGACACGTCTACTTTATTCTTTGGGTCGCTACGGTTAGGTGGAAATCAAAATTGTAAAGGTTTTAAGACGGTTTCTTACATTTAAAAAAATGAAAAACTCCTGTACAAAAAAATTTATGGGGATTTTGCCATTTCTGGTGCAAATAACTTTTTCATACTTTGGTGCACGGAGCTGTGGGTGGTGTCATTTTTTGAAACTTATGATGGTGTTTTCATTGCTATATTTTTTAGGACTGTGCAACCTTTTGATCACTTTTTATACATTTTTTTATATTTTACAAAATGGCAAAAAAATGCCATTTTCGACTTTGGGTGCTATTTTCCGTTACGGGGTTAAACGCAGTGAAAAACCGCTATTATATTTTGATAGATCGGGCATTTTCGGACGTGGCGATACCTAATGTGTTTATGATTTTTACTGTTTATTTATATTTATATCAGTTCTAGGGAAAGGGGGTGATTTGAATTTTTAGATTTTTTTATTATATATATATTTTTTTACTTTTTTAATTTTTACTTTTACTATTTTTCAGACTCCCTAGGGTACTTTAACCCTAGGTTGTCTGATCGATCCTACCATATACTGCCATACTGCAGTATGGCAGTATAAGGGGATTTTACTCCTTATTCATTACAATGTGCTGATAGCACATTGTAATGAATTGGTTAAAACGAGACAGCTTCGGGCCTTCGTGAGACCCGAAGCTGTAATTGGAAACGGATCACCGCTCCCCGTGATGTCATCGGGAAGCGACGATCCGTGGCAAGATGGCGGCACCCATGCGCATTGCCGGCGGCGATCGGCGTGAAAGCACCCGCGATTGGTGCTAGCAATATGCTGCAAAGACTTACCCACTATGGAGAGGGCTTGGCCTGCGAGTGCTCTCCATGCACCGGGACCCGGCGTGCGTCTTACTAGTACGGCGCGCGTCGGGAAGGGGTTAATGTTATCCCCTTGTATCTCCCTCTCTTATTGTGGGTCCCCTGGTATTTCCCCCTATCATTGTGGGCCCCCCTGATCTTCTGTACCCCCTTTTACCCTTCTCATTTATGGCCCCTTTCACCTCCCTCCTCTTAATGTTATCCACTTGTATTTGCCCCTCTTATTGTGAGGCCCCCAGCATCTACCCCTTTCATTTTGCGCCTCCTGATATATCTTCCTCTCATTGTGGGCCCCTTGGTATCTCCCCCTCCTATTGTGAGGCCTCTGGTATCTCTCCCTCTCATTGTAGGTCCCCTGATCTTCTGTACCACCTTTCACCCCCCTCTCATTTATGGCCCCTCTCACCACCATCCTATTAATGTTATCCCCTTGTATAGTGAAGATTTGGAAATGAGCAGAACCAGCACATAACCGTGCAAAAATCACGGCATGTGGATGCCTGTTCCTGCACTGTGATACTGAAATGTTGTCTGTGGATAGAAAGCTGAGCTAACCCATTTAATTAAATATACAAATGCAGTGTCCAAAGATATTTGTAGAATTGTGGGTGATGAAAAAGCATTATTGTGAGACCCCTGGTATGTCCCTCTCTCATCTTCCCCTCTTTTTCTGACCCACTCTCAACTCCAGCTCTCATTGTGGCCCTCCTCCATTTTGTTGGCCTCCCATATTTTGGGCCCCCTCTCATTTCCCCCTTTTTTGTGGCCCCTCTCATCTCCCTCTTAGTGTGGCCCCCTCTCCTCTTTGTAACATAGTTTTAAAAAAACAAACTCCACATATCTCACCTTTGCAGGTTCTCCAGCAGCTCCCCTTCTCTGCTGCTGTGTACAACAGCCCAGCAGGTGACGATGTCATCATATTGCACCTGCCGACCTGCTGTACACAGCAGCAGAGAGGCACAATGATGATGTGGAGAGCTCATAGCTCTCTGCATCATCATTGTGTTCAAATCCATCCGGCACAGAGTTGAAGCCCTGAACGGGGTGGAATCGGCGTAATGAGGGGCGAAGACGGTGTAGTGAGGGGGCAAAGCTAGCAGGTGTCGGGGCCCATCAGTACTGTCACCGGCACACTGGTCAGTCAGTCCAAGCCTGAGTATTAGAGTAATTCACTTTAAAGAACCAGATGATATAGTGGTTTAAGATGTGCTGCCTCTCTGCTTAAGTATTACAAAATATAAAAAGTTGCCTGAAAAGTCACAAAAAAAATGGTGTCAGAGGTGCAAAAATTCTGAAAGAAGACACAAACCAATAATAAATAAAAGACAAAACAACAACAACAATTGTCACTGGAACAAAAAGAAAATTCTGTCTGGGGTCACAATTATAAAATATACAGTTCTGACTTACATACAAATTAAACTTAGTGGATGACAAGAAGGGGGTAGCTTTTTTATTAATAAAATTAAGCACGTTTTGGCTTAAGACGCTCCAGAGGAAGGCGATTCAAGCCAAAATGCTCATCGGAGACGGCGTTATCCCCGGTGCAAGGGCATTTGTGGATTGATTAATGTGTAAGGTTTTCCATCACTTTTTGGCTTATTTTAGCAATGGAAATATTTACTTGTTTATGAATAAATATTAACTTTTTATGATTATAAGAAATGTTTTTTTTTGTTTTGACATCACGCTCTCCGTAGTGCAATGGAGGACACAATTAGTATAATTATTTTTGAGGTCCAAGAGAATTAGTGTTCAACACTTATGAGCAAATAGGTAACCTTTTAGGTATCTTCCCTATATTTTTTTAGAAATATAAACATTTCATCCATTTGCTCTTCTTTTTTGCTTTCCAATCCTTTTGTATGGTCTGACTGACCGTCGAAACGTCCCCTAATTTGTGTCACATGGTGGCTAGTGCAGCTGCACCACAAAACGGTCACGTGCAGCACAATAGTGGCGCGAACACTTCATAAATACCTCTTCCTAAAAGAATGTCCGACAGAAGACTGGTGCAAAGCCCTTAGTAAATGTGCCCCAATGAATCTGGTGTTCCAAAAAAAACCTTTGAAAGATTTTCCTCTCTCTCCACTCTGAATATAGCCAGAAACCTTAAAAAAGAAGTTAAAGAAAATTAAAGAAAGGCAAAAACGAAGTTGAAAAAGCCAAAAAAACATTTGAGATGTCGACCTAAAATTGCATCGTACATCAATCTTCTAAGTGGCTTTCTGAAAGAAGATTTTCAGTCTGGAAATTTATTTTTTTGAAATTTATTTTAGTTTCACAAAAAGTCTCAAATCAACACTTTAAAAATATTGTTGTGTGAATGTGCCCTGGATACATGTTACTTATTGCTTGGTAGGGCAACGTTTGATCCTGTGTGAATCAGCATAGCTGATGTTGTTACCTCTACAAAACAATGTGAAAGAAACATTTCTAAATTAATTGAAATTTATACAATTCTTTGGTTGGTGATCAGCCTTAAATCCATCTTTGAGGATCTTTGATCTGTGCCCCAAACAGTGTGTCCAGTGTTTGCTCTTGGACAGAGTGCTACCTAATTCTTTGAGTAAGCATGGATCAAGGTTCATTTCTCATGGAAATTAAATGGGACTGAATTAAAGCGCCTTATTTCTAGTTTTTAGGGGATATTGCTCATTCTCAAGAATGACTCTCTAACCTATGTACTGGCCTATGTCCTGGGTTTACTATCAGTCAATTGTGGTAGAGGATTCAAGGATTGGAGACATTTTTTGACATCATTGAGATAAATATTTAATGTGATCTAATGATTTCCTTTTTCATGTGTTGTTTACTAATAACAAATATTGATTGTATTGTACAGATTAATAGCAATGTGGTATATCATCGTGATTTAGTTTCATTTTTCTACTTTAACCCCATATATTAAATATTTTCATGGAAGAAGAATCTCTAGTTGTCAAGTGGCCAAAGCAACAAGAAGATGACTAGCTTCTTATTAAAACTTTTTTTTTATTTCAACTTTTTGGGTTGTTTCTATTGCAGGTTCTGAATTCCAGTCTTCATATTTGGGTATAGTTTACCACAACATTATTGATGTATGCATTTTTTTTTTTAAGGAATTGACCTTTAATATGCTGTAGGCATCCAGTGTTATGCGTCTGTTGATAATTTGGGTGAAACCATTTGGTGCAGTACCTTAAACAGAAATAGATATAAAATTAAAGTGGAACATAAATGGCAATAAAAAATGAAGTATGTCCAGCTCAGATATATTATGGCAGCGATGGCGAACTTATGGCACTTATGGCCCTCTCTGTGGCCCCAATACAAAATTCACTAGTCAATGTATCCTCCTGTACCATTATGAGCGCTATTTTATATTGCCACATCCTGGGCTGTGTGGTACTGCAGGAAGCGTGAAAAGAGGCAGACAGTTCAGATTAACATGGGAGATCCTTGGAGATCCTGCTCCAGTCCCGGTGATTCACCTGTTGGTACTTTGCGATAAAAAAAATTGGGTTTTGTGTCACAGTTTGGGCACTTAGACTTAAAAAGGTTCACCATCACTGTCTTATGGCCTCCTCAGATATAAAATCCAGCAGATTCTGTCAGCTGTTGCTGAATCTTCCCACATGGAACTCATATTTATAACTAGACATAATAAAATAATAAATTACATTGACACCTGCCTTTTTGTTTGTAGATTTTATAAAAATTGGCTAGATCTTCCAAATTAATTAGTCCAAGCTGGATGCACTGGAAAAACAGACAAGGACAGTGAGTCCTAAGGCTAACCCCCTTTCCCAACTATCCCTACCTAGTTGCCCAGGTTACCCTAAGCATTAGGGGACAACTAGTCGACATTCCCTTCCTGCGCCAAAGTGAAAACACTGCCCCAAAAACATAGAAGTGTAGTCGAAAGATGTGGGTCAGAACCAAGAGGACAAAGCAGAACTGAAGCAGTAATGAATGCTCATTGCTAGTACTTGTGATTATTTTCCCCTTTCCACCACCTCTATGCCAGGGGGTGTGGAGGGGCATGGGAGTCAAGTAATCCAAAATACAGAAGTCAAGATTAGCACCAACTAGGCACTTATAGCAAGGATATAGCAGGGAAACCTTTTATGATATGCCACAGGATGTGACTGGATCAGTTCCCTGACCTTTGTAAATGTTAATACAATCCTTCATGTCTGGGTGGATAAGCTCTAACATTTTATGAATGCCACACATGGTTTGTACACGTTTGCCACTTTTTTGGACCAATCAGTCTAGTCCCTATATTTCTTTTTTAAGAAAATGCAATTTACAACATGTTTCTGTATGGAAACTTTTAAACTGTAAAGTCTAAATATTGCCAACATATTCCATTTGTAGCTTTGAAGTAGCACGACTATCACAAGGCACATCTTGAAACAAGATAACAGACTCCTTAATCATAGGCTCCTCTTGTTCTATTGAGGCAGACCATCTAAGAGAAAGAAACTCAACAGTTGGCCATCAAACAACAACGTTGTGCATACATGATGATAACATTTAACTACCCCCCCCCCAAAAAAAAAAACCTAAAAAAAAACTAAAGGGTAATTGAACTTACTTATATTTAATATGCTGATCATTGTGTTTTGCCTCAATATTCACATCTCAGTTTTTAGCTGTGAATAAGATGCATTTCTGAATCTACGGTTAAGGTGACCTGAATGGTATCAGTTCCCATTTAGTATACCTGTTGATGAGCATTAAGACCTTCTGTTACTTTGTAGTAAGTATAAAGGATACGGTGACCTACTTCTGTAGTAAGGCTGGCTAATTATTGACTATAGCATTTTCAACTACTTAAGCTCTTGAGATAATGTTAGCATTTGATCACTTACTATCGGAATGTTCCATCCAAGATAAGGCCCTTTTTATATGGACAATGTATATAATGCTCAGGTAAGGCTAGATTCACATGGCATTTTATGGATATACTCAGCGTGTACGCTGGGAAATCTCCAGAAGAAGTTGTTGCACCAAGCACAGCCATTACAAAATGGACAACGTTCAGGTAGTCCAATATACACAATGAATAGTCTGGGGTCCTCTCAGCATTCCTGCTCATCAACATGGGCAATTAGTGGGCCAATAAATAACGGACCAATCGTCGGTTGTTTGTGAATCATGTGTCATCGGCATGTGAGGCTAGCTCACTCACCAATCACCTGCTTGAGCTGCAAACACAGGTAAGAATAGGAGTTGCTCTGAGTTTCCCAGCAAGAACAATCAGTTCATATGTAGGACATGAAGGCTCGAGAGGTATTGTCCATGAATAAAATATTTTTTATATATTAATGAGGGGGTTTTAAATGTAATAAACTGCTTATGCCAGAAGTGTGCACCTGCTACAACAGGAGTTTCAGGCTGTAGCTAGCGCATGGCTGTGGGCACCTGTGGCCTTTCTATACAGATAGAGACCAGCAGTGATGGACAGCTCCATGGCTGAATGGGAGAGCAAAAAGAGGTGAATATAAGCAGTTTATTATACTTACAGACCCCCAACCATGTATAATTTTTTTTCCCTCTCAAACAATCCCTTTAACCTCTTTGCGCAACAGGACGTACCATTACGTCCTGGTGCTGCGAGGGGTGTATGGAGAAAGCTCACTGGCTAAGCTCGCTCTGTGCACAGTCAGTGTGAGCTGTGTATCACAGCTGACACCAGCCTGTGACTGCTGAGTTCAGTACTGGCACCGATAGTGGCAGTTAACCTTTTAAGTGCCACGGTCAAACTTGACATCTAACAGAGCTGCCGATGGGCATAGCCATCTTGAATAAAAGTAAAAAAAAAGATTAAATACATTTTAAAAAGTTTAAATCAACCCCCCTCTCCCTTGAACAAGTGTATCTCACAAAAAATGACACCTTATATTGGTCCATACACCCAAATGGGAAAAAGTTTTGGCCTCAGAATTTGGCAAAATGGCAAATACTTTTTTTAAATACTTTTTAATAATTTTTGTTTAAATATTCCAAAACCTATATTACTTTGGTCTCCCTGTGATCATACCGACCCAACGAATAAAGGGGAAGTATCACTTGGGGCACAGAATGAAAGCCCACAAGAATACACTGTCAATTTTTTTTATTTTGTTTTGTTTATTTTTTCCATATTTCCAGTATTAAATGGCACCACTAAAAAGTGGGAAAATGTAAAAGTTGTCATTTTTGGAATGAGGGGAAGTGGAAAACAAAAAGGCATAAAACTAAATTGGGCTGAGTCTTGTAAGGGTTAAACTGCTGATTTGGAAAGTGTTGAGAGTCAGAACCCAGCAGATCTGATGATGATGAACTATCTGCAGGATATACCACTGATATAGTGGTTTCAGAAAATCCCCTTCATATGAGGCCTATGTTGTGTGATCCCATGATAAAGCCTTTACAATTTCTGACAAGAAATATAACTCAAGCCATCAAACAACCCGGCTAGACTAGACTCGTCTCTGAAACCATTAGTGGCAGAGTGTGCCAATGTCAGGCAGCACTGTGGGAAAATGTGTTTCAAAAAAGACAGAAAAAGGTGCAAAGCAGAGACATGCAAATTTTACTTGGGAGAAGTCCATTTGCACAACTGATTAGCTGATGGATTGATAATCTTCTTTAATAAGAGCTTAACCGCCCATGTCCAGACATTGTGATCATAGATACTCGGGTAAGCTCATTGAACAGACAAAACTTATTCCAAAGAAACTGAATTGATTCATGATAGACAGAAAACTAGCCAGATGGGGCAGGAAGATATAGGGAGATACAGTCATAAGCAATGGTTGGTCTAATACCTGTAGTAAAACTAATGCCTTTCTCTTATGTCCATAATATAAGCTAGATCATTAGTGCGGATGCTGATTAGCAATAATGACATATACTGTGATGACCTAAACCCTGTAGAAGTATAGTCCATAATATAACAAACCGGAAAAATCCTTTAAGTCCAGTAAATATATTCTTTTAAGCTTTGCTTGTGCTTTCAAATGCTGCTCATCGTTTGATATTTAATAAAGGTAGTCCATGAATTTAAACAGGTCTGGTTCTGAGTTCTTGAAGGAGATAAAGCACTGCCAAAGATGTCTGACATCTTTAAAAATATATGTACACTAAGCTGAACAAAGCATGAATGTATTTGGAGAATTTATTGCAAATGTTATTACATTATACAGGCGGTCCCCTACTTAAGGACACTCGACTTACAGATGACCTCTAGTTAAAGACGGACCCCTTCGCCCACTGTGACCTCTGTTGAAGCTCTCTGGATGGCACTTTAGTCTAAGACTGTGATGATCAGCTGTAAGGTGTCTGTAAGGAAGCTTTATTAATAATCCTTGGTCAAATTACAGCTAAAAATGTTGGAACTCCAATTGTCACTGTGGCAAAAAAAAAAAACTGTCTGGAGCTACAAATATTAAATATAACATTTTGACTTACATACAAATTCAACTTAAGAACAAACCTATGGAACCTATCCTGTACGTAGCCCGGGGACTGCCTGTACTGATGGAGTCAAAGTTTACGTTATGTATCAACCACAGCTGTCGTCAGTTGTGGTGGGAAGGCCATGCCTAATATATATTTGGGGGGCACAGTGTGGGTAGTTGTGTTGTAAAAGATATATATTTAATTTTAAGGAGCACAGTTTGAGACATTGGGGCACATTTACTTACCCGGTCCTGAGGATTTCCTGAAAGTACATTGTCCGACGACAATGCACTGAGCTGTGATTCAATAAGATCGTGTGCCCGATTTCCTTAATGTGTCGCTCTAGTCCGCCGCAGTTCACCATCTTCCTCCCGGTGTATGTAAGTGCATTGTATGCAACACAATTTAAAATCCCGCGGTTTGTATGAATCAGTCGGATCGTCCGACGGCCCACCCCCCTGATGCTTCACTGATACTTACATCTCATGGTGAGAGTTGTCTCACACAATGAAAGGCTGTGACATATCCCTGCAGAGTTTGCCCTCAGGTGTCTTCAACTCCTTGTAGTACATACTTCATACTGCGTCCGTGAAAAATCAAGTTACTCACAGGTTACAACTATGTTCCTCACTTTGGACAATACAACCCACATTTGTATCATATATACCCATCACACAACAACTAACTCCTCTGGGCCTTCCACATATAGCATATGCACCCGACAAAAAAATTAACTAAACTGGGCTACCCACATATATCATATATACCCCTCACAACAGAACTGCTCTGTGCCCCATGTACACAATGAATAAACCCTTCGCAACACAACTAACCATGTCGTTCCCCTGTATATATATATATATATATATATATATATATATATATTTATATTTATACACACATTCAGGGTTCAGGTCCTCTGGAATTGCCAGGGATACCCTGGCCAATCATGGCCATGACTAGTAGGTAGGGCATCAAATTGCCAGATTGCCTGCATGGCCGACCAAACCGCCAATATGGCCTATGGCCGCGTCCGGTGGTAATCTGAAGATAAATTGGTCATTAACGCTGATTATATGACCGAAAACATGCCAAACAGACGTAATTATTATTGATGTCAAAGTCTGGAGAGATGCCCAAACACATTAGTTGAATCTTGAATCTGGGGCACAGATGGTCCTACTAAGTGTAAATGAAACCTCCATGCATTTGTGGTTGAACCAAGTTCAATATTGGTAGAGTTATTAATTTTAAAGCCCAACAACAGCCCGAAAAAGGAACCTCCTGAATTTTAAGTTTGGAGGGTATAAAGAACCTTCATGTAGCTTTTGAAGAACAAATCATATGGGCTTAACATGGAGAAAACCTGATCCCTGGAGAAGATCAGGATATCATCCTGGCATTCCACAGCAAATATGCATTGTCCCTAAAAATGTAATTAACATATCCCTTGAAGTGACCAAAAGAATTTACTGGAAAGCCAGTATTCATAATGCCACTAAAGAATGTTAAAAAGTGTCTTCTTCTCCTCCATTATTTAAAATGTTTTTTAGAATCGGAGCTGTAGAAAAATAAAAAACAAACTAACTGGCCCGATTGTTAAAGACCTGTCAGGTTGATTAGGGAACCAAAACAAACTACTGTTCCAGATGGGCCCTAAATCGACCTGTTTAAGTGCTGTATGTCGGTAAAATCTTAAAAAATAAACTTATATACTTACCTAGATGTGAGTCCGATAAGGAACATCATATTCACATCTTCAGATCCCGTGCTGGAGCCTACTGTCGTTATGTGGAAAGTAAATCCGGGACAGTATCCCGGCTTAACCTATGGTGCTTGTGCAAAGGAGAATGGAGTGTACTACACTGGTTTCACCTGCCACAGGCACCGAGGGAACAAGGGACAAGGTCAGTATAAAATTTATTTTTTAAGACGATTGCTGAAAAAACATACACCTCCATTTTGGACTTGTGGGTGTTTTAGTGGTCCAAATCGCCCTGATACGTTCCCTTTAATGTCCTCCAAATCAACCAAATTTAGCTACATTGACATACAATCTACTGTATGTGATATGCATGGAGTTGACCTGACTTTCCCCAAATACAGAAAGAGGAGTATGTCATTTTTATTTAACTTATTTTCCTTATTTAACTATTTAAAACACGTGCGCACCTGGCCAAATTAAGCAGAGCTCATAAATTTTGATTTGGGAGAAGATGTTCAAAAGGAACAACCGAGAACCAAAATAGTGGCCAACAGCTATTAAATGTAAGGCTCAATCAAAGTAGAATAAAGAAATGAAATGAAAAGGTGACTATACAAAGCTAATCAGGTCAGATTCTAGAAAACTGTGGCTATTTCAAAAAATATTTAAAAATTTTATTAAGGGTTTATTACCGGTATTAGAAATATATTATTAGATAGACAAAATTTGACAAAATTAAATTAGCTAAATAGAGAAAAGATGATGAGATAAAAGTTGTCACCCTAACTTGTAGATTTACCTGTAGAGGAACTGTCACCAAGTACACAATTCTGATTGATCATTTTAATTTTTACAATCTTTTTATACAATCACAAAATACAGCCCTGGAAGTTGATTTGTCAAATAGCTTTTTCAAGCCTAGGGTGGGGGTATGTCTTTTAAATGGATTTAAAAACAGAGGGGCAATCAGAATAACCCTGTCATTCAGAATTTTGGGGGTGATGCTATCCCGGTAATCACAGGCATAATATGGAACATTTCAACCAATAACACGGCAGGAACTGTATTATGTGATGGTATTCATTCATGCATGCGCATGGTTACTTCCACCTATGGCACAGGGAGAACATCCTAGATAGCGCACTGCACAATATACGGATATGTCTCAAGTCTCCAGGCAACGAAAATACCTTGCCAGTGCGCATGCGTGATTGTATGCTTATACCAGTTAGTATATCTATTTGCACAGTATATTTTCTGTCTGTAACCAAATAGCTGGGCAACCTAAAGATATACGATAGTTGTAAAAATTATGGCATATACAAATGTTAGAAAACCCAAACCAATGCCAATAAGTGTTAAGTCTATTGATCCTTAGAATAAAAACACATATACAGTATACACAACCATATAATATGGTATTACAAATGCATCTTGTGTTTTTCGAACAGGCAGAAAACACAGAGAGTTGGTGCGTTGGTACATTCGCTATAAGATATTGTTATTGCCGCGCAGTAACCGGCAGCTATGATGCAAGAATAATTTATCTCCGATGGTAATTAACTGAGGTGTTGTCATGATCACATTTCACATAGTACAGTTGAAAAGAAAACTATGTAAATCATTTTCTCAAAGAGGCTGAGACCTGCCCCGGCTTTTATAAAGTCATTGGACGTGTGTATTTAAGACGTTAGACCTTCAGGAATGTTTTTCATGAAGGAGTGTAGTGCATTGAAAACATAGAAACCACCTTAATCTTTGTAAAACTAACAAAGATAAGGAATAGCATTAAGTTGGCTGAAATTAGCAAATGGGTCTGCAACACAATGCCCTTGTTACCATTAGCTATGACCGCTGAATGGCACAAGCAAAGTATGCTGGCAATGTTTAACAAACCATCCATCTTGTACCTGTTCCTGCTCAACAGAATCCTTTGTTTGAAGCATGCACCTATTCAGTAATACTACTTTCTGTTATCAGCAAGATTAATCCACTATTTATCAATGTATATATATATATATTTCACAATGCTCCGTCACATCATTGAGCCCCATGATGCTGTTTTTGGTGGTCCCAGCTTTGAATGTTTTATTTGTTGTATTACTTTTTATAACTTAATATAATTTGATAAAAATTGATAGGATGTAATCGAACACTGTCAGTCAATTCACGATGGACATTTTTATTTATTGCATGTAAACATCAAAAATCTGATAAAAAAACAGCAACATGTCAATATAATCTCCATATGTCCAAATAAAATGATGAACTACACGTTGTTTTAAGCTGAAAATTTTAGTTAGAACAATGCGGTAGATGTATCAAACTTTTGGCTTGCCTTTTTCTTAAATTTTTGAGACTTTTCATGGTGCTTGTACTCATTTGCGACTGTTTTTGTGCCTAAAATTGTCTCCCTTCAAAGTTGGCCATTGCCTAGTTTTCTGCAGTGTTCCCTGAGTTATCACCTAACTCCAGATGATATAATTATAATAATAATTCCTTTATTTATATAGCCCACACAGATTCTGGTCCCGGAACTTTGGTCCCTGTCCCCATTGGGCTCACAATCTAGTCAACCTACTAGTATGTTTTGGCATGTGGTAGGAAAACAGAGGAGCCGGAGGAAACCCACGCAAACACAAATCCAGATGTGAAAGTTCAGACTAAAAAAGAAGCAAAAAATAGGAGCACATTTTTGCGCAAATCTACACCTGCCCTTGACCAGGCAAAGAAATTAGCAGGGGAACTGTTTGCGACTTTTGGATACTTTTTGCGACTTTTGTTTTAAAAAGTCGGAAATTCACTACGCCACATGTATCAATAAAGAAACATTGCTATGATACATCTGACCAGCAGAAAAGCCAAGAAAAGTCTCAAAAAACAGATGAAAAAAATAATACTTACAATACAGTTGGATCATCCGATGGCACGCATCCCAATCCTAATCCTAGCACAGACACTTCTTAAATTCCTGTGCAAGCCGTGCAATCCCCCAAAAAGGCGCACAGTCTGACAAAAGTGAGCAGTGCTACCCTTTGTAAATGAGCCCCAATGTGTAATTCATTATTTGGACATATACAGATTATAAAGACATGTTTCTGGTTTTAATATGCTTTTAAGTTGACTATTGAGGTTTACATTAAATAAATACTGATGTCCATCGTGGATTGACTGACAGTGCCGGATTACATCCTGTCAATTTTTGTTAAATTTAGATCAGAAGACACACGGTCATTTCCGAGCATGCTTTCAGTGGGTTCCATCACAAATTTGGGTGCCACCTTATACATTTTAACCCCTTAACGACTTGGCCTTTTTTAGTTTTTTCACTTCCATTTTTCACTCACCAACTTCAAAAATCTATAACTTTTTTATTTTTCCACATAAAGAGCTGTGTTATGGCTTATTTTCTGCGTAACAAATTGCACTTCGTAGTGACGGTATTTAATATTCTATGGCGTGTACTGGGAAGCGGGAAAAAAATTCCAAATGCAGTGAAAATGGTGAAAAACCACATTTGTGACGTTTTCTTGTGGGCTTGGATTTTACAGCTTTCACTCTGCGTCCCAAATGACATGTCTACTTTATTCTTTGGGTCGGTACGATCACGTGGATACCAAATTTGTATAGGTTTTATAATGTTTTCATACTTTTAAAAAAATTAAAACCTCCTGTACAAAATATTTTTTTTGGGGCCAATAACTTTTTCATACTTTGGTGTACAGAGCTGTGGATAGTGTCATTTTTTGTGAATTTTGATGCCGTTTTCATTACTATAATTTTTGGGACTGTGCGACCTTTTGATCACTTTTTATTAATTTTTTTATATTTTTCAAAATGGCAAAAAAATGCCATTTTCGACTTTGGACGCTATTTTCCGTTACGGGGTTAAACATAGTGAAAAAACATTATCATATTTTGATAGATCGGGCATTTTCGGACGCGGCGATACCTAATGTGTTTATGATTTTTACTGTTTATTTATTTTTATATCAGTTCTAGGGAAAGGGGGGTGATTTGAATTTTTAGGTTTTTTTATTATAATTTTTTTTTAAACGTTTTTTTATTTTTACTTTTACTATTTTTCAGACTCCCTAGGGTACTCTAACCCTAGGTAGTCTGATCGATCCTATCATATACTGCCATACTACAGTATGGCAGTATATGTGGATTTTACTCCCCATGCATTACAATGTGCAATTAGCACATTGTAATGCATGGGTTAAAAGGAAGTAGCCTCGGGTGTTTGGAACACCCGAGGTTACCATGGCGATGGATCGCCGCTCCCCGTGACGTCATCGGGGAGCAGCGATCCACAACAAGATGGCCGCTGCCGGCTGCGATCACGGAGAAAACACCCGCGATCGGTGCTAGCACTGATCGCGGGTGTTACCGGTAAGCCTTTGCTGCAGTATGCAGCAAAGACTTACCGGCTATGGAGAGGGCTCGGCCCGCGAGCCCTCCCCATGCACCGGGACCCGGCGCGCGCCGTACTAGTACGGCGCGCGTCAGGAAGGGGTTAAAAAAAATAGAATTGAATTTAATGTAAATACATGTAGAATTAGAGGGGTTGTCCACTTTAAGCACATTACAGTAAATAACTAATATTTAAATATAACTAAATGCATATTTACATTTTCAATATACTTTCTATATCAATTCTTCACAATTTTATAGGTCTCTGCTCGTTATAACATGCAGCTCTGATTACTCTCTGTGCTATAACGAGCCGTGCACCTGTGTGAGATCACATGACCCTAGGCTGTTTTTTATCTACAGGAAGTAAACGATTAGGCTTCCTGTTGCATGACAGCAAGCAGAGATCTAAAAAAAGTGAACAATTGATACAGAAAGTGTATTGGAAAATTTGATAACTTTTCTTTACACGGACAATATGATTATTTGCTGAAATGTGCTTAAAGTGGATAAACCCTTTATTGTTTAAAGTGTTGTATTTAATAATTAGACTTGCAATTATAGAAAAGGGGAATGGCACTCATCCCTGTGTATTTTCATCCTTAAAGTGACGTTTATTAGAGCATACTCACACACACACAATATACATGGTGGAGGAGGACAACAACAACACCTCCCATCTGTGGGAGCAATGGCCGTTTCGCAGCTCTGCAATTATTCCAGTTGCAAACTACCATTTAAAGAATAGACTTCAAGTATTGCCTAAACAATGGAATAAGGCTCTTTTCACATCTGCATCACAGGTTTCTATTACACTCTCCGTTTTAGGACAATACTTAGAGAATTAGCGAACAACTAGCAACATTTTTGACGAGTTCTTGAATATACCCAAAGACATCAGGAAGGATGTTCTGCAACCAGGAATAGAGGAAAACATTAAACTCCTAGAACCCAGGACCAAAGAGCCCCCACCTACCATGTGCCACTTAGTTAGGTCTTTTTTAGGTCTCCTAGGGCATCTGCACCCATATGCTCATTATCAAAGGCAATTTGAGGTTCAATGAGAATTTTAAGAGCATTGTGAAGGACACTTCGGAATCTATTTAGAAAAACCTCTGTTTTCTATCGATCCATAACTTTAGAGATTTAAAAATCAGTTTTTATACGGCCACTGGTAACTCGAACCAGTGTAATGAAAAAAGAAAGGTGGAAAGAAAAAAGGGACAAGCGCATAAAAACTATAGTGTAGTAGTCTTAAAATGCAGGTGAGATTTTAAACATAGAATAGGTGCTCACCTTTTTACGATTGTGTTATGGCACAACCATATTGGTGCAGTCTTATAGGGTCCCGGTCTGGTATGGCAAAAGTCTGTCAAAGTAGCTGGCAATGGCTTTTTAGGGTAATAAACCCTATAAAAAATCACTTGAGGTGCTCCTTCTTGTAGATGAAAGGATTTTTATTAAAAAATAAAATATATATAGATAAAAAACAAGGGGAGTTTTTACCAATGATATGGAATTTCTACCCATAATGAAAGATGAAATGATAGGATACACTTTTCAGATCTGTACTAGATCTGTCATCTGTCCTCTCCATGTGAACGCTGGGTTTTTTATAACCTAAAATTCCATATCTATATATATTTTATTTTTTAATAAAAATCCTTAACTCCAGCCGGCGATATAGCGTCCCATAATCTGGTAACAGGTTACCTTTAATTGACAGCCCTTTAAAAAAAAATAAAGAAACTATCAACAAACTTAAGTCAACAATTAGGTGTGGTAGAATTGCTGTTTCCTTAAAGCCACTGAGATAAGGCACAAGCAGGAAATATAGTTAATGATTTCATTTTTTAGTAACCAACTACAGGCGGTCCCCTACTTAAGGACACCCGACTTACAGACAACCCATAGTTACAGACGGACCCCTCTGCCCACTGTGACCTCTGGTTAAGCTCTCTGGATGCTTTAAAATAGTCCCAGACTGCAATGATCAGCTTAAAATTGTCTGCAATGAAGCTTTATTGATAATTCTTGGTCCTATTACAGCAAAAAAATTTGAAACTCCAATTGTCACTGGGGCAAAAAAAAAAATTGTCGGGAACTACAATGATAAAATATACAGTTTCGACTTACATACAAATTCAACTTAAGAACAAACCTACAGTCCCTATCTTGTATGTAACCCGGGGACTGCCTGTATAGGGAAGAGAAAAACAATCTTCACTGCAGGAAAAATAAGTGCAATTTGAGTGGCATAATCTTTCAGAAATTCCAGGAACCACAACTTGGGGCATGATATAATGACAATGGTGGGATTACAGTCTATCACACATATTACTTTTAAGCATTGATGCTTAAAGGGGTATTCTCACTTCAACAAGTAATGGATATCGCTTGAATAATGAAAAGTTATACAATTTTCCAATGCACTTCATGAATCGATTCCTTGTGGTTTTCTAGAACTCTGCTTGCTGTCATTTAATGGAAAGCTTTATTGTTTATTTCCAGTGGACAAAAAACTGACCATGGTCACACAGGTGCACGGCTCGTTATATAACACAGCTCTGATTACTCTCTGTGATATAACGAGCCGTGCACCTGTGTGACCATGATGAATTGATACAGAAAGTATATTGGAAACTTGTATAATTTTTCATCATACAAATAATAACATTAATTTGCTGAAGTGGGAACACCCCTTCAATTCTTCCTTTGAAACAAATAAATGATAAAAGTTTCATTAACAATTATTGATACCCTAAAATACTAAACAACAACCATGCCCTCAAATGGCTACAGTGACAGCTTGTGGAAAGTAATAAGAAAAGGCAAAAATATATTTAGAAATGAAGGTATCAATAACGTTGCAGGTAGTTTAAGTACTTACTAGTTGTCTTAACCCCTTAACGGCCATAAAAATTAACAGACCGGACCTTGACGGCCATGTAAATTAACAGGGTGGTCATCGTTAAAGGTGCATGGCGCATGCTCACAGGCTGAGTCCACTCCATACGTGGTGAGTGTCAGCTGTAACCTGCTGGTAACTGCTGCAGTCAGTACTGGTGCCGATTGCTGCAGTTAACCTGTTAGGTGTGACAGTCAAACCTGTCCGCAGCATCTTATAGTACTGCATGTGGGCATTGCCATTTTAAAATACCAATCAACACCACCCCCAAGTCATCTGAGGGCGCTGATCAGTCACCATGGCAGCTGGGAACCTCTTAGAGTCTCTGAAAGCTGTCATTGGGCAACCTGTATTACAGTCTGCCAGAGGCAGATTGTAATAGAAAAGCAGTATTCTCATCATATATAGCAATATATATTGCAAATACAGTAGCATTGCAGTAAAGGGTATAGGTGATCCATCCCCCTAAGGTTCAATCACCATAGGGGACCTGAAATAATATTAAAACTTTTTCAAGTTTTTTAAAAAATGAAAAAAATTAATGCAGTAATGCAGGGAAAAAAAGTTCAAATGTTCAAATTGTCTCTGATAAAAATCTTAATAAAAAGTGGCCAAACCATCATCCAGTTATTCAACTGGTATCAATGAAAATGTAAATTTTGCAGGGACAAATTTTTCAGAATTTTGCAGGGACAATAGTATTGGGGTTTTACTAATGACCTATACATAGGGGGTAGGAAGCAGACAGACAGCCGCAACTTTCAAATTAAAGACTTGCCTGTAATTCTGCCTTTCCACCAATATGCTATGGATAGAGCTGTCTCCATCGGCAGGAATGCAGGGTGTAGCGTCCCCACAACTACCATTGAACTATACTATGAATAGGTCATTAGTAGTAAATGTGCCTAGTATTGTATATGACAGCAGGTGGTCTATAAAAGACTGATCACAAGCTGATACCCGGTTAACCTAAAATAGACTTATAAAATGTCAAATCTGCGGTAGATAAAGAATTTTTACTATCACAAATGCTGTTACCAAGTGTGACCATCAAAATGCAAAATTACAAAATCTAGAATTGATCCAAAAATTGCTTCCATAAGTATGTGATCCTGAACCGATTAATTATATACTACAATATTTAAAACTATTCGCTAGAAATGCATTTGCATAGACATTTTTGAAATAGCAGCCAACATCCTGAATAAGACAAAGTGTTGCCTACTAAACACCGACTTAACATACAAATGTCTGGCTTGGGCAAACATCAGCACATTGTGGACACCTGTTATGGCTTCAATGGAGTTCATTAGCATACTGTACTCCAGCTGTCTCCATCCCTTTCTGTCTGTCCTGGGCACTGCAAAAACAATGACTTGTTGTTTCTTTATTACTAAAAAAGGAACTTTTTGGACACTCAATCTGTAAACCGTCCGACCGTAACCAGCAAAATACAGCTTACTGCCCACTGTCTGTGTATGTGCGACGATGACCTCCGAGACAGTGTTACATAATAGTCATTGACACTAAGATACTGTTTATTCATGGGATCTCCTTCCTGTAGACTATTCGAGACATGAAATAGCTACCATGGAGCCTAGCAAATGATGTTCCGTCTCATGCAAGGTCCAACCTCATATGTCTTATAGGAACTGCAACTTTATGCAGTATAACTCTGCTCAGTGGACAAAAATGGAACTTAATGGGGAAGGTCTTAAGGGGGGCTCGTTATCTCTGTCATGTCAGATGGTAAAATTGAAAATGACATACATTTTGGAACAACCAGTTGACAATTTATTCGTAGATTTCCAATAACAGAGGAATAACACAGTATTGGATTCTTAGATGCTTTAGCATTGCTTTTCTATAGGAAAGATAGAGATTGATATGTATTTACAGTCTTATCAGGAGCTATATTCCTAACTCTTTGACAATCCACTATGCTAAGCAGACTTCTTATGTCTCCAACTATGAAAAGCTGTGGAATATGTTGTCTGTCTCAAAAAAAAAAAAGATTCTCAGTATACTATATAAACAGTATACCATATTTATCTTTTTTATCCTCAATCCTAAAATTCCTGGTATAGTGTTCTAATACAATAATTAAAGGACATCTACCATAAGTTTACTGATGGTAGATGTTCCCTAATAAGAAGTTCCTGAGGAACTATGTTCTTTTATTATAACTCTATAGGCCACGATTGCGGAAATATAGATGTATAAAAGTTATGCTAATTACCCTGGGGTTTTTAGGCTATGTCACCCGAACGCCTCAGGGTGCCTCGTATTTTAATTCATGCACTACATACGTAGCGGTCCACCCCCCCTTCACCACAGAGCAAAGAGCAGCTGAAGGATGGGACCAGGTACGACCGCTAGGGCAACGAGGGGTTTGCATAAATTAAAATACAAGGCTCCCTGAGGTGCTCTAGTGATAGCCTTAGCACCACAGGGTAATTAGCATAATTTTTTATAACTCTATATTGCCGCAAATGCAGTATATAGATTTATAATAAAAGAAGTCGCCTTTTATTCTTCTTATTCGGACACATCTGCATCAGTATACTGATGGTAGACGTCCATTAAACATATACATAAACAACAAAAAGTCCTATATATGTCACAAGGACCACAAAAAAAAATATAAACCTACACAGAGAGGTAATACACATATCTTGCCAAAAAAGGTCAAATGGCAATATGGGATAAAAAAAGATAATACTTTATTGGTTTGCTATTTAAAAAAAAAAAAATAGAACAAAAGCAAAATAAGAACCTTTTAAAATATTTTATAGAAAAAATAAGAAAATGGAAACCAAAAGCCAATAGTAAAATCTGATGAAATCTGTGTCAGGAAATCTAATCTGGGTCACCTCTTCTTAAAGAGTATGGGGGTTATTTATCATACGCTGAAACATGGCGCACAAGCTTATGATGTTCTCCCTGCTTCTACGGCACCAGCTTCCTGATGTATCCACCGTGCGGCTGTGCCCATCGTACATTGCTATGCCAGGACCTGCGAAGGCTATGGTTAGTGTGCATAGTGTGCATACAAAGGGCAGGAACTCCACCACCAGGTAGACCCCCTTCACACCCTTCTACGCCCACTTGAAATGGAAATGGCTGAGCAGTTTATATAATTCCTGGAGTTGTGGAAGGAATTGTGATTTATTTTAGGGCTTGCATGTATAAGTATAAGCACTAATAAATATTGTCCATTTTCTTATGGAGAGGATTCAGGGGCAAAACTACAGTGGTAGCAGACACAGCAGCTGTGATGAGGCCCACACTGTATAGGGGCCCCGGACTTTGCTGCAAATGATATTATGCTGTACCAAAATCCAATCGCGTGTGACACAATCCCAGCGCAAACCCCTGTTATATACCTGTGCAAATCCCTAAAACGGCATATAGTCAAAGGAAAGTGTGATCGGCGACCCTTAGTAAATAAGCCCCATTGTGTGTGATTGTAACCCACATGTGTGAGTATCCAAATATGTATATTTTTTTTAAGGGGGAAGGGTGCCCCAATCAGAAGGCTGCTATGGGGCCCTGCCTCTCCTAGTTACGCCCCTTATTGGACTGTTCCACCAGGGGCCAGGAAATCTTCTCGTGGGCTGTAATTTAATTCCCATTGTACCACTCTCCACATGTTGATAAATCAGCCACAGCAAAAAGGAGACACATTGATGTCCATTGAGAATTTCACAAAAGCAAATTTCCTGGTGAACCTGCTGAAGATCCTCCATCATTCATCCTTCCTCTCCTGCCCATGTTAGAGTAAATTATAACAGCTAAGCTTCTTGCTGGCTATTGTAACCTGATAAAGTATGATAGGAGATAGAAGTCGGAACAGACAGGAGAAGAAGAGAGATGGAGTCTGCAGAATGGGACAGTTCAGGCAACTCTTAGTCCTGTCCTGTGCTTCCTTCCCCAACTATTAATGTCTAACCATGAGAAATGTGTGTGTACATATATGAATGTGATGCATGATTTATATGTGGGTTAATGTGTATGTATATGTGTACATAAAGTATATATATATATATATATATATATATATATATATATATATATATATATATTTGCAGGTAATATTTATATTTAGAGTTCCTGGTTACATTGTTTTCTAATTAACATATATAGAGGCAATATGTATGGACACAGAATTTGGAAAGTTAGGGCATCATAGTTAGGGCAGTATAGTCAACATAAGCTTTTGAATATCACAGACTTTGATGTTTGATTATTAGGTTGCAATGTATTACTCAATGTACTAAAGAATAGTTTCCGGGTTGAGAAATGGACGGCTGGTTGATAAAACACCTTAAGAATGTCATTAATGAAAAATTTGAAGCACTTATTATGAAGCACCTAATTCCTGTGAGCACACATATCCATTATTGGCATCAAATGGATGGCTCAAAGCCAAACATGACGACTTTCCTTTCTGAAGTATAATGGTAGAAATGTGTCATATTTATTTGTTATAATATATATATATATATATATATATATATATATATATATATATATATATATATAATTTGTTTTTCCAATAAATAGAATTTACACAAATTTAAGGAGGCAAAAAGGAAATAGGACGAGTTGGATAGACAATACATCAGAATAACCTGAGCTGGTTCCTAACTAATGGACAGATATCTACCAGACTTGATAACTCAGTGGATTCAACATTTTGAAAAAGATCCAACCTGCATTGTCACAGCTAAAAGGAACCTGTCACCAGGATCCCCTGCTTTAGAGACCCCTTGTCCACATTGTCAATGGTAAACCCTATCCAAAACAGATTTACAATAATCCTTGTTTTTTCAGTTATTAGATAAATTTATATCAAAGTTTACCTTGTGTCCTCTTCTTTTGTGTCGAGTGTTGGCTGGGCATGTCCATTGAGAAGCAATTTCCCCCCTTACCCTCGGAAAACTCTCATCCATCTGATTGCAAAAAAAAAAAAAAAGAAATGCCCATCGCACTCCTGACTTTACACCTGCCATCGGAGACAGCATCTTTTGAGCATTGGATTGAGCCAAACCCATACCCAAACATCTAGTGAAATTTAAGGTCAGGTCTGGGAGAACCAAACTTGCAAAGTTCAACACATATCAGAACTTTGCAGTTCGGCCGGCGCAACGCTAGACTTGACTTCCACCAAATTCACCAATTTTTATTCTTTACACATTTAATTAGGAGTCTAGCACAGTTGGATTTGTTTTACATCGCCTGCATCATTCCTGAGAAATCAGTACCATTAGTTTTAGAAACCAAAATTCGAGGCATCCTTTGGTGAGTTGGGTGGTGTTGGGTAGTGAACATTATTATAGAACTGACCAATTATAGGCACAGAACCTAAAATAATGGCTTTGATTGCCCACTGACAGTTGGGGACTAAAGAAATAATTCCAACTGCACCACAATCGTTTAGCTGTACCTGAAAGCGGGAAAGTATTTAAAATCGCAAGACTTTAAGTGCCTTGCGACTAATAAGTCTCATTTACTAGCAATGTAGTGAACTCCGCTGGTGCAAAGATTTCATTCAGTGTGCCGTATGTGTCTTTGCACTCTAGTTGTCAATTCCTTTTCTGTGACTTTTAGACTCCAAATTTGTTCCATTTTGCCGCCTAAAAAGTTGCAAGACAGAGTGTGCTAGACCAAGATTTACTTTCGCTGCTACCATATAGGACTAAAAAGTCACACACTGAAATGAAAAGTTGCAAAAGTGAAACTAAACAGGCAACTCATCACATAGGGAAAAATTTAAGATACATTGCAATGATTACATAGGACAACTTCAGGAAACTTGAAAAAGTGGCAGCCGAAAAACTATGATACATGTGCCCTGATGTATCCTTTTTGATCGGGACCCAATATAGCTGTTGCCAGAATACGTTTACCGGTAAATACATTTGAATAATTTGCGAATATCAGTCAAACTTTGCGAAGTGAACAGGAACTAATACACAAAGTATAAAATAAGTTGGTAATTTAATTTTTTTAGGTTTTCTTTCATAACATAGTGAAAACTTTTAGTCCTCCAATTAAATGAGCAAAAATCAATTGAACACTTTATGGGACAATTATCATCTTTTTTTTTTGGTATAATTAAGACTTTTTTTTGTCTTTCTGCGCCTTATGTATGTTCAATTCTTTTTTCTTGTGTTACATGTTTAGCCTTTTCTCTCCTGGCAGGTGCAATTTTTTGGGTTTTTTGATGTTCTGTTGCAAATGACGCAAATCTTCTTGGACACAAGCAATGTAAAGAGGGGGGGGGGGGGGGTATATAAAGCAGTGGACTCCATTGTAATTTTGAATACGTGGCCTTCATTTTTAAGTACTCTAGCCACACCACAGGGAGATGACGACATATAAAATTGACTAAACCTGGAAATTACAGCTTACACAAACACATGTAATTGGGCCACAAAACAAATGATTGAAAGAAAGCAGAATTTCAATGAAATGTGAATGCAGACATTTTTAAACTAAAAAAAAAAAAAAGTGCAGCACAAACTTTCAATGTCCATAATCAATTTTAAACATTGTGGGCGTATTTATCATACGTTGGCGCATGAGGGCTGCCACCCCTTCTGTGCAGCTGGATACATTCAAGAGGCTTAGGTCTACCTGCTGTAGAATTAAGCCCAACCGGTGACTTTTCACCTGTGAAAAATGACTGGCTGCAGGAACTCACTCTCCTAACGACCGCTCCTCCCTTTAATGCCTCTCCTTGCCCCCCAGGAAAGGGGAAAATAATCGCAAGTGCTAGCAATAACCTAGCATTTTCGACTACCTGAGTGCTTCTACGGCACTTTTGTGGCGTAGGAGTTCTGATAAATACCCCCCTTTAAGCCTGTGAACTAATTACAATTTACATCTTAAAATACGGTCCAAGAAAAAAAAAGCCTTACCCTGCTTTATGTCCTATTGGATAATGCCCTTGTCTGGGAAGTAGCTATGCAGCTGTATCTCAATGGTGCGCACCACCCTTTCTCTGTACCTGCCATGGTCCAGGTGCAGATTTGCCCATAAAAAGTTGGAAAAATAAAGAAAAAAGAGAAGATAAATAAGACATGTCACATGTTACATATGGAAAATAAAGATACATAAGGCACACTGTACAAAGTATAGACCATACTCCGCACTGCACAAAGTACTTAAGAAACAACAGCAAAAGTGAAAAGTCTCAAAAATTTATCAAAAAAACATTAGAAATAGATACTCGTCCCCATTAGTTTTTTTTCCTAATCATAACATATACAACGTCAAGCGAAAGTGTAAACTAGGCCTCATATTAACATCTAGTCAAGTGTGTCTATCTTAACCTCAACTCTTCTTTTGAAAAAGCAGGAACAAGGATCCTAGAGATGATAAGAGAGACAATGGGCCGGTGGGAGCAATTGTCTGGCTTTGCCCAACGCCTTTGTTATCGTTACAATGAATACTGTAAGCATTGCAAAAATAAAGGTCTTTTAAATTAAACGTATCTTATCACTCTTTGCTAAATGTAATAGGAAATTGTAGGGCAAATTCATAAGGTGAGCAACTGTGAATATAGAATTTTTGCCCTTATGATCGGGATAGTTCTCAACTATTGCATCTCGGTCCAATATTGTAATGGGTGTTTTAACACGTCTTGATACGCTGTTTGACATTTTAGCTGGCAGCTGATAGAGGAACTCTTTAAATATAGCATGAAAAGAAATGGCAACAGGAAGGGCTGAAGCTGGGTAAAATGAAATCGATAGCCTGCACATCGAATGCACGGAGGCAATGGAACTGGGATCTATGAGTCAATGCGTTCATTAGTTCCTGGTTATGACTGCAACTGACCTTATGGCAAATATGAAATATCAAAGAGCTTGTCAGCACTCCTGAATGGGACAAAGAAAAGGCGCATTAATGATTAACTCTGCTAAAAGCCCAGGCTTTTGTATTCCCATGGTACTTGGACTATCTCGCTGCCATGTGACATGCTCAGGCCATTTTCTAGCAGATTGGGGAAATCTAGTAAGCAAACACAGGTGCTCGGAGTCAGCACTGCTGTCAGGGACAACCACAAACAACACCAGCAATGCCTGGCTAAATTAGCTGCACTGTTTGCCTCCATTTTTGCTTCCTGGAGATCCTACTTTCTAAGACCGATGCCTTTTACAATGATTTTCGACTATTCACAGACAATATTAAAAAAAGACACAAGGCGGTCTGTTCTTTGTAGCCGACTCATTCGGCGTCCGAATGCAAAGAGCAAGTAAACTAATTAAAACAGCTCGGGTCTTCAAGTCAGAAAAGAAAACAAATTTATTTTTCTCAAGTGGAATTATTTTAGTGATCCTTTTCAAACAAAACCAGCAATAACCGCAATAGAGACAAAAGCGCTGCGTTTAATCGTCTAGGCTGGAATTAAACAAATCAGTGATCACGACGGCTACTTATTATTCCAAAAATATATATCTGTGTATTAAATGGGGTGGAATACGGCTGCATTTCCAATTCAATGTCCCTCTAGTGGCATTGTTTGTCTTAAAGTATTCCCCGTACTCTCCGAGACACAGACTTTCCTCCGCTGTTCAAATATTTATGTATATTATGACGCTTAAACTATTTGCAAGTGCACAGGAGCAATAAAGAACATACTATCAGGGAAAGATTATAAAACTGCTGTATGTAAACAGCAAAAAATCACTAGAAAATAGAAAAAGGCTATAAAAAGATGGCTGGAGTTGTTTCAATGTTTAAGAATAATCAGTATATCTACGTTTGGATACACAGCTAATTAGTTACAATAGGATTTGTTCAGGGGCCGGAGTAGTCAATGCATTGCTCTAGGTTGTCGTGCATAATGCTGATTGATTGTGTCAAGATAGAAGTCTCTGAATGGATTTTGGAGGCTTGTAAAAAATATCAAGGATGTTTTCAAAAATAGAATTTATTCTGCGGCAGGAAAATGACAATAAAACATACAACCAATATCAAGAATTCCCGGACACGATGATATGGCCCCCAATGTACCCTGATCTTAACGGGAACCTGTCATGAGAAATTGACCTAATGAACCCCTACCAGGATGTTGCCAAGCAGGTGACCACATTCCAGAACATGTTTCTTTCATGACCCAGTGTTGTCACATCCAGAAAATCAACTTTGAAGTGAAATGTTAATTGGTTGTACAAAGTCAAGGAGGTGGAGATTTTAACACTGAAATCTCTCTCTTTCTCCGAAAGCCCCCATCACTATCATCGATGGTCCTACAACCAGAGACATTGCTAACCACATCTCCTGAAGTCTCCTGATGCACAATATCAATCACAGAAGAGCAGTTACAGTGTTAAACTCTCCGCCTCCTTGACTTTATACAACCAATTTACTGATGACAGGTTTCCTTTAACATCATCTATTCTGTCTGGAATTACATTCACACCCACAGATGATTGGTGCTTAGTAGAGATGAGCGAACATACTCGTCCGAGCTTGATGCTCGTTCGAGCATTAGCGTACTCGAAACTGCTCGTTGCTCGGACGAATACTTCGCCCGCTCGAGAAAATGGCAGCTCCCGCCGTTTTGCTTTTTGGCGGCCAGAAACAGAGCCAATCACAAGCCAGGAGACTCTGCACTCCACCCAGCATGACGTGGTACCCTTACACGTCGATAGCAGTGGTTGGCTGGCCAGATCAGGTGACCCTGGGATAGACTAGCCGCTGCCCGCGCTGCTCGGATCATTCTGTGTCTGGATGCCGCTAGGGAGAGAGCTGCTGCTGGTCAGGGAAAGCGTTAGGGTGTTCTATTAGAATAGTGTTAGGCAGGAGTGATTCAACAAGAACCCAACAGCCCTTCTTAGGGCTACAATAACGTTATACTTTTTTTTTTTGTTTGCTTGTGGCTGGGCTTGCTGGCACTAGTAGTGCAGCTAGTACCATATTGTGAGGAATTTGCAGGGGGACTTGCTACCGTTGTGTTTAGCTCTTAGTGACACACATATCCACCTCAAACACCAAAGTGGGAAAATTTATTAGGGGTTTGATTTCAATTAGGCACAGTCTGCCATTTCCTTTTTATTTTACGTTTATTTTTTTAATAACTCAGTGTCATCTCATCTGGCATAGTAGTGTGCTTTCATACTTGGCTAGAAAATAGCCATAGGAGAATCCAAACGGCTTACTTACGCCTACAGTAGCGTTATATATATTTGATTTCTGGTTGATCTGCTGGTGGCTGTCCTTGCTGCAGTGCATCTACTAGCAAATTGTGAGCAATTTGTAGTGAGACTTGCGACCGCTGTGTTTTGCGCTTAGTGACGCACATATCCATCGCAAAGACCGAAGTGGGAAAATTTATTAGGGGTTGGATTTCAATTAGGCACAGTCTGCCATTTCCTTTTTTATTTTACGTTTATTTTTGTAATAACTCAGCGTCATCTCATCTGGCATAGCAGTGTGCTTTCATACTTGGCTAGAAAATAGCCATAGGAGAATCCAAACGGCTTACTTACGCCTACAGTAGCGTTATATATATTTGATTTCTGGTTGATCTGCTGGTGGCTGTACTTGCTGCAGTGCATCTACTAGCAAATTGTGAGCAATTTGTAGTGAGACTTGCGACCACTGTGTTTTGCGCTTAGTGACGCACATATCCATCGCAAAGACCGAAGTGGGAAAATTTATTAGGCACAGTCTGCCATTTCCTTTTTTATTTTACGTTTATTTTTTTAATAACTCAGCGTCATCTCATCTGGCATAGCAGTGTGCTTTCATACTTGGCGAGAAAATAGCCATAGCAATAGGATAGCATCGTTTGGTTTTAAAAACTAAAAAACACAAGAAAAAACAAAAAACACAAAAAAAAGTTAAAAAAAAATTAAAGTTATAACTCTCAGTTGGGCGTCCAACTACTGCAGGGGTCAGAGGCCGTGGTCCTGGGCGGGGTGAGACACCACCTGCTTATGAGGGAGCAGGGGAACGCCGCAGAGCTACACTCCCTAGGTTCATGTCTGAAGTTACTGGGACTCGTGGTAGAGCACTGTTGAGGCCAGAACAGTGCGAACAGGTGATGTCGTGGATTGCCGACAATGCTTCGAGCAATTTGTCCACCAGTCAGTCTTCCACGCAGTCTACCCATGTCACCGAAATCGGCACTCCTCCAGCTCCTGCACCTCAGCCTCCTCCCCCCCAGTCTGCCCCCTCCCAGGAAAATTTGGCATTTGAACCGGCATACTCTGAGGAACTGTTTTCTGGACCCTTCCCACAGTCACAAACCACTTGTCCGGTTGCTGCTGAGCAATTTTCCGATGCCCAGGTTTTCCACCAGTCGCAGTCTGTGGGTGATGATGACCTTCTTGACGTAGTGGAAGAAGTGTGTAAAGAGGTGTCCGACGATGAGGAGACACGGTTGTCAGACAGTGGGGAAGTTGTTGTCAGGGCAGGAAGTCCGAGGGGGGAGCAGACTGAGGGATCGGAGGATGATGAGGTGACAGACCCAAGCTGGGTTGATAGGCCGGGTGAACACAGTGCTTCTGAGACGGAGGAGAGTCCTCGACCAGAACAGGTTGGAAGAGGCAGTGGTGGGGGCAGATGGAGAGGCAGGGCCAGAGCTGGTGCATCAGCGCCAAATGTGTCAACTAGTGAAGCTCCCGTGGCGAGGGCTCCTGCGGCGAGGGCTAGATTTTCAGAAGTCTGGAGGTTCTTTAAGGAAACACCGGATGACCGACGGACTGTGGTGTGCAACATTTGCCAAACCAGGATCAGCAGGGGTTCCACCACTAATAGCTTAACTACCACCAGTATGCGCAGGCATATGAATGCTAAACACCCCACTCAGTGGCAACAAGCCCGTTCACCTCCGGCCGTGCACACCACTGCTCCTTCCCCTGTGTCAGCTGATAGTTAGCCCCCTGCCCAGGACCCTGCCACAAAAACCCCATCGTCGCCTCCACGAACCTCCACAGCATCCACCAGCGTTCAGCTCTCCATACCCCAGACGCTGGAGCGGAAACGCAAATATAGTGCAACCCACCCGCACGCCCAAGCCCTTAATGTCCACATCTCCAGATTGCTTAGCCTGGAGATGCTGCCCTATAGGCTAGTAGAGACCGAGGCCTTTCGCAACCTCATGGCGGCGGCTGCCCCTCGGTATTAGGTCCCCAGCCGCCACTACTTTTCCCGATGTGCCGTCCCAGCCCTGCACCAGCACGTGTCAGACAACATCATCCGTGCCCTGACCAACGCCGTTTCTGACAAGGTCCACCTGACCACGGACACGTGGACGAGTGCTGCCGGGCAGGGCCACTATATATCGCTGACGGCACATTGGGTTAACTTGGTGGAGGCTGGGACCGAGTCTGACCCTGCGGCTGGTCATATACTGCCGATGCCGAGGATTGCGGGGCCTACCTCGGTCCAGGTGTTTCAGGCCTACTATGCCTCCTCCTCCTCCCACCCCTCCTCCACCTCCTCCTCCGAACTACCATCCGTGGGCATGGCGCCATCAGTCGGTAGCTCTAGGCACAGCAGCAGTGCCGTCGCTAAGCGACAGCAGGCGGTGCTCAAACTGCTGAGCCTAGGCGATAAAAGGCACACCGCCCAAGAACTATTACAGGGCATCACGGCGCAGACTGATCTGTGGCTGGCACCGCTGAACCTGAAGCCAGGCATGGTTGTATGTGACAACGGCCGTAACCTGGTGGCGGCTCTGCAACTCGGCAGACTGACACATGTGCCATGCCTGGCCCATGTGTTAAATCTGATAGTTCAGCGTTTCCTCAAGACATACCCCAATCTGTCTGATTTGCTCACGAAGGTGCGCCGCATCTGTGCGCATTTCAGGAAGTCCAGCACAGATGCTGCCACTCTCAGGGCAGCGCAGCGCCGCCTCCAACT
Organism: Engystomops pustulosus; assembly: GCF_040894005.1. Classification (NCBI taxonomy): domain Eukaryota; kingdom Metazoa; phylum Chordata; class Amphibia; order Anura; family Leptodactylidae; genus Engystomops; species Engystomops pustulosus. Next base: position 43,252,646 of record NC_092413.1, read on the forward strand.
GCCCGCTCACCGACTGTTGTGCGACGTGCCCACGAGGTGGAATTCAACACTGACCATGTTATCCAGAGTTTACCAGCAGCGCCGAGCGATTGTAGACTGCCAGATGTCAACTTCCACCAGAACTGGTAGTCAACTGCCTCCAACTGCCCGCTCACCGACTGTTGTGCGACGTGCCCACGAGGTGGAATTCAACACTGACCATGTTATCCAGAGTTTACCAGCAGCGCCGAGCGATTGTAGACTGCCAGATGTCAACTTCCACCAGAACTGGTAGTCAGGTCAGTCAGCTTCCTCAAGTCTACAATGAGGAGTGGACGTGGATGTCTGATATCTGTCAGGTGCTGAGTAACTTTGAGGAGTCAACACAGATGGTCAGTGGCGATGCCGCCATCATCAGCCTCACCATCCCGCTGCTTGGCCTGTTGAAAAACTCTCTGATCAGCATGAAGTCGGAAGCTTTGCGCTCGTCACAAGAGACGGGGGAAGAAGATTCCCTTGTTGATAGCCAAAGCACCCTGAGGTCTGTTTCTCAGCGCATATCGGAGGAGGTGGAGGTGGAGGAGGATGAGGAGGAAGAGGAGGAGAATGTTGGCGAGACACAAGAGGGGACCATTGTTGAGTCCTTCACTGTTCAGCGTGTATGGGCAGAAGAAGAGGAGTTGGAGGAGTTGGAGGAGGAGGAAATGGACAGTCAGGCCAGTGAGGGGAGTGAATTCTTACGCGTTGGTACTCTGGCGCATATGGCAGATTTCATGCTAGGCTGCCTATCCCGTGACCCTCGCGTTCAAAGAATTTATTCCAGCACCGATTACTGGGTGTTCACTCTCCTGGACCCACGGTACAAGCAAAATCTTTCCACTCTCAACCCTGGAGAGGAAAGGAGTGTGAGAATGCATGAATACCAGCCGGCCCTGGTGCACAAGCTGAAACAGTATTTCCCTTCTGACAGCGCTAGCGGCAGAGTGCGTAGTTCTGCGGGACAAGTAGCGAGGGAGAGTAGGCGAGCAGGCAGCTTGTCCAGCACTGGCAAGGGTACGCTTTACAAGGCTTTTGCCAGCTTTATGTCACCCCAGCAAGACACTGTCACCTGTCCCCAGTCTCGGCAGAGTAGGGCTGATCTTTACAGAAAGATGGTGAGGGAGTACGTAGCTGACCATACCATCGTCCTAAATGATCACACAGCTCCCTACAACTACTGGGTTTCAAAGCTGGACATGTGGAACGAACTGGCGCTGTACGCCTTGGAGGTTCTTGCCTGCCCTGCCGCTAGCGTCTTGTCCGAGCGGGTTTTCAGTGCAGCTGGTGGCATCATCACCGATAAGCGTACACGCCTGTCGACTGACAGCGCTGACAGGCTGACGCTTATTAAGATGAATAAAGCCTGGATTTCTCATAATTTCCAATCTCCACCAGGTGAAGGAAGCTCAACCTGAATAATTTATCCACTCCTCCTCCTCCTCATTTTCCTCCTTCTCCTCCTCTTTGTACAGTAAAGCAGAGGAAACTGGCTATTTTTTGACAGGGCCCACTGGCTCTAGCTATAGTACTTTATGCATTTAATTTTTCTGGAGGGCCACCGACCCGGTCCTCTGTTTTAAACAATTTTTGGGAGTGCCACATACAGGCACTCAATCTATTCAATTTTTCTGGAGGGCCACCTACCTGCTCCTCTGGTTTGAAAACTTTTTTGGACTGCCACATACAGGCACTCAATCTATTTCATTTTTCTGGAGGGCCACCTACCTGCTCCTCTGGTTTGAAAACTTTTTTGGACTGCCACATACAGGCACTCAATCTATTCAATTTTTCTGGAGGGCCACCTACCTGCTCCTCTGGTTTGAAAACTTTTTTGGACTGCCACATACAGGCACTCAATCTATTTCATTTTTCTGGAGGGCCACCTACCTGCTCCTCTGGTTTGAAAACTTTTTTGGACTGCCACATACAGGCACTCAATCTATTCCATTTTTCTGGAGGGCCACCTACCTGCTCCTCTGGTTTGAAAACTTTTTTGGACTGCCACATACAGGCTCTATCCAAATTAAATTGTCTCCATAGCAGCCTCCACACGTTGTCTCCATTGCTACCTCCAAAAGTCGTCCATATAGCTGCCTCCATACATCGTCCCTTTATCAAACGAGGTGTGTCAGGCAGAAATTTGGGTTGTTTTCATGGATTCCACATCAAAGTTGTTAACTTTGTCGCCACCCAGCTGTGTTATCCACAAAATATACTGGCAAACTTTTATCATTTACCAATATTATTTCAGCGCTTCTTGCGCTTCTGTTTACATTCCCCTCACCCGCCATATCCTAAACTTATAAGAACGCTACTACACTTGATCTTATACAAAAGGTTCTTAGAAGTGCTGTTTGGGGAGTAGCCTAGAGACACGGGCTTGGATTGGCGAAAGCTCGCCTGGCAGCGGAGCGCCAGCTCCATGCCAAGATCCAACTAACATAGTTTTAACTGCAGCACCTTTAATCTACTACTAGTTCACTGCCTCCATACATGGTCCCCTTATCAAACGAGCTGTGTCAGGCAGAATTTTGGGTTGTTTTCATGGCTTCCATGTTAACTTTGTCGCCACCCTGCTGTGTAATCCACAAAATATACTGGCAAACTTTTATCATGTACCGATATTATTTGAGCGCTTCTTGCTCACCTCCTTTGGTTCCTCTCTGCCACCCATTGGTTTGAAGCCTGAGTCCATTTAGGGTATGTCGCCATGCCACTCTCTAGCCTGCCGCTGCTGCCGCTGCCTCTGCATGCCGTCCCCTATAGTGTCAGGGTCAATTATTGGATGTTTTAGATGCTATCTAGCTTCATTCTGTCACTCTGTCATGGCCATGCTGTTGCCCATAGTTTTGGCATAATGGTGCGATTAAGCAGCCTCAGAGGCATCCATGCATGCTGCCCCTGCTGTTTCCTGTCCATTTCCGTGGTGTTTCCATCCTTTTCTGAGGTTCCCAGGTGTTTGGCCAAGCTTCCCTGTGCAGAGCCTTGGTCCCCTTGAAAAATGCTCGAGTCTCCCATTGACTTCAATGGGGCTCGTTATTCGAGACGAGCACTCGAGCATCGGGAAAAGTTCGTCTCGAATAACGAGTACCCGAGCATTTTAGTGCTCGCTCATCTCTAGTGCTTAGCTCTTCAAGATGTTTGGAACAACTCTCTGCAGAGATTCTTCAAAAATTGTGTACAAGTGTAGAAGAAGAGCTGTCAAAAATATTGATTTAAATTTCTCTTTGGTTTATTTGCCTTGCATATTGTTAATTGATGAAATAAACAACTATTAATACAATTTGAAAAAAATCTATATTTTAAGCATCTTCTCAACATTTGTCCACATCTTTTGTATAGTGCTGTATATTAAATGTGTGTCACACAAACTGAAGGTCCTCAAAAATCTGCAATAATTTCCAGACTAATAAAATTTGCTCACAAAATAGCAACATAGAGAATCAGGAATCCTCATGTGTCAAAAGTGTTTTTTTAAATTTGTACTCTAACCATCCTACACCCTATTCTCTAAATTGCTTAGTGGTCAAACACATATCTTCACAAATGATGTAGTTTTTTTTTGTATGGGTATCACAGAGTGTGTGCACACTGGCACTAACATGCTGGTGGCATTTAAGGAGTTAATGCACGCAATCAGTGCCAGCAGTGATAGTAAGTGTCACTGGCGGGTGAATGTTAGGGTGGGTGGAGCCGAACCTGAACCCAGACCCAAACTTCCAGGGAAGTTCAGTGTCGGGTCTGGGGCCCGGAACCTGAATTTTGCAGTTCTGCTTAATACTTGCTGACACTACTAATCAATTTACTTTAAAAAAAATTCTAAATGTGGTGGAATTGGCAAAAAAACACTTTCCCACCATTTTCCTCAATTATTGGCTTTGTTATTACATCTTTCACTATGCAGTCCAAATCTCATATCCCCTTTATTTCATTGGGTCAGTGTTATCAACGGGATATCAAATATTTATAGTTTGATTACGTCTTTGTAACCTTCAAAGAATGTTAAAAACAAAAAAAGTCTTGCATAGTCACATTCTTTAAATTTTTCATCCTATTCTGTGCAGAGCTGGGTAAGGGGTAATTTTTTTTCCACAGAATTAGCTCCAGGTTTTATTGATATAATTTTGATCACTTTTTAAGTGATCGCCGGCACTCGAAGATTTAAAGGGCCAGCACACCGCTGATTGGCACTGGTCACTTCTGGGTTTCCATAAAGACCGGCGGCTCCTATCATTCCCTGGCGGATCTTTGAGCTTCATAGCGAGAAAAGAAAGCTTCCTTCGTTGTTCCTGTGTTCCGTTCCCGTGCTCGTTCCTTTTCCTGCATTATTTCCCTTTGCTAACCCCTGATTTGAACTTAGACTTTGCATCTCTGCTGCCTGCCCTGACTGTCTGCTTGTGGCTGACTACGAGACTGTCTCCTGAATTGGTGCCTCGACCTTGGCTGCCACCTGTGGAATGACCTGGTGGCACCCTGCCGCAGCAACTCCATCCCGCTTTGCGGCGGGCTCTGGTGAAGACCAGGTGCCACTTAGATTCGGGTCCAGGTGGTCCACTAACCCTGAACCCTGACAATAAATGAGTAGTACGTGTGAATATAACAAACTTTGTAACATATGTAGGATATCGGGCGCACAATCTTTGTGAATTGCAGGACAGTGCATTATCGTTGGACAATGCACTTTCGGTGAACTCTGCAGACAGGTAAGTAAATATTCTCCCTAAAGTTACTCTTCAGGTGCACATACTGGACTGACAGGGCTACTGATTTCTTAAAATTTGTTAAAAGAACTTCGCTTTAAGATGTAGTTACCGTTCACATGCTTGATTTTTGCACACAATAACTGTATTCCAAGTACAACACCAGTTGAACAAATTTGCTTCTGGAGAAAAGAAATGTACGACATAAAACAAATAGTGTGACTCAAAACTACAGATTATTATGGCGTGGCATCTGTTTTCTTATCTTTATTGAATTGATTTTGAGCTCTAGGAGGGTGGTTTTACTTTGCATTTAACTCTCTATCTCATTTTGGGTGGGGATATTATCCAGTGATAGGACAAGATCCAAGCCCACTGATTGGCATAAGAACAATTTTATAACTAACCTTCGGTCTTCAAGAAGTATTGATTAAAATACATAATATCCATAATGTCCACTTTGCAATATTAATCTCAGAAGTCAATTTTTGACATGATATAAAATCAGAATTAATTTGTGAATCGATGGCCCGTTTCCAAGAACATGTTTGCTGTAATGTTAAGTCCCAGATGAACTCTGCAATTGTGCCTACTGTCTGGGGCGTAACAACAGGGGTAGCAGCCATAGCAGCTGCTACAGGACCCACAGTGTCAGAGGGCCTGGCCACCTGACCTGCCATACTAATGAATAGAGCATGTGCTCCATTATATACATATTGTGCTGCACATTGTATAGTATGATTATATAAAAATGCACATCATCCATAGTACACAGATAAGAAATGTCCGGGGAGGGACAGCAGGACTCAGAATCTCTCATATCTGCTTCCTGTCAATGCTGTGTATTTGGTGTATGCGTGCATATGCTGTATGTTTTTATATGGTGTGTATATGTTGTATTTGTGTGTGTATCTGCTGCATGTGTGTGTGTATATATTCTGCTTGTGTGTACATGTTGTGTAGATACTGTATGTGCATGTTGTGTATATACTGTATGCGCTTGTATGCTGTGTACATTCTGTGTGTATGCATGGTCTGCATATACTGTATATATGTGTGTATATACTGTCTGCATGTGTGTATCTGCTGTATGTGTGAATATGTTGTATGTGTGCATGGTGTGTATATGCTGTGCACATGCAGTGTGTGTGCATGGTGGGCATATGTGTTAATATTTTGTATGTGTACATGGTGTGTGTATGCTGTGTATGCTATTTGTTTGTATGGTATGTATATCCTTTCTGTGTGTGTATGTGCTGAATATGTGTATGGTGTGTATATGCTCTATTTGTGTGTCTACGCTAAATGTATATTCAGAATGTGTGTATATGGTGTGATTTTACTGTATATCTAAGTATATATATGCACATTATATACACACATAGTATATATGTGTGTATTTGAGGTGTCTATACTGTATGTATTCAAAAGTCCAGATAGACGGCACTCTGCTATCACGGTGCTCTAGGTCCGGACCAAGCCAATATACAATTCAAAAGTAAAGATCCCGGCACTCGTATTTCTGCATCGGCGTGTAGATTTATTCAGCATCAAAGAGCGTATCACAGTGACAGTGGGACGCGTTTCAGCTTGTATCTCAAGCCTTTCTCAACCACAAACCAACACAAACAAGTTAAACTAAATATATGACAATTCAGTAATCCTGCCCACTGACGTCACATCCTACCGGTACGTCCCGGGGTGTGACGTAGTGCAATCAGGTGTTATCTTCATTCTGATTCCGTTTCCAAGGCGAAAGGTAAAGCAAGATTAAAATTAAAGTATTAACAGATATCACTCAATTATGTAACTAATACCACTGACCATCATACAAAGAGAGGATATATTATGAAATGCTGTTGAGATTTAACCCTCTCGGTTCCAATGTACCGAGAGTGTGAATCCAATAGGCTTCCTGGCGGTGGAGCAACATCTTGATATTGCCCCCTCCCCTTGGTGCCTCAAACCATAGCTGAATGTCAAAACCTACAGCGGTCTTGCAAAAAAAATCACTTTTTTATTAAGATTTCCTATTGTTTTATTTCTCCCCTTGTGTGGTCTTCTCCTATTGGAATATTTTTTCCCATGCTCCATAGGTATTTGCACAACTTAACAATGAAGCATTTATTTGGGAATAAATGAAATCTGATAAAACAGAATAAAATATGATGGTGATATTGTCAATGTATTGGCATTCATTCATTTTGTATGTTATTACTTTTAGATTGATTTTGGTCCTTTTATTTTATATAAGGTTAAAACTTTCACTTCAGCCACTATCATCTTGATGGGTAATTTTCTAAATTGCGTTGATGTATGTCAACTTTTTATCAGTATTTTAGGAGCGGAACATGCCTGTTTCTGAAAAATGCCTGAAACTGAACATTTTTGCTACTAACTGGATATCAAGATGCAACAATAAAATGGCATTTACCCAGTTTGATGCATGAATACAAATGTCAATGTCAGGGATGATCCAAGCCTGTGAATAAAAAGATTCATATGGTTGCCAGCTGGATGACGTCCAGACTAGAGGCCCAAGACAGACATTTCTTATGAGTTCAACCCTGTGAAAACTGCTTGGTGAAAGGACCTTTGGAATTTACCTATGAATAGTCCATTAGTTCAATATTTTTACATTGCAGATTTGCTGCTTAAAAGTTTTATTGTAAAATGGCTAGTTTGTATTAAGGGAATTTATGATTGAGCATCAGAACAAATACATTTTTTGTTTTATGCATTTTACAGATTTGCAATGAAAAGGTAGCCAAAGAAGGTGGCAAGAAATACCAATGTTATATATTCTCTGTTCCATCATTGTATAGCTGGGATATTTTATCTGTGACTTCTGATGGCATCCATGATGGAGGCTCCTTATTGACGAAAACAAAGCTCAGGCCTAATAATCTAATCATAAGGATCCATAGTGTTCAACTTGGCAGTACCATATACATTGTATATACAAATACTACTTTTAAATACCTTGAACCTTTATCCTTTTTTATGGGATCTTTTGCTATACATTGAGACAATAATCATTGACTAAGTGTCCTAAGACCTAGTATTTTTACAATATTTAATGAATACTGTACACACTTCTCAGTTCCTCAAGCTAGACAATGGGGCAGATTTATCAAGTGTCTGAAAATCTGAATATTTCTAGTTGCCCATGGCAACCAATCACCGCTCCCCTTTAAAATATTCATGAGTACTGGTAAAATGAAAGCTGAGCTGTGATTGGTTGCCATGGGCAACTAGAAATATTCTGACTTTCAGACACTTGATAAATCTGCCCCAATTAGTTACCGGTATTGGCAAAATGGTTTCAATTGTGATTCTTTTAACGTTTTGACAGTGTGACCAAACATACTCTTAACCAACCCCAGAAGAAAATATCTGGGAGCAGAAGAGTTAAACATAAAAGTCAGGTTTCAGAGTCACAGCCTTTGATGAAACAAGTGTGCAATATGAAAAACAAACAACACTTCCATGGACGTTACAAATGCCAGAGATCAACGGCAAGTCATCTATACAAAGACCATGGCCTACCCTATCAACATCACATAATACTAGAAGCTTTTCATAAATCCTAATGTTTAAAATTCATGAATAAATAATAGCATTTTATGGAATGCACAGCTAAATGAATTCATTATATATCTGTTTTTCCAAATTTTTAAAACTCCAGCCAGTAGCTGCACAAAACTGCAATTTTTAGTCTGTTCACATACCCTCTCTTTAGGATAAAAACTTCATACACTCATCTCTTTTTGTTTAGGCATGTTCATACCTTTTATATATATATGGAGATTTCTAAACAAAGAGAGAACTATGAAGAGGTACAGGTTACCGCTGTACAGTTCTCCTTATCCCCTCCCTTCATTTACTTCTATGATCAGTTCAATGTTCCAACAGAAAATTTAACTATTTGGTCACTATATACCAGCTTCTACCATCATCAGCATTGTACTTCCCTCAAAACCAGTTACCCTCTAGGTTTGTGTCCTTTTCCCCATTTTACTATGCAGTCAATCATTTAGTTACTGTTTTATATACCAGTTTGTGTGTTTGTTTAATGATACATATGTAAACTATTTTCTCATGTAAAGGGCTATGGTATAAATTACACTTACTATGCTATGGGGCTTATTTATTGGTAGTTAGTAACCTGCTTTACATCAATATGGCCCTTTTTAGCAGGAATAGTGCAAACTGTGAAGATTCAGGAGTTGTGGCGCACGTTCTTCATTAATATGGCACACCTGCACTGTTCCGACGGAGGGTACCAACAATTTTTTCACCATTAACATAGGGCGTTCAACAAACGTGCGTCAGCCTCTGCATGAAAAATGTGGCACACTTTCTGACTAAGCCCTGGAATGCCCATTCAGTGCAGAAATGTGTGGGGTATAGTGCAGCAGTGCCACAAATGAGTTGAATGTGACATATATGTAGCTCAAACACTTCTAAAATACACGTGCAACCCGTTTGCACATAAAATAACTTGCAAAGTCCGACAGAAAACTGGCGCAGGGGCGCACTTTAATAAATTTGACCCTATGGGGCAGATTTACTTACCCGGTCCATTCGCGATCCAGCGGCGCGTTCTCTGCGGTGGATTCGGGTCTGCCAGGATTCATGAAGGCAGTTCCTCCGACGTCCACCATGTGGTGCTGCTGTGCTGAAGTTCCCTGGAATGCACTCAAGTTCACCGGCCTATTCCTAGTGAAGGTAAGTGCAAGCTCCGTGACACTTTTTTTTAAAAATGCGGTGGTTTTTCTGAATCCGTTGGGTTTTTGTTCGGCCACGCCCCCTATTTCCGTCACGTGCATGCCAGCGCCGATGCGCCACAATCCGATCGCGTGCGCCAAAATCCCGGGGCAATTCAGGGGAAATCGGCGCAAATCGGAAATATTCTGGTAACACGTCGGGAAAACGCGAATCGGGCCCTTAGTAAATGACCCCCTATGTGTTTGGTATAGTTCTCCATCTCTGACTTAAAGCCAATAGCACCCAGGGCTCTTTCTGTCCTGTTCGTTATTGACTTCCAATTCTAGAAGAAGTTGTAGTCAGATGTTGCTGTGATCTATGGTCTTGTGAAAGGAATATGCAAAATAGTCCAAAGTTTAAGTCCAAAGTTGGCAAACCAAAGACTCAAGTGCTTCCTCGAATATGGCAGAAACCTCTACATCAAAATTTGACTTTCAGGAGACCTAGTGACTTGGAGATAATTGCCAAATCCATCCAAAGATGAAAAACCCCAACTCATAGTTTGTAAGCTCTTGTGAGCAGGGCCCCCATTTGTGTTGTTACATATGACTATGTTCGTTTAATGCCTTATTTTTGTTTATGAACCCTATGATCTTTAAAGTTATGCAGAATATGACAGGGGTATATAAATAAAGATTTATTATTATTAACTGACAGGACTGTTATTTTTTCCCATTAATACAGTCTAGCGAAGTGGTTTGACTAGGCACGCAGCTATAGAAGTACAGGAGGTCAGTAAGGAATTCCTGTTCTTGAAGATGGTGGCCTTAAAAAGCAGGAGTCCGAATTCCTTCCCGACTTTTACAAATTGTTGCGCAATTTCCTGATTGGTTATCATGATCAAGTTTTCTTCAAAAAGTCTTCATGGCACAATCAAACCTTCTCTAAAAAAATTCACAATAATTTAGGAACTTTGGCGACAGAACAAAACTATGCAAAACTCTTACTACTCATCATGTTTGGAAAAAGGCACAAGGAACAATGAGCTTAGTAAATGAATACCCCTCTAACCACGTTCTATCAATACAGAGTAAATTTGGAAAAACAGCCTGAGAAAACAATGGAGTAAATAGAGGCATGAGCACGACACTCATTGACCTGCGTGTCCTGTCCGATCTTGCCACTGATCTAATAAACAAAGTGCAAGGCTGAAAAAAAAAAAAAGAAAGAAATGAAAGAAACTCAAGTGAAAGATATAGAAGCCAACCAAACACAACGGTGAGCAGGTTCAGCGTAGAAAAGAATGTCAATACCAGTGGACTGAATTAGGTTAAGTACTTTAGAAAAAAAGTTTACTTTTCACTTTCACCGTTAAACAGATAAAAGAGTAAAAGTAGAGAAAAGAGAGAGCCAAGTGTCAAAGAGAAAGATATGAAATGTGAAAAGTGTAAAATGCTTTAAGCAAATGTAGAAAGCTAGGATTTAACCCAATAGAGTTTTGATTTTTATATGACACAAATATGGCTCAGTCACTCAGCAGGAGTAGAATGTCTTCATGAAGGAGAGACAATGGACTAATGTAGGGTAATCCAGGTTCATACCTAAGTATTAGCCCCTATTCTGTGCTTTGGCTGCACTGAAAGGCGACCTTGCTATACAACTGTTATATATTGACAAAAGGTTTTCTATTTGTAAAATAATTATAAATGGGAAATTTATATAAATGATTATTGTATGTAATAAAATATTTCATATTGCAATATTCAGCAAAAATGTGCTGAAAACCTCAAACTTATACTCGAGTATACTCGAGTCAAGAAAAGACATAGGGGCAGATTTATCAAGCTGTCTGAAAATCAGAATATTTCACAGCTCCCGTTTAAAATATTCATGAGCACTGGTAAAATGAAAGCTGAGCTGTGATTGGTTGCAATGGGCAACTAGAAATATTCTGACTTTCAGACAACTTGATAAATCTGCCCAGGGCCGGATTAAGGTTGGTGGGGGCCCCTGGGCGCAAAATCTGGTGGAGGTCCCCACTGAGTGTAGCGTACACACACGTCCTCCTGCTTCCTTTCCACTATCCCAGCAGTAACACCGCTACATACAGCCGCCTCACCCCTAGTAACACAGCTACATACAGCTGGCTCATCCCCAGTAACATAGCTACATACAGCCGCCTCGCTCCCAGTAACACAGCTACATACAGCCGCCTCACCCCCAGTAACACAGCTACATACAGCCGCCTCGCCCCCAGTAACACAGCTACATACAGCCGCCTCGCCCCCAGTAACACAGCTACATACAGCCGCCTCATCCCCAGTAACACCGCTACATACAGCCGCCTCATCCCCAGTAACACCACTACATACACCCGCCTCATCCCCAGTAACACAGCTACATACAGCCGCCTCATCCCTAGGAACACAGCTACATACAGCCGCCTTCCCCCCAGTAACACAGCTAAATACACCCGCCTCATCCCCAGTAACACCACTACATACACCCGCCTCATCCCCAGTAACACAGCTACATACAGCCGCCTTGCTCCCAGTAACACAGCTACATACAGCCGCCTCGCTCCCAGTAACACAGCTACATACAGCCGCCTCGCTCCCAGTAACACAGCTACATACAGCCGCCTCATCCCCAGTAACACAGCTACATACAGCCGCCTCATCCCCAGTAACACAGCTACATACAGCCGCCTCATCCCCAGTAACACAGCTACATACAGCCGCCTCACCCCCAGTAACACAGCTACATACAGCCGCCTTCCCTCCAGTAACACAGCTACATACACCCGCCTCATCCCCAGTAACACCACTACATATACCGGCCTCATCCCCAGTAACACATCTACATACACCCGCCTCATCCCCAGTAACACCACTACATACACCCGCCTCATCCCCAGTAACACATCTACATACACCCTCCTCATCCCCAGGAACATAGCTACATACACCCCCCTCATCCTCAGGAACACAGCTACATACACCCCCCTCATCCCCAGGAACACAGCTACATACACCCGCCTCATCCCCAGTAACACCACTACATACACCCGCCTCATCCCCAGGAACACAGCTACAAACACCCTCCTCATCCCCAGGAACATAGCTACATACACCCGCCTCATCCCCAGGAACACAGCTACATACACCCCCCTCATCCCCAGGAACACAGCTACATACACCCGCCTCATCCCCAGGAACACAGCCGGCTCATCCCCAGTAACACAGCTACATACAGCCGGCTCATCCCCAGTAATACAGCTACATACAGCCGGCTCATCCCCAGTAATACAGCTACATACAGCCAGCTCATCCCCAGTAACACCGCTACATACAGCCGGCTCATCCCCAGTAACACAGCTACATACTGGGGCCAGGTATACATCCCCTTCACTGATATATACACACCTTTATATACTTATATACACACAGATAAAGTTCTACACGCATATACTTGCACCCATATATATATACACACATTTATACACTCATATACATTTATACACTAATACAGAGTATATACAAACTCATAAAGTATATACAGACATACAGCAAATACACACACATTCAGTATATGCAGCATATACCCACATACCATATACCCAGCATAATATATATATATAAATAAATTTAAATGTACACACATATATATGTGCATAAATACAGTATATGCATCTTATGCATCTATATACAGTAGATGCATATATGCCTATATACACAGTATATACACAGCAGATGCATACATACCTATATACACAGTAGATGCATATATACCTATATACACAGTAGATGCATATATACTCATATACACAGTATATACACAGTAGATGCATATATGCCTATATACACAGTATATACACAGTAGATGCATATATACCCATATACACAGTATATACACAGTAGATGCATATATGCCCATATACACAGTATTTACACAGTAGATGCATATATGCCTATATACACAGTATATACACAGTAGATGCATATATACACAGTATATACACAGTAGATGCATATATACCCAGTATATACACAGTATATACACAGTAGATGCATATATACCCATATACACAGTATATACACAGTAGATGCATATATGCCTATATACACAGTATATACACAGGAGATGCATATATACCCATATACACAGTATATACACAGTAGATGCATATATACCCATATACACAGTAGATGCATATATACCCATATACACAGTATATACACAGTAGATGCATATATGCCCATATACACAGTATATACACAGTAGATGCATATATGCCCATATACACAGTATTTACACAGTAGATGCATATATGCCTATATACACAGTATGTACACAGTAGATGCATATATACCCAGTATATACACAGTAGATGCATATATACCCATATACACAGTATATACACAGTAGATGCATATATACCCATATACACAGTATATACACAGTAGATGCATATATACCCATATACACAGTAGATGCATATATACCCATATACACAGTAGATGCATATATACCCATATACACAGTAGATGCATTTATATGCTGTACATGCATATATACACAGTATATACATATATACACAGTATATGTATTTATATACTGTACATACATATGCAACATCCCCCACCGGGGCCTAGCCCTTGAGGTGAGGCCTGGAGACAGCCGGGGCCCGCTGTACCGGAGTGGCTGGCGGTTGCGGCCTAAGCACGCTATTGTCACGGTGCTTGGTACGGGGGAACCGGAGGGCTGTCCTACAGCCTGGCAGGTCTCCAGCAGGGTGGTGTTGGCAAGAAATGATGAGGGAGCGGCTGCTATAGCGGATCTCCCTGGGGCAACCCCTTAATGTCCCGAGTGTGAGTCTCTGGGTGATGGACAGGGTGCCGGTGATGAAGGCAGCCGTATTAGCAGGGACCAGACGGAGACAGAAGTTGAAGAAAACAACTTACAGTTCTTTATTTGAACCGCAGGAACCGCAGCAAACGTGCCTTTAACAGGTAGGTAGGGTGCCGAGATGTGAGTTGGAGGGAGCCTCAGGAGATAGTTCACCAGCCTGGATGTAGAGGGCAGGCTGGGAGGCAGCTGTGTCCTGGTAGGAAGCTTCAGCTTGTCCTGCAGGGCTTCAGGTATCACCTTTAAAGGTAAGATGATACCCCTTTTCCTCACTACACTAACTCTAGTCTAATGCTCCACTCTTCAGAGGCAGGGGCTAGGCTCTTCCTGCTCTGGTATGGGCTAGACAGAGATTACTCACGCACTCACTGATTCTCCTAGGATTCCACACTAGAATAATCATGTAAGAAGATCTCCAGAACATTCCTGGCCAGAGGTTTTATTACCTCCCTTTGGTCAGGTGGTGGCTGCTCCTCCAATTACCTCTCAGTGCACAGAGACAGGATGTAACACAGACATTGGTTGACATAATTACATCACAAATTAACATCTGCCTTGCCAGGCAGGATTAACCACTGCAATTTCCCCTTGATCCTATAAGGAGAATGTAGTGTAATGTGGTGTTACCTACAGATGGGACGTATTCGCAAGCACTACCTCGCCATTGCATCGGCGAGGGTGTTGCACATATATATACACAGTATATACCCATATACACAGTAGATGCATTTATATGCTGTACATGCATATATACACAGTATATACATATATACACAGTATATGTATTTATATACTGTACATACATATATATACACAGTATATACCCATATACACAGTATATACACATAAATACACAGTATATACCAATATACAAACAATATATACACAGCATGTACACTGTATATACACTGTATATACACATATACACAGTATATACACTGTATATGCACATATACACAGTATATACACTGTATATGCACATATACACAGTATATACACTGTATATGCACATATACACAGTATATACACTGTATATACACTGTATATACACATATACACAGTATATACATATATACACACACAGATAAATACATATGTATATACTTACCTCTTAGGGTGACCGGCCGCGGCTTCAGGCGGGTGTTCAGGCGGTTGGGGGGTCTTTTGGTTGTTGTTCGGCTGGGAGGGAGTCGGCGGTGCTTGTTCAAGCGGAGGGGGGGGTGTCGCTTGTTCGGACGGGGAGGGGGGGCGACGGGTGCTTTTTCAAGCGGGGGGCGGAGGGGGGGGTGACGATTGTTCAGACGGGTAAGGGGGGGCGCCGGGTGCTTTTTCAAGCGGGGAGCGGAGGGGGGGGGTGTCGCTTGTTCGGCCGGGGAGGGGCGGCGGGTGCTTGTTTGAGAAGGGGGCGCGGGGTTGCTTGTCCTGGCGCGGGGGTTGATGTCACGGTCATGAATGGCAGGGTATGGGCGGGCCGGCAGGCGGTCACCTGTGCCGGGGCTCGCTTGTTCGGCCGGGGATGGGAGGGGGGGCGGTGGCTGCCTGTTCAAGCGGGGGGTTGGGGCAATTGAGCGGGTTTCTTGTTTAGGCGGGCCGGCGGGGGTTGGTTGCTCGGCCACACATGCCTGGGGATGGGCGGGAGGCGGTAACCTGTGCCGAGGGTGGCGGCCTTGGAGGTGGAGGCGGTGTCACCTGTGCTGAGGGGGCGGCCTGGGAGGTGGAGGCGTCTCTGTCGTGAAGGGAGATGAGCGGGGAGGCGGTCACCTGAGTCTGGGAGCGGAGGGCATCTGAATCTGCCCCATAAAGTCAAAACTCACCTTTCCGGTGCCCCCCGCAGGTTTTCTATTCTTCTGTCAGCAGCAGCAGGTCTGTAGGTCAAAACACCAATAACTGAGGATTGCTGTATTTGGTGTACTGTGGTTCTCTTCTCCTTTCTTTTTTCTCTTTTATTTTATGAAATTCTTGTTTATAATATATTTAAATATAAATCTATCTATCTATATATATATGATCATTTTTCTTTGTATTGTTGGAAATGAATAATACAAATTGCTGTGATAGGAACAAGGATTATCAATTAAACTTTATTACAGACAACAGATCATTGTAGCCTGGAACTAAAGTAAATCATCCTGAGAGCTTCACCACTGTGGGCAGAGATATCCGTCTGTAACTAGGGGTTGTCTTTAAGTTGGGTGTCCTTAAGTCAAGATGTACTGTGTAATTTTCAGAGACTACATGATATCTTTTCTTTTTCATGGTGTGTCTGATAATAGAGATACAGGCGGTCCCCTAATTAAAGAAACCCGGCTTACAGACGACCCATTGTTAAAGATGGACCCCTCTGCCCAATATGACCTCTGGTGAAGCTCTCTGAATGCTTTACTATAGTCCCAGGCTGCAATGATCAGCTGTAATGTGTCTGTAATGAAGCTTTATTGATAATCCTTGGTCCAATTACAGTAAAAAATTTTGAGACTCCAATTGTCACTGGGGCAAAAGAATTTTTGGTCTGGATCTACAATTATAAAATATACAGTTTCGACTTACATGCAAATTCAGCTTAAGAACAAACCTATGCAAGATTAGTCACACTAATTTAGGAAATTAACAGACTATTTTTTCCATAAAAAAACCACCTATGCTTGGTCAGTAGAAATATATGCAGAGTTTCTTTTACAGTTCATATTTTTTAATATAAATAGTTTTTTTCAATATGGCCTTCCTGCCCCTTTCGAGTTACTTGGCACATTAAGATAACAATGAATTTAATTTTTTCTCTAACTGTAAAACCTTGTAAAGACTTCACATAATACCCTATTGAACATTAAACCTATACGCTTCGTTCTGAAGAGATAAAAGACTCGTAAAGCGCATTACGTCATCTTCTTTGCTCGTTCACAGTCCTGTTGTTTGTAGAGCCTAACCAAACACTGTACCATATATAAAAGACAGGTGAGAACAAAGACATTTCTTTTATTTTTGTATGAGATTCAATTAGTCAAAATATTAGAGCCGTCTTGCATTGTTCACATGTGCTTTTATCTACTACTGTTTGATGCCTCTAGATTATGTTGGATATTTCTTCCAACCAATAAAAGTCAAGCAGAGTAATAATGTGGCAGGTGCATAGACAAGTAGGGCAGCTAGCTTGTAATACAGTATATACATTAAATACTTAGAAGGCGTTTCATCTAAAACTAAAAATTTGAAATTTTTTTTTTTACATTTTAAAGGAAATCTACCATCAAAATAAAGCATGAAATACCAGGGACAAATATTCATAAATCCAAGCACCATAACTGTGATAATCATCTTACATTGGTTCTCCATGGCATCCATTCTCCTAAAATCAACTTTTATAATTATGCTAATGAGCCCAAGGGGCTCTGGTGGGTGTTTCCAGAGTCCCTCAGTGCTGTAGCTTCACAGGCATAGCAGGTGCTCTGGTAACACAAAATTAGCATTAGTATAATTTTTAAAGTTGATTTCAGAATGAAGAAGGCCATGAATAACAAATATAAGAAGATTACCACAGTCACGGTGCCTATGAGTAAGTGTCCCTGGTTTATCATGATGGATTTTGATGGTAGATTTTGTTTAATTGTGAATTTTAAATATTTTGAAATGTAAAACATTTTCTCCTCTAAACTTCTCTGAACTAGTCACCCAATACCATCCCACTCATATTCTTGTATCCTCATAAGACCTTATGTTTTACTCCAGGGGCTGGCTCCAAGTCTCAGTAAGCCTCTGGGAAACAGAACCTCAGTGGACTCAAGTGATGGAATTTAAAATTCAGAAACTTATTAAAATATTCCCTAGTTTATCATTACCAAACAGCCCTGTCATGGTTATTTTACATACATGCCCCTCATAGTTTAATTATATACAGCCCCATCATGGTTCTATTATATACAGCCTCCATGGATTCATTATATGCAGCACCCCTCACCAGGCTATGCCACACTGCTGGGGACCGAGATTCTGCCGTTTGCCCCCCCCCCCCCCCCAGCAGCTATGGGCCCTAGCACCTGCTTCGCTCTTAAAACAAAAGATAGAAATGAATAGCACCATCAGTCTATTTAAAGAAGAAGTATATATTTAATCATTATCCGGAGAACAGGCAACCAGTATACACTTTGGGGGGTGCTCTAAATTTTTGCAAACAGAAAGTCCATGTACTTAAATTATAGAAACAGAAAAATAAATGGCACTCACCAAATATTAAAATGTCCTTTATTTCATCCTGTAACAAACAGAAGAAAGGGAGCAAATTCTAGCTTCTTTGCTGCTTGAGGTGAAGACGGAAATGCCACCCCCACAAAAAGAGTGTAGCCCTGATATCCGCCTATATTCAGCCACTGAATTCACAGAAACATCTTTAAAACCTGATTAAAGTATGCTGAAAATACTAACAACATCCTTACATGGCACCTTTGGATTACTGGATGCTGGTGGTGTTTCAGGGTAGTCAGTGATTCCCGATCTTTGTGCTATCAAAGCGTAGAGGAAGGACTTCCGGCCATTTTTTTTCATTTTTGAATTCGCCACCAGATGTCGTCAGCGCTTGGCATCTCCACACTGTCCTTGCAAATATACCACAGTCACTTGTGACTTGGTTAATATCACTGTGCTCCTAAATATTTTATATACCAAACTACACAATATCAAAACATACCCCCTATATAAGACATACACTGTGTTGCCCTCATAATGTATTATAATACATGCTATATTCCCTCTGAATAAATTATCATCCACTAAATTGATATATTTGGCCCCGCAACTTGATGTAGAGTTACATTATGGTAATTGTCTCGGCTCAGAAGTAACAGCTGGGATCGCAACTATCGCAATCCTGGCTGTTTAACCCTATAGATGCCATGGTCATAGGTCATTGCCTATAAATCATTGACGAAATGATCAGCACCCTATGTGTATATAGTGATTACTGGGCGGCTGTATAAAGTAATTGAAAGGGGGTTGTGTATGGTAATTTTTAGGGGGTTGTACATAGTGATTACTGGGGGCCGTATATAGTTATTGCTGGGGTTTTTTATATAACTTTTGTTAGGGGGATGTATCTAGTGATCACTGGTGGATGTATACAGTGATTACTAGGGGGCTGTATATAGTCATTGTTTGCTAGATATAGTGATTACTGGGGGCTGTATATAATTGTTGCTGGGGGCTGTATATAGTTATTGCTGGGGGGCTGTATATAGTCATTGCTGGAGGGCCATATATAATTACTGATGGGGGCTATATATAGTTATTGCTGGGGGGCTTTATATAGTTATTGTTAGGGGGCTGTATATAGTGATTACTTAAGGCTATATATGGTGATTACTGGGGGCTGTATATAGTTATTGTTATGGGGCTGTCTATAGTGATTTCTGGGGCTGTATGTAGTAGGCAATAAAAAAATAAAAAAAGAAGGTGCAAATACAAAAAATTATCAAAAAAAGAATAAAGGTCCCATACAATAAAATAAAATTGCGACAGAACCCCTATGGTGAACACTGTAAAAAATTCCAAAAAAACAAAAAAGACATTATGCCCATTAATACATGGTGATGCACAGACAAGCAAACTTGTCACAAAACCATTTCTATATTCTGCAAAACAAGTTAACCATACAAATATGCTATTGCTGTAATCGTGATGATGAAGTAATGCTGCCAAATGGGTATGTGCTGCTCTGTGCCGTTCTACCACTTGCATCTGTGTCTTAAATACACATATGCAATTGATAATACTTGGACAGTACAGACTTGCCAGTGGCTAGTCCGTGCTTCTGGTGGGTGATTCAGGCGGCTGATAGTACTTGGAGAGTACAGACTTACCAATGGCTGGTCCATTCTTCTAGTGGGTGATTCAGGTGGCTGCCAGGATCCCCCATTTTACCAACAGCTGTTCTACCTCCCCCTTCAGGGTTCAGCATCTGTCGCCTAAGGCAGGATTTGATCACAGGATACCAGTGTACAGGCCACATGCTGTTGAAGACCCTGCAAAATCCAGGTGCCTTAGGACACGGGTGCCAATCCAGTGGCAGAATACAACATGCGTCCTGGGTGCCGGAACCAAAAAGAAAAAAGAGCAGCAACATTCAATTGATTTTAGATGTTCAAGAAATGAGCATATCTATATTGTCCACACTGATTTCATATTGTGGTTAAAAATGTTTACAGGTACATGGATCTCAGGGCTTTAAAATCCTCACATAGAGTGTAGTCTGGATCTTAAAAACTCTCTCTCTTAATTAACAGGAAGCTACAATTGTCATTTGTTATGTTACAGGTGAAGAGGAGATGCAGCCGATTCACGATCACGGTTTCCATTAGCCTCTTAGCTCACTTAACGCTTACTGCTGACTTCCACTCTTAGTAAGCTATTAGTGTGCTCTTAAATCAGTGTGAATGATACTGTAAGCACAGGACTTGGTTACAAATTATGTCCCTTATGCAAACCATAAAGAGCATTTATTTAATTGTTGCAAACCCTGTCTCATTCCTTTTTCTTTACCTTATTAACATATGTATCAATATACAGGCTTGTTTTTTTGCACGCTTTTACGGCAGCAATTTAAATTTTTTCTTCAGTTTCATTTTGTTCTATTTATAATAATTTGTGCCGTAATTATGAATATTACTATAAAGAAAACAGATATGTATAGTTATTTGTGTTTTAACCATTTTGCACAATAAAACCACTTTTTTATATAGCAAATTTTGTGTTGGTGACTTGCCATAACCATAACTATACCCCTTCAATGAGCTTTCTTTCTGCGGAATGATATGCAGTTTCCATTGATATCATTCTGGGGTACAAGGGAATAGGTATGAATAGTGATAGGCTTGTTAAAAAGAAATCTCCGTGACACATGAAATGCTATAAAGGGGCAGAGGGAAAACTATTTAAGAATGCCACGGGCTGCATTGGCAGGATTTTTAGGCTTCTATGTAATATCTGTGCCTGGGTAATTTAGTTCCATTCTGTTTTTGCTACTCTGAACACTGGTGTATTCCTTTGTCTCCTTGGAACTTTGCTTTGATTTACTAACATTTAATCCAAGGTGAAAGACAGAATCTCTCCCCCTTGTCATTGGTGGCCTACTTGAAGTCAGAGTTTTGTTCTGAGCTAGATAGTGTTCATTCTGTCTTCTGTATTCTGGTATTTTTGACCCTTTGCCTGATTCTCTGACTATCTGTTTGTGATTTTGTACTGCTTTCACCTCTTAGTTCTGTATTTGGTGTTTATAATTCTTAAATTTCATTGTCTTCTTGTTTGATTTGATTTCATTGTCTTCAATTTTTGGTAAGGACAAATGGGAAGGGGATTTAGACTCAGGGCCCACTATCTGTGTCTGTTTACAAGTTTACTCCCTGAACCTGCTTAAAATATGCAGTATTTATGGAATTTGAGTGTATTAGGTTATTTTATGTAGGTATTTTCCTGAGCATCTCTCTGTATTGTTAGTAAATGAACTTTAGAAAATATGTGTGAACTAGTAACTTTTGCCCTGTACCTATGTTTGCTATAGATTTTTTCCCCAGCATTTTCCCTGTATTTTTGATTGCCACATTCAAGACAAAAGATGGATGTGTTCATTTAGCTTTTCTCCACCCTCCAGGTTGTGTTTTGTTGTTTTTGACTCATGTGGAACAGTCAGTCAGCGCTGTGTTTGTGTTCTGCTTGCAGTGTAATGTAAATCACCAGTACCATCAGTAATGCCTGATTTGAAAGCAATCTTCAGAACAGCTTTATTATGTAACTCGGAAAAGTCCTTGGTCTGTTACCTATGTTTTTTTCATTCCCACTTCAATTATGTTCTCCTTTTTTCTACTACATATCCCATATCACTCACATCTAATGAACAGTTATTACCCTCCTAAACCAGTTAACCATGTCACAACATCCAGCTACCATACAAACACTATGAAGTGTTAGAAGGACCTCATACTTACTAGGTGGTCAATGCACTGACTAGTACTATTCCTCCTATACTTCTATACGGTAAGTACTAATCCACCGTTGATATGATTTTAAAATTGCAATGCGGTTAAAAATAAAAGACAAAGGGGCTCATTTACTAAGGGTCTGTGGAACGCATTTTCGACAGGTTTCCCGACAATTTCCATTTTGCGCAGCATCGCGCCGGGGATTGTGTCGCACGCAATCTGATTTTGGAGCAATGGCAGTGTCTTTCACGTGACAGAAATCAGGGGGCGTGCCGTCAGACAACCCGCCGTATTCCGACAACGCGCAAGATTCAACATTTAGAATTGTGTCGCAAGACATGCACTTACAAGCACCGGGAAGAAGGTGAAGTCCGGCGGACCTCGTCGGGGACGCGACGGATGCAGGAACTTCATCGCACAATCTTCATGAATAGCGCCGGACTTCATCCTCGTTGGATCGTCCGAATCGGTGATCGCGACTGGACCAGGTAAGGGAAATTTGCCCCAAAGTTGTCAAATTGGACAAAATTGGAAAAATTACCATATGCCTCTTTAATTTGATGTGTTCTATACAGCCTTATATTTACACTTTTTTTTAAGGTGTATATTATATAGCGGCCAAATCATTTTGCTGTAAAATACAAATATCAAACTTTCAATCAGTTGCCTTAATAACACTGATTATTCCAAACAACTGATAATGTAGAGAAATTCTGTGACAATGACCCACATTTATCAAAAGTAGTGCACTCTGTACTATGTGTAGTTTGCCTCACTAATGTGCAGTGTGCGTCAGATTACTGAATACTGGGGCATGGTCTCCATTATTCTGGCGCACCCTGCACTGCTCGGGAAGTGTGCACCACTTTTTTTGGCGCAGCTTTAACCTAGAGCGGGTGACACAATTCTGACAACTCACAGTAATTAATGTGGTGCATTGCACCAGAACGCCCATTTAGGGGAAGACACTTCATAAAGACATGTGCAAGGAGTTTGCTGGTTCTTTTCAGTGCAAAGTCAGACAGAAAACTGGCACAAACACTTTAATAAATGTGGCCCAATGTGTATTGGCAGGAAGCGTTTTAAAGAGCAATAACAGCTGAGTAGATTGTGAATAATATCCTAGCCCCAGGCAACAGAAAAAGCTGAGCTGCACACACTAGGTATATATAGAGGCTCCAACCTCCTGATACAACTGACGTCTGGCTTGACCACTCCCCGTGCAGCCTCTGCGCTTGACTCATCTCATGTGATAACATTTTCTCTGCTTATTTGCATAGCATATGACTTTGAAAGAGATTTTTATTGGTAAATGGATGTGATTTCACTTAAAAGATGGAATTCTAGAAATTATATTTCATACTCTACGACATCGTTATTATATTACTAAGTTTCTATAATTTAAGGCTGTTGTTCACTTTAAGTATATTACAGCAAATTATTAATATTCATGGTATCATAGTTTATACAGTTGAATAAAGACACATGTCCATTGAGTTCAACCAAAATATTGTTTGAACTTGTTTGTGTAACAAAAAATTATTCAATTTTCCAATGTACTTTCTGTATCAATTCTTCACAGGTCTTCTAGATCTCAGCTTGCTGTTTCTTTTTGCTGTCCTTCAAAAGAAAGCTTCATTGTTTACTTTGTGTATATAAACACCGGTCCATGGTCATATGATGTCACACAGGTGCACAGCTGATTATATCACACCGTTCTGTGTTATAACGAGCCATGCACCTGTGTGACATCACATGACCATTGACCGGTGTTTTTCTACAGGAAGAACGCCTTTTGCAGGACAGCAAGCAACTATCAAGAAAACCGCAATGAATTGATACAGAATGTATATTGGGAAATTGAATATTTTCTAGAATGTGCTGAAAGTGGACAACCCCTTTAAATAATTATAATGCATTTTTGAATCTTCCTTTTCTTTATACAAGCTTTCTAAACTATGAAAGATTTAAGGTTATTCAAGTTGAGCATATAACACAGTACATGGATCTGCATAGTTCTGTATGGTGAAATAATAGCAGGTGTTATGTAATAGGAAAGCCAACACTGACCTTGTCTTCACTAAAGCCTTGATTAAACAAGCAGCTGGCAAAGAGATATAGTGACCTTGTGACTACTCATGTAAATAATTGATCTGATGTATTAAGGCTACTGAATCTGCTTTTACAATGAACATTGTCATTACATATCTTTTCACCTTTGAACCTTAATTTATACTTTATATAAAGATGTCTAAGATATTGTATTTTGACTGTGCACTTTTATTTTGTGACATGTTATAAGCCTGATCCATGTTTGTTCCAGTTATTGGAAACAACCACCCACAATCACCCATAAAAAGGCTTTTATGTGGCATCTATTGCATATTTTGTTAAAACATACATACATAAAGTACAAAAAGGATCCAAAGCCAGATTTTTTACTTTTGATTTCTTATTTTTTTTGTTTTATTATAAAATTGATGATTTATAAAAATTGATCATTACACCAGTTCAATTACACAATGTTTTGTGTAAATGACACGACTTTATTGACCTTCTTTTTCACTGATGTGAAGATTTGGTGACTTTGCAAGCAACCAATCTCTAAATATCTTTAAACAATTCGATACAGTAACATCTGTGCCCATTCGGACTTCAGCACCATCTTCTGGCCATCAAGTACAGCTGCTGAAAAGTGCCATTTTGTTTCATTCTGTCCTTACTATTCTGAACACTGGTTTACTCTTTTCCTAGCATCCTTAATTGATTTCCACCACACTCATCAGTCTCCTGAGGACTCTTCTCTGGTTCTCAAACAGTTACTCTGCTGTTATGGCCCCACTCACATTTCTGCCATGTCTGTATGTCAGGGGGAAATTATCTAATGATCTTATGGACTGGGGCTCCGAAATCTCATAAAGGATTCATGCAGACTATTGCTCCTTGCTTGCTATAGATTTTCTGGGATAGCTGGCATTCATCTTGTCTTCTGTATTTTGTATTCTTTGTCCCTTTGCCAGTTTACTGACAATCTCCAGCCTACAGATTTTGTACTATATTTGCCCTCTTGTTCTGACCCATATCTTGTTGACTTTTCCTTACAGTTTGTATTTTTCTAGTTGGTGGTTATCTTGACTTCTGTATTTTGAATAGCTTGACCCTATCTGTTTTGCCTATTGATTCTGTACTGCTTTGTCCTTTTGGTTCTGACACACATTTTTTGACTATTATTCTATGCTTGTAATGTCTAGTCTTGGTCTCTCTGTTTGCAAGAGTGAAAGAGTAGTCACCTACCGCTTAGGCAAGGCTGGGCAATTTGGCAAGGACAGCTGGGAAGGAGTTTTAGTTTCAGCACTCACTGTCCTTGTCTGTCTTTCCTGTTCATCCAGGTTGTTTCCTAACCCTACCTAATCCTAACAGATACAAAATGAGATGAAGTAGATTATAAAATGTTGCAATCTTTTTGAGGAATTGGTGATATTTCTGATAAATTTTAATTGAAAATGCATTGTATAAATCAACTGAAACCTTGGTTGTTTACTTCTATTCTGCAATCTATAAGAAAATAGTATAAAAGAATGTGAAACACAATTTTGAAACAAAAATGTTTGGCACTGTTCTTTTAACAGTGATTTTTCACATATATATAAACATTATGGACTTCTGTCACTTGCTGGTTGATATAGATTTGGCTCTTTTGACTTTTGTCTATGCAGGAGGCCGGCTTCTATTGTATGCTTAAAGACTAAGATTTGGTTTGGTATCTATGTAGTCAAAATTAGCGAAAAGATCTCTGGAACCTCTGTCTCATGTGGTCATACTCCGGTGATCACACATTATGGACAAATGCTGTTCCATGGTATAACCTCTTGTGGCCAAACTCAGATATTAAGAACAAAGCAAATGTTTTATCTAATTACAAAGCATTCAATTTTTTAAAAATAGCGTCTTAACAAATGTTTTGGATGGAGCGTGTCTACTGACTTATCTTGTACAAAATATTAGCATGAAGTAGGTCAGCTGGTGGTGGCCAATAGAACAGGAATTTAATGTGTCAAATTAATCATGTGCAATATTTAGACACATGGTGCAAATGCGTCAATACATTTTCTAAAAATACTCATAAGTTAGTACTATAAAAAGGAACAAGTTATATATAACCATAACTATAATAAATAGACAAACAACGCTGATGTGAAATATGCTGAAACACATTTAAAAGAACATTTTATGTTTAATGATGAACACTACCTTGGTAAGTAACCTGCATAGTTTATAATTAACAGGTCAAGGTACAGTCACTTTCAATGAAGCTATTTTAGTCGATGTTACTAATCAATGCCTGGTATCATACGTAAATAATTTACTTCCAGAAAACTTCTGTTGCCTTTTATTCCAGTAAACCTGTAAAGTTCATGGTCAGATAGATTTGAGAGCATTCTAAGCATTATGTTGTATGCTTGGTAATTTGTTATGCATAGGGTGTGTTGATCAATTTAAGGGAGCCTATCATCAGGAGTCCTTTATCTGGTTTCCCCATGTCACCATAGAAAATAGTGTACACATTGCAAAAGGTTTTTTATGGTAAAACTGGCTTTTTATGAAAAAAGACAAGTTAATGTATATACTCGAGTATAAGCCGACCCGAGTATAAGCCGAGACCCCTAATTTTACCACCAAAAACTAGAAAACATAGCCCCGATGCGCAATGCTGCTCCCCCAATGTCAGCACGGCTCCTCTTCTGCCTTCTTCCCGGCCGGCAAGCGCATAGTATGACGCGGCTGTTGCTGACGTCGTACTATGCACCGGCTGTGAAGAAACATGGCCGCGCCCTGCAGGATGTTACTGAAGACAGAAAAAGACGTAAGACAGAAAAGGACCCACACTGACATCGGGGGAGCAGCGCTGCGCATCGGGGCCGCCGGAGGATGAGTATATAAGTTTATTTTTAAAGTGCTGGGCTGGTTGTATTGACTCGTGTATAAGCCGAGTTGAGGATTCTCAGCACATTTTTTGTGCTGAAAAAGTCGGCTTATACACGAATATATACGGTAAATCAGTTTACCTTTCTGTATACAGAGCTGTGTCCCTAGTTCCATGGAAGTGGTCAATGAGAAACAATCCCCCACCACCATTGGGAAACCACTCAATCATGTGCCGATTCCATATTACAAAAAACTCCCATGACCGCTATGTCTCCTATCCCCCATCGCTTCCCCTTTCTGGTCATCATACATGTCTACCCCACTCCTCACTGGCCACTCCCATGGGACCCAGGTCTTCATACAGAAAGGTAAACTTTGATCTAACTTATCTTTTTGTTGGAAAAAGCCAGTTTTTCCATAAAAACTCTTTGGCTATGTGAACACTTTTCTCTATGGGGACATGTGGGAGCCAGAAAAAGGGGCTCCTAATGACAGGTTCCCTTTAAAGATGTTTTTTTCCACATTTTTTATAATTGAAACATAAAGGAAAGTGTTTGATCAGGAATTGATGAGAAGTTACATGAGGGTGCGGAAGGGCTGTTGGAACCGTGAACCATTAAGCTATGGTCTCAGTTTTGACCAGGCCCCTAAGTAAGGACGACTCTCTGGCCCCTCTTACCACTTAACTCTCCCCATCAAAGTATATAATCCGATTCATTAGGTTGGCAGGGCCCATGGTACTATATATAATTATGGTTCATTGGGGGGGCATTATAAGAAGAAAGGTTACTTCATATATGATTTTACTACATATATCACTATTATTATTGAAATCACAAGCTACCCCCATGTACCACATGCCACTTTCCAGCTCCTCATTTCATCCTATGTAACAAGCCTCTAAAAGGCTCATCTAACTATTACCGTATTTTATCTCAGTACAATTCAGTCCCAGATAGTGTAAAAGTTTATTTTTGGTTGCAGTGAGAAATATTTCAAACAGATAATGTGAAAGCTGCTTGGCCGTATTGGATCAACATTAAAGGTTTTTTGCACCTTTTGAAAGTTTGGTTCTTCTATGTAGGTCGGAGAACAATGAGTAAATGACATTGTTCTATGACCTGAAGAATAGGTTTAACTCTCTGAAATTGAATGGCTAGTAAAAGGAAATCATATAGTTCTAAATGTTTTTGGTGATTTTGGATTTTCATATATAGAGTAGATATTTTATGTTTTCGCATTTGAGGACTCATTATAACTATTACTTAGTAGCTGTAGTTTTACTGTCTTCACATAAAACTTAAAGGGGTAGGTTAGCCAGGAGGTTACTGCTGTCCTGTGGTAATGAATGCTGAATCCAGGTGATTGGGCACCTCAATAGAACATGTCTGGCCTCTGCTTTCAGAGTCGAATCTAAGGACAGCAGGGGGGCCCCACATAAGGCTGTACATAAGGGGGGCTGTATCTAATGAATCCATAGGGTGTGAGAGGGGCTAATATAACATAAATATAGCTGTTTGCTATGATAAACTAGGAAATATTCTACAACAGGAGACTGTTTTAGTCTCTGAATTTTTAATGCCGCCATGTGAGTTCACTGCAAAGGGGCCCACTGAGACTCTGTCACCCAGTGGCCTACTGATACAGGGAGTCAACCCTGAAGGACAGCTATCTAATTTCTAAAAGACTTGGCTACATTTATAGGAAATAATCTTTACACAGGTATTTTTTTTTAAAATAACTTGCCACTAAAGAAATGCAGATGAATTAAATTAAACATGTATACCCAAATGAGAATACCCCTTTAAGCTTGTCATTTGCATTAGTTTGTCAGGTCAGTATTATGGATTATTCTGAGGCACATTTATTTAGAAAGATCGTGCTCCAGAAATCATGAATTGTCGCTTCCCCGCTCAGGTCCGGCAGAGTTTACCATCTTTTTTGTGGTGCACCTTTAACATAGTTCATGCAACACAATTTGAAAGTTAAATACAGGGCTTGGTCCGAATCAGTCAGACCGACAGACGGCACCCCCCCTTTTTTGTGTCGCATGGAAGCCAGCGCGGCTGCGCCACAAAAGCGTCTCGTGCAACACAATAGCAGCACAGACACTTCTTAAATACCTGTGCAAGCCATTTTAGCCTAGAAGAAAGTCCACAGTCTGACAAAAGGACGTCGCAAAGCCCTTAGTAAATGTGCCCCAATGTGTCCAGTGGCCTCCTGATTCTCTCTTGACAACAGATATCAGAAAAAACAGAGTTGAATTTTAAGATGCTGGAACATATTATGCTTTTACCACCCTTCCAGTTGTATTGAATTAATAGGTTAATTGTCATAATAAATGAGAATTTCCATACCTCACTCTTGAGCCAATGACCTGTGGTATATGGTATATGTGGTATATGGTAGGCTAGTGGTGGCGAACCTATGGCACGGGTGCCAGAGGTGGCACTCGGAGCCCTTTCTGTGGGCACCCAGCACAGAATTTACCAGATAGGACTCAAGGCTTCCCCCTGCTGTCCAAAACAACAGCCCAGGAGAAGCCATGCTCAGTGTTATTGTTGGAGCTCCTGCTTTGGGTCCCCTGATTCTTCCTCTTCAGGGGACCCTGGAGGGAAGCTACAATCCAAATGTCTACTGCTTTCTATTGTATTGGTGTCCTAAGGACCCGAATACGATTGAAACTTGTGACACAGCAGAGATAAATAGGTTACTGCTCAAATTTTCAAGTTGCCACTTTGGGTTTTGGTTGTAGTTTGGGCACTCTGTATGTAAAAGGTTCGCCATCACTGTGGTAGGCTGTTCAGGGTTAGAGATTCAGTCAGGTATGTGAATCACCTGAATAACCTACCATATTTGGTGCAGCAATGCCCTTGGCTCATGATTGCAGTATAGGTAACATTGCTTTATATTACTCGATGTTACTAATTTTTGTTCCTTTTTTGTCATACCCAAAAAAATCAAAAAGAAAAAATCTTCAAATTTAAATTGTAAATTGCGCCCTTCAATCCAAAACAGTATTGTCCTTTAATATGCAATGTCATCAATATAATAATCAACGTAGGCCTTGTAGCTAGGCAACTATTGAATGATCCTCGGAGATTATGGCTTCCAGAAGACCATTCTGGTTCATTTGCCTTCCAATATACGAATCTGATCTGGTAAAATAAACAAACATCATTGTATGGCATTTAGAACATAAGATGATCTGAGCTAAAGTCAATAGACAATTAGACAGGGACACAACGTAATTGTGTAATGTTAAGGAACAAGGAATCTTCAATCGCTAAAGATTTAGGGACTCAAAATGATCAGATTTAACTATTTAGCTTGATACTTACTGTATTTGATATTCTCAGTTTTTACGCAATGTAAAATATCTCTTAAATAGAAGAATGTTGTCTTGGTTTCAATGGATAATGACATTGCAAGGACGAGATCTCAGCAATGAAGCTAACCCACTTAACTATTTCATCCCAATGCGCAGTGTGCAATCCTTTGTCAAAAGATTTGAATCATCTGCTCTCATATGTTTTCAAGTGAATTAGTGAAAACATTAATACTGTAATATCACATATCACAATATCATCAATTTAAAGGAAATCAAAATCAAGCATGATAAACCAGGAGAACTTACTCATAGATCTAGGCACCTGGACTGCAGTAATCTTCTTATATTTGTCATCAAGCCTCCTTCCTTCTAAAATCAACCTTTAGAATTATGGTAATGCCTCACAGGGGCTCTGGGTGGCACTTCCTGCTCACTGTTCAAGTGCTGAGGAGGCTGGGGGAAGAGCAAGACAGTGTAACATCCTGTAAAGCCAGATCACAGTGGGGCTAGGGCAGCCTCTCAGGCTCATTAGCATAATTTTAAAAGTTGATTTTAGAGGGAAAGAGGCCATGGGTAATAAATATAAGCCACAGTCACCGTACCTGGATCAAGGAATATGTGTCTCTTGTTTATCATGCTCGATTTTGATGGTAGATTTCCTTTAAGACACTTCAAAATCTAATGATAAAAAGAACATGTAGCTTTGCTGAGGTTTTTACAGGTAAAACAAAAATCTTATGAAGGTCTGACCTAAAAACCAGTGCTTTACTATGACATGCGATGTATGGCGCCCCTGCACCCTGATGCCAAAATGCATTGTTTAGTTTTATGTGTCCAGTGATCATACTAGCTTACTAACCTGCCGTGAATTCAGGACAGTGAGAGGGGGAGAAGTGCTCATGCACAGTGTAACAGCCTGTGAAGGTGCTTTGATAACCTCCCCCAGAGCCCTTCTGGCTCATTAGCATAATTTTAAAACAAGCCCATCGATAACAAATATTAGCTGATTACCACAGTCTATAATCTATCATCTATATTTAGCAGTCTGCTTTGTAGCACCACTTTGCTATTTTATACCTCAATAGATGAAACCTCCCCATTAACATTTCTACTATTCCCCATTCTACATTTCTATAATTAAAACAAAAATTTTTTTTGGGAAATAAGGAAGTGATTGGACATCTATACAATATTATTTGCTTGCCATTTGTAATCTCTTTGCCTTCTACACTTGCGGTTGAATACAATGTAACAATAGAGTTATAAACGTCTTCCCTTATAGTCAGCGAAAAGGATGAATGGACTCTGAAACTATAATTGTGTCGTCTCGAACAATGGAAGAAAATGTCGTTTAACTGTTTACTGCTTGAAGACATTTAAAAGGTAATGAATGGGCAAACATCAGAGAGAGCGAAAGCACTCCGGTAACATGGCTTAAACTCATGATAGAAAATTCAAACAATATTAGATTCAATAAGTCAACATTAGACACACTTCTATTAAGGACCTACAAACAAACAGAGTTACTCAGTACACACATTAACAAGTACAACTCAAATGATGATGGTTGCTCTCAACTTTGTTGTGACTTATATACAGGTCTGAATGGGAATTGCTCTTTTCCCAAACCTCATTTACAAATATTTGTGTTTACTTAAGAAGCAAATAATGAAGATAACAGGAGCATTCTTAGGAAAGATTACATAACCAATTGCAGCTTTTACAGAAACAGATTGATTTTTTTTATTGTATTTGCTTAAAATGTATGTAGCGTGGTAATTACAACTTGTGTATTATGGAGTGTTGTAAAAATAAGATGTGAAATCGGGCATCAAGGTGAAACAGTAATCCGAAAGCCACAGTCTGGATTGGCTTGGAAAAAAATTTAAGATTCTTTTGTGCTATTCTTTCCCTGTAACTTGTTTCTAAATTATTATTATTTCCTAATTATTGGCCAATTTTTTAAAAATAGGAAAATAAAATAGAATTAAAAAAAAAATCCCCTTGGGAAATGCCTGTAAGTAACCCTTCACCCACAAATAAAGTTTTTATATATTTGAGGTTTGACGTTTGAAGTCAACTTCCTTGGTGTCCTCCTCTCTGCTCTGGGTTTCTTCATTACTTTTATCACAATTTCCATTGGGTACTTATAAAATGGTTACTGGATTATTCTTCAGTTAAAGGGGTTGTACACTTTACTATATTACTTTTGTAATGTATGAAGGGCAGAATTTTAGGTAACGTACCAGTATACATTT
The DNA here is from genome assembly GCF_040894005.1 of Engystomops pustulosus. Classification (NCBI taxonomy): domain Eukaryota; kingdom Metazoa; phylum Chordata; class Amphibia; order Anura; family Leptodactylidae; genus Engystomops; species Engystomops pustulosus. The sequence continues at coordinate 43,285,458 of NC_092413.1, forward strand.
ATAAAAGTTAGGCACTACTTTTTTGAGTTACTTGGCCAAAATTAGTTTTAGCAGGGCAGGGTAGAGCCTTTGTCAACAATTCTAATGACACCTGCATCATCCTGCTGGTTTCTTCCTAGCCTTAGTTCCATCCTAGTATATCTATCAGTCTTAATTAAAAAATCATATTCAGCTGCTCCTGAAGTGTGCAGGCACTTCCTGGTTGTGACATCAGCTAAGGGAACCGATGCCAGCTTCGCTCACTTCCCATAATACTGAGCACTTTCTCATACACTACCACTAGCAGCCCATCTAATCAGAACACAGAATCTCAGACTGAAGCCCTAACCTGACACATTAATACAATGTAAACATTACATCCTCAAATCTATACTAACATGCAGTACATTTACAGTGACCTAAACACACAGATTATTACACACACATATACACACATATACACTGTTACAAAGATAGACTTATAATCCAATACAGCCTTATGAGTACTGTACACACTACCTGCTAATATAAACGTGTCAGCCAGGCTGTTCTCCCCTATTGCTATGACAGTGGGGGAGTACAGAAAAAATTAAGAAAGCAGTTGCTGACATGCAGAAGGGGGAGAAGACAGAGCTCACACAGAAGTAAATAGTCTCCATCCTGTGTGCTCCATCCTATCTAGCTGATGTGCTGACCATCCACATTTGTTCTCACTGACCCAACTGTAGCCTTGTTAAACCTAAAGAGAAATGGGTGGAGACAAGACTTGTGGATGATATTTTGTGCACACTAGATCATTTTTTAAACTAAGCTGTTGTAGGGGAAGAAGGTAGACTGTGTATAGAAACATGAGGGCAATATATAGACAGGATAGAGATGACATGAAGCAGCTGCCTCTTGTAATTGCTTAGCAGAGATGGGAACAAGCACATTGCATAGCCCTTCCCCTTTACTGACCCACAACCGTAGCCTTCATCTCTAGATGCACAGTATGGTTTCATCATGACAAATAGAGTACAGGAGAGGGCTGAGAAAGCAGAGCATTAGCAGACAAACAGCTGCAATAAATTAATGAATGCATATTTTAAAAATGTTAGTTTTCAGGTATTCTATAGAAAAAACTTTATAAACTATACAGTTATGACTTAAACAAGGTCATCCTGTGTCTCAATTTATCAAATTGCTTCATCCCTTCAAAACTTAGCCTGTCACTGCCCTAGCACAGTACAAGGGAGCGACAATAATAAGACTGACAATAAGTATTGTCATCATTTTCTGGAAGTTAAAGTCTTCACAGATTGGTCATGGACATTTAGGATCACATGACCTTCCTGCCATTTTGTGGACAGGAATAGCAGCTGATAATAAAATAGGTTATTTCTGAACCAGGGGGCATTATTTTGCATATAGAGAGAGTGGTGCAGACCTATTATTAGATGTACAGTATATTGGTAAATTACATAATGTCCTGTCCACCCACACATTACAAAGAACTATATGTAAAGTGGCCAATCTTTTTACGTGTAGTTTTAACTAGCTCATTCTAGGGTTATATATGCCCCTATGATCACTTTTTATCCCATTGTTTTATCCCAGGGGGGAAAGGCAAATTATGTGATATTTTTTTTTTTGTATTATGATTTTAGAATGATTGAATGTTATAGGATGAATTCTGTTATATTTTAATAGTTAAAGGGGTATTCCCATCTGGGCATTACATTTAATTAATTTGCCATATATAAACATTTCTTCAGTAGGATGTCGTTTAAAAAATGTTCCTGTGTGAAGATAATTTCTCATAAATATACTCATATTGTCTCTTAGAAACAAGATAGCTTCCTCAAATATGGCCACCCTGCCCTCTGGCAGCGGTGTCCAGATGTGCGTTATTGAGTCCTGTTTGACCACCTGGCTTCAGCAATCATTACCGCAGGGTGCCTGTGGGACATGCAGTAACTCCTGGACATTTCAAATACAAATTTTTTTTGCATTTTTGTGCAATCACTCCAGCAGTGGTGGTTGTATCCAAGGAAACAGTCTTGTTTCTAAGGGACCATAGATAAGAAATTATCATTTATAAGAAATTATCTTCACACAGGTAATTGATGAAATGTATATATATGGCAAATTAATAAAATTTAATGTAAATGTACAGACAAGAATACCCCTTTAAGGCATTTTGGATATAGCAATAATGACATGTTTTTTCTGTTTAGGTGTTTAACATGTAAAATAATAAAAGCAGTTCTGTACTTTCAGTTATTAGCATAGACTAAAACATGCAATATTTTGATTAAAAATACAATTTTTTTTCAAAATGTTGAAAAAAAGTCATACTTTTTCTCAATATTTTCATTTGACATGGGACAATTTAAAGACTTTGACATCTGGATTTCAGAGATAAATCAGGAGCAACAGACAACTCTGGATCCCACAAAAAATTACGGAGCCATTGGGAAAGTGTCTTAGGCACATAAAAGGAACAAAAATGGTAAGAGAACATCAAAAAGAACAAATTATAGTAGCAAATTCCCCCAATATTTCTTATATCCCTTATATCAGTGATGGCGAACCTTTTAGAGATCGAGTGCCCAAAATGAGACCCAAAAACCACTAGCTTTTCCCTAAGTGCCAACACGGCAATTTAGGCAGTAACAAGCTTACTGCTACCAGAATCTTTGAGCTCCAAACCGACACCTTGTCACTCTTCGTACAGAACCAAACAGCACAGGATGGGTCGCTTTAAAATAGCAGGACACTACTTGGACTACCTGAGACTGCAGGAAGATGTCATTTGGATCTGCCAAACTCTGTGCCTGGGAGACAGCCTGGGTGCCCACAGGGAGGCCTCCGAGTGCCATCTCTGGCACCAGTGCCATAGGTTCGCCACCACTGCCTTATATTTATACAGTATTAGGGTGTACTAAGCTGAAAAATTGATAAGTCTGCACTGACTAATCATATTTGGAATTAGTGCTCATGGGGGTCTGGACTAAATTGTGAAAATGAACAAACAGGTTCAATCAGAAGAGAATTTATCACAAGGGAGATCAGTTTTTGACCTGTGAAAATATCATTTTTTTTGTTCTGGGTGGTCTGCTCAAAGAGTTTTAAATGAATAATAATTAATAATAATAATTCCTTTATTTATATATCGCACACAGATTACGCAGCGTTGCACAGAACTTGCTAAAGCGATCCCTGTCCCCAATGGGGCTCTCAATGTAATCAACCTAGCTGTATGTTTTGGAGAGTGGGAGGAAACCAGAAGGAAACCCACACAAACACAGAGAGAACATACAAACTCTTTGTAGATATCGATCCTAAGACATGAACTCAGGTCCCCAGTGCTGCAAGGCTGTAATGCTAACCACTAAGCCACTGTGCTGTTTTCACTGTACAGGCAGTCCCTGGGTTACATACAAGATAGGGTCTGTAGGTTTGTTCTTAAGTTGAGTTTGTATGTAAGTCTGAACCATATACTTTATTATTGTAACCCCAGTCAAATTTTTTTTTCGTCTCTGTGACAATTGAATTTTAAAAATGTTGAATTGTCATAAGAACCAGGATAAACAATAAATCTTAATTACAGGCACCATTGATAACTGTTAAAGCTGTTTATTGTAGCCTGGGACTAAAGTACAGTAAATTACCAAAATCCAGAGGTCCGTTTGTAACTAGGGGTCGTATGTAAGTCAGGTGTTCTTAAGTAGGGGACCGCCTGTATATACAAGATATATTTTTGAATGAATAGTAAACACTGTGGCACATTTATCAAACTGGCTGTGGCAGTTTTCTGGTGCAGTTTGCACATAAATACGAACTGTTGGTACATGTATTTTGCGCCTGTTTTGTGTTGCGGCTGCACTGTGTTCCCTGAAACACAAAACCCTAAGGGTACAAATTCACACTGTGCTCCACATTTACATAAAAAATTCAACACATTTGCACCATATGCCCTTTACACTTTGTGCGCCTTAGAACACCTGGTGCACTCAGTTTAAGCGCGATTGGTGCATGCAGCTTGCGCCAGGTTATTGAGGACCCTGCGCCGGTCTTCAATAATCTGGCGCGCTCTAAACTCACTGATGATCTAGGCCATAGGTGTACAAATAATCTCCAAATTTACAGCTTTATATCTGTACCTCTTTACCAATTGTATATAACTTATATTTGTAAAGAATCCTTGAACTCTGAAGGGGGATATAAGCAATTACACTCAGTAAACTGAACTACACCACACGCAAATGAATATATGAAAAAAGATATATCAAGAAATGGGAAACATGGAATCAAATTACTTTGAATGATCTAAAATGATGTGAACATATGACAACACTAATTATAGATTCCATCAGGAATCTTCAAGCAGAAGATTGGATTTATTTCACTCTATAAAAAATCCTCTTCATCTTTTACCCTTGTGTTTCCTGGTGACATAGTCAATAGCAGAAAAAAGTCAGATCTAGTGTGAATGGTAGTCCTCATGGTCTGTGATAATGCAATCCTCTTCTCCCGGATCAAGGTATTAAGGTTTAGGTTATTTGTATTGATTTTTTGTGCTGCCTTGCTGTGTCAGTCATGCTCATATTTGTGGTTCACAAATTCCTCTTTAAAATGTCACAGCCATTTCATCTCCTGTGGCTGTCAATACTGCCTAACCTGAAGCACCTGAATTCTGATGCTTAGAGGCACATACAGGAGTGTACATTTATGGCATGAAAATGCTGGGCTTTATGTGTATCACGTAATCTATAGGCAGCTCGGTGGTTTTTATGTACAGCACGTGTATGGTGGCTGTAAGATATACATTGAATTGTGTCCCAATGTCAGATTGCTTGCTACAAGCCAGATATATTTGTTATTTTATTATGTTGAAGTTGGTGAATCCTGTTTTTCAATGACATTAAAAATCACCAACCATAGAGGGCAAAGTATCGAAGATAATGGAAACAAACACAATACTTTGGTCTCATGTTTGTGCATTTTCTGGGCCGGTAGCAACAGGCCATGTGCTGTTGTTCTGTCCTATCTGACATCGGCGAGTAAGAGCCACTAAACCCCCTGATGTCCACAGGAAGTGACTGCCCTGCTGAAAATAAGTGCAGGAATGTGATCTACCCTATCTTTTTCAGTGCTGGCAGTTGGCACTTTCCCGGTGTGATGAGCTCCGGTGCCTTACAGTGCATTTGTGGGGCTAGCTCTCAGACAAAATCAATGGTCATGATGTAGGAGGCATTTGTTCCGTATAAAAGATAACAAAGTAAGAAACAAAATGTCCAATGGAAATATAGAGTGTATACAGGTTGAACTCACATATTCATTTCCTGGGCTACATATATTGATGACCTATGTTAAGCATTGGTTGGGGGTGGTGTCCAATAGAGAGCCTCCCACCATACCAGCTTTCTTCAGTAGCTGAGAGAATGTGAATGAAATGGGAAGCTATGTGTCAGAACTCACAAATTGTTCTGATGGGATCAGGTTTCAGGCTTCTTGCCAGAAAACTACGCCCAGAGCTGCCTGTGATTGACAGCTCCATTTCTGATCTTGGGAAAACTGGGTGTGTCTTTGAACTCATTTTCTATGAAGCTGCGGGTTGAGTGATGGACAGCTGAGCCAGTCATTGCTGGAGGTAGTGTCCATTACTGCCTTATTTTCTGCTCAGCCCCTTCACTGGGTGCTGGTTATTTCAGTCTTATGTGATCTCTAGTGCTCTTGCGTTTCTTGCAATTCTGTATATTGACTTCTGCTTTGCCTACTGACCATTCTATTTGCTATACGATTCTGTACCTTTGCCACCATCTTGGTTTTGACCTAGTTTGTTTGAATCCGCTTGTCTGTCGGTATCTGTTGTTTGTCCCTCAGTATTGTTTATCTCCTAGTGTGACCCCACTTTCCTCTCTCATTCTTGTGTCGGCTTCTGTGTACCGGTGTGAACACTGACCTATATCTGTATTTCAGTTACCTGTCCGCTCCACCATCCAGCAGCTGCCAGACGAAGTAAGTTTTCTTGTCATCTTGTAGGGTAACTCAGGGACCCTTAATTAGGTTCCAGATAGCGGGTTTACCCTTGTCAGGGCAGTTTATGTGCTTTAGGCAGGGCCTTAGCGGCAGGGATGTCTCAGGGTTAGTTCGCCACCAATTACCTAGTCTGACAGCTAGAGCCAAGCTTGGTTGTGGTTGCGCAGTTGCTGGACAGGTACTGACACTATGTTTATTTAAATCTAAGTAAATAGATGTATATGGGGAACTTTTGTGACATGTAAACATCTAGGCAAGCAGCTCCACTCAAATTCTCTCATTGTGTCATAGCTTGTCCTTGGTTGACCTGTGCCAATCTTTCAAATCTGGGTCACTCATTTCTTAAATCCATTTTTCTTTCACTCCAGTTTAGCACAGTAGAACCAGCCATCCATTCTCTGCTTTTTGTCAAACCATGGGCATAATTAGTGCTAATTTTATATGTGACAGAAGACTGTGGGCAATATGGTAACTGACAGGACCACAACTTTGTTAAAAACATTTCCAGTGTAAGATATATTCCATTGTGAGATGATTTTTATAGAAATTAAAATACCTGTGCATACCATGTAAGCAACATATACCCCTTATTTCTTCCCAATTTCTAGTTTGGCCAAAAGGACTTTTTATTACACGTGGTCTTGTAATTAAGTCAATGACATAATGAAGCTCATTTGAACATCATATTAACGTTCAGCCGACCCAAACTTCCAATGAAAGGCTCATCACTGGTCAGGAGACAAGGTTAAGTGGAGACCTCACTTACTTAAATATGTTGTATGGTATTTAATGATCTTTCCCATTTCGCAAGAGTTTCTATTTCTATGTCAGCTATGTACAAAGAGCACTTTTCACTTTGCAGCTTTACAAAATTGAGGGGGTGGAGGTGGAGTAAGGTTTCAGTTATATGGTTGTAATAGTTGAGTACCTACCCTAAAGCACTTTTTAATGTATCTTTTCCAAATGATTTCTCAATACCTTGTGTGACCACTAAAGTTCAGTAGTTACTAGGTCAATGAAGGACCTTTGCCTTTTTATCAGGACCTGGAATAATAAAGTTACAACAAATAATGAACAGGCTTGATGGCGTTGACCATTCATGGCAGGAACATTCCTTGATCAACATTTTTAAAGGAGAAGATGGAGGTGTCGACTTTGGCCTATTGATTAATGTGTCTTTGGATCTCTTATGCCTCCACCTTGAGGCCTTCACAGATTTTTCTAGTCTTCGTATGGTTAAGGACAAAATCAAGGTGTAGCTTTGACCTCCTGCAGACAGTTAGTAAACCTGAACTTTATCTTTGGGCCCTTTTGCAGGTCAGTGATATACTGCTTGAGGTGTTGAGATCAAGGTTAATGTTATGTTAAGGTTATTAGATATGAGGGCATTCAGGTGACTAGGATCCCCCTCATAGTTATATAGTAGTAATGTTATCCCATACATTTGCAGGCTAGAAGACACCCTGGGGCTAGGGAAGAAATTATGTCTTTTGTTTTTGGCTATAGTTCGTCTTTTGATGAATGTAGAACGCTCTTGGAGCAAATAACAGTACATTTTTCAAAATTAGCCTTCACCATAACATGATTCGACGCAAAAACAGACCAAAATGGGACGTTTTGGTCACCCCTGACCTTTGGCAAGCTAGATCTGTGTAAAAGAAGAAAAGAAATGTTAACTGAGTAAAAGGTCCAATAAGACAATCATAAAATATGGAATCTCTGTGTAGTATAAGGGCAGTTGGAAATACAGATATGACATAATCATTGAGGACAATATTGCTCGAGATTGAGAAAATGGGAGAATAAGAGTAACAAATATTGTGGACAGCCCGCTATATAGAGATATAAAGAGTTGTGGGATATGCAACTGTGGTAGCAGGTATGCAAGATGTTGGGGGATGAATAACGCTATTCTGACATCATATTTAAAGGGATTGTTGCTTTTCCTATTTTTTAACGTTTCTATTGCCTGCTTCTGGTTTGCCTAGTTTGGTGTTTCCAACAGCCATAATGCAAATATCTCTATTCAAAAAATGGATTAAAGAATGGGAATAAAGATTGACCTGTAATTCTCATTATACAGTAATCTATAACAAACTGTACAACAGAAATTTATGTGTAAATATTGTTCAAAATAAATAATACAACTTCACATACATAATGATACAGAGAAGTTGGAGTTATGTTTTTAAAATGAATCATTTTGCTATTTTCTTGCATTATGTTATCAGGTCCTGTGCAAACTTTCCCACCCTATCAGCGAAACAGTAAAAGTTACGTTATTGACACCTCGAAAATCTTAAGTATTTACACTGTGTTAGGTGCTTCCTTGCTCTTTGAGATTAACAAACATTACCGAGAAGGCTGTGGCCAAATCCACCCTTGTTGTTTGTAAAACCTTTACAAGTCATCAGCTTCCACTAACACACTGGCACTGTTCAATTACCATCACTTTTAGAGAGCCTTAGCAAAACATCCAGTGCCCATGTAAATAGACAAATCTGAAAACTAGCTGGTCTGTTGGCTTACATACTGTAGGTAATGTTTTCTTTTGCTCAAATTTGTTCTGGAAACTAATCACACCCAGATAAAGCCATCTGCAAATATGAGAGAGATCGACATCCACATGTCAAAGTTTACTCAGCCTGACCAAGTGTACATATAGTACAGATGATTTTAAGGCCCTAATGTTTTGATCTTCTTATATGCTGCCGAAAGCCCGAGCAACAATTCCAGACCATATCCGTGATCGAAATAATAATAAACAGACGTGTCAATAACATCCGTGAGCAGCAGTGCTGGTAACAGGGTCTCACAGTAAAATCTATGTGGGGCTTCACTTCTTATATTAGTGCGGTGGAGAAGTCTGTGATCTGAAAATCCTAATTATAACTAATAAGTATAAAGGGAACCCTCCTTTTAAATTATACTATAAGACTTCACAGTTTAACCCTTAAAGACGCATTCTTTTTCTTTTTTCAGGACCTCCTCTTCTTTTAGCTTCTTTAGCTTCTTTTAAAATTATGCAAATGAGTCTGAGGGGCTTTAGGCTTTTTGCATAATTTTTATGCTCTTTTTTATTAAAAACAAGGGCATGGGAAGCTCAAAGAAGAGCAGATCCTGCTACCACCAGTGTCCTTATAAGGGTTTATAATCTGTCATCCTGGTGGGAGATCTACAAAAGTTCAGCAAGTTAGACATAATGGGGCACATTTACTAAGGGTCCGCAGCCGCGAATCCGTCGGGTTTTTCCCGAATATTTCCGCTTTGCACTGTATTTCACGGGATTGTGGCGCACGCGATCGATTTTTGGCGCAATCGCGCCGACTTTCGCGCGACAGAAATCGGGGGGCGTGGCCACCGGACAACCCGAAGGATTCGGAAAAACCACAGAATTTAAAAAGCCATTTGTGTCGCAAGATCAAGCACTCACATACACCAGAAAAAAGCAGGTGAACTCCAGCGGACCTCGGCGCGGCAGCGACACCTGGTGAATATCGGCGCACGGACCTTAGTGAATCCTGGCAGAACCCGAATCAGCGTTGGAGAACCCGCCGCTGGATCGCGACTGGACCGGGTAAGTAAATGTGCTCCAATCTATGCATTTTGGAACTAGGCCCTAGGTCCTTCCATATGTTAGGACAAGAACAAATTTGAATATTTTACAACAAACAATACCTAATCAGATCACAGAACATCATAGAATGTTAATTACACTGAAGCCAGAGAATTTTTAAAGTACAACTGTAAAGTATAAAAACTTTTGCCTAGCTCTGCACCAAGCCAAAATAAGTAATTATCTAATTTACTCTCATTAGCTATCTGCAGCTGTATGTCAGCTAGCAGGCTTGCAGCCACCAGTTACCTAGTTTCTCTGACTGTCTTTGTTTGGTTAGTTGCCATGTGACTCCATAGCTAGACAGAAAAAAGGCAAGGAGGGTGGGTAAATGTTGTTGGGAGGGGCTTACTAGTACATGCACACTCCTTATTTGTAGCTGCTGGGTGCCTATCTGTCCCTGCAGCATGTAAAAGCTCTGGGACCTGAAGTGATGTCATAAGCATGTGACTAAACAGATGCTTTAGGTCATCCTATTACATACCAGGAATGGTATGTAGCAGGGCTGTTTGTGCTTGAATATAGTAGAGATGTGTATGTATGAAAGGTTGAATGCACAAATAAAGACAAAGCTCAGATTCCCCATCAGTTCTTATGATCAGTTCTAATGATCAGATCTAATGATCAGATCCTGCACACACAGCATAGTGTATATACAGTGCAACCTCTATGAAAAGATCTCTTTGTACAGGAAAGTTGTGGTCTGCAGATAAGAGACGGCTTTCAAAGAGGTGGCCTTCTGGAGAGGTTTCACTGGAAACACTTAAAAACCACAATGGGGCACATTTACTTACCAGGTCCGCAGAGTTCACTGAAAGTGCATTGTCCAACGATAATGCACTGTGCTGCAATTCACTAAGATCTTGCACCCGATATGTCATTTCCCTGCTCAGGTCCGACAGAGTTCACCATCATCTTCCTGGTGCATGTTAGTGAATTATCTTGCAACACAATTTAAAAGTTAAAGGTGCAAAGTCTGATGAAAGTGAGCAGCGTGACCCTTAGTAAATGAGCCCCACTATATCTCCAAGGAAACAAAAATTCGGTGAAATCAAACTGTCCACTTAGAAAGCAACACTGATTGACAATCAATTTCTGCAGGTTACATCTAAGATGGCCTTCATCTACTCTTACAACTTTCATACTCCATCAGTTCTCAGTAACAGTCCCTCCATCTTATGTTCTGCTCCCAATAATGATATAACAAACTGTCCTGCTCTGTTACCATAGTAATGATGTGTGTAACTCCCATCACTGTATATTACCGCACTGATATGACGTCTCAGTCAATCATGGTAATGATCACATGATCTGCCTAGACAGATGCAGGACATGCGATGTGGACATGTAACCAGTCTGTCCTGTGTCTCCTCCCCAGGGACAAAATCAATGGGCTGATTAAAGGGCCAGTAGCATTTTAATTCTTCATTACAGTGTACATTAGCAATTACATATTAGCTTAGTGTATTTTGCAGCGTATAAGACGACCTTTTAACCCCTTCCCGCCGCAGCCCTTTTTCGTTTTTGCGTTTTCATTTTTCACTCCCCACATTCAAAAATCTGTAACTTTTTTTTATTTTTCCATGTACAGAGCTGTGTGACGACTTATTTTCTGCGTAACAAATGACACTTCAAAATGGTGGTATTCAATATTCCATGCCGTGTACTGGGAAGTGGGAAAAAATTCCAAATGCAGTGAAATTGGTAAAAAAACGCATTTGTGCCGTATTCTTGTGGGCTCGGATTTTACGGATTTCACTGTGTGCCCCAAATGACATGTCTACTTTATTCTTTGGGTCGGTACAATTACGGGGATACCAAATCTGTATAGGTTTTATAATGTTTTCATACATTTAAAAAAATTAAAACCTCCTGTACAAAATTTTTTGGGGGGATTTTGCCATCTTCTGGCGCTAATAACTTTTTCATACTTTGGTATATGGAGCTGTGGGTGATGCTGTTTTTGATGACGTTTACAATGTTATCATTTTTAGGACTGTACGACCTTTTGATCACTTTTTCTAGAATTTTTAATTTTTTTAAAAACATTATATGTGATGTCACACAGGTGCACTGCTCGCTATAACACACAGCTATGCTTACACTGTGTTGTAACAAGCCATGCAGCTGTGTGAGACCACATGCCCATGGACCGCTGTTTATCTACAGGAAGTAAATATAGAAGCTTCCTGTTGCAAGACAGCAAGCAGAGATTGTGAAAACCATGCAGAATTGACAGAAAGTGTATTATATAAACATATTTTAATTATTTTCTGAATGTACTTAAAGTGGACAACCCCATTAAGTATGGATGGAGTTAGGTTTGTAGCCAGAGTAAGACCAGAGGGATCTCCCAGTTAGGTCATAGTTCATTCAGACTAACAATTGGGGGGTTCTTACTGGTTTTAGAGATTTGTATACATTTCTAATACATTTTTCTAATAAATGTTTAAACTTCTAGATTAAATTTACAAGAAATTTACAAGGTTATGTGAGGTCAGTAGAGGAACAAGGAGATGATATTTGGAACTGCCAGCATCAGACTGGCCTGCCAAAGAACGTGTAGTTCTGATGATATAACAGGGCACAATGGGTATAGCACAACAACTACATAAAGTGAAACCTCTCCAAAATACACCTGCTTTCATCTTTCCAACTACTGTTGGTTGTCTCAACGTCTCAATCATTTACTTATCTATTTCTGTATTCTGTGCAATTTTGTTTGCGCAAATATTTGCTTGTTAATTCCATATGAATTTGCCATTTTCCTGCACTGAATTGAATCCCAATATTTTCTTCTGTGCTTTGGACTAATATTTCAGAATCTAGAAGAATGTCTTAGACAAGGGCATGCCCCGGAAGAAACCATGTGGGCGAAACCCTGGTTCGAGCTGAGACTGTCACTGGGTAGGGCCTATTTTTAACATGGTTTGTGAGTATATTTTATTGAACCAATACATTTGTGGATATATTCTCAGATTATCTGCACTATGTAGGTACCTGAATTCTAGTGCTTGCACGGACCGTTAACGGAACGCTGAATTTTCCATCTAGTGGTTGCACAGACCATAAACGAAATGCTTAGGAACTTTTTTTGAAAAAAATCTGTATTTTAGAGGACACGAGGGGGTTAAATACCAGTTTCCAGTACAATCTGAACAAAAGTGTTTTGGACTGATTGGTTCAGACCCAAACCAAAACTTTGGAATAGTTCCACAAAATTGCAACACATTGGGGCAGATTTACTTACCCAGTCCAGTCGCGATCCAGCGGCGCGTTCTCCGACGCTGATTCGAGTTCTGCCGGGATTCACTAAGGTCGTGCGCCCGATGTCCACTAGGTGTCGCTACAGCGCTGAAGTCTGCCGGAGTTCACCTTCTCCGTCTCGGTGTATGTGAGTGCTATTCTTGCGACACAATTTTCTTTTTTAATTCCGCGGTTTTAACGAATCTGTCGGGTTTTACGACGGCCACCGCCCTGGATTTCTGTTGCGTGCGCCAAAATCCCGGGGCACTTCGGCGAAAATTGGAAAAATTTGGGAAACCCGATGAAAATGTGCGATTCGGACCCTTAGTAAATGAGCCCCATTGAATCTTGAATGATTTTCATAGCATATCTATATTTTCATATACAATATCTATATTGTTCTTCGTACCATCTAGTAAACCTGGGCACCTGCGATCTACTTGGGCCTCATTTAAATGTCGGTTGAAACATTTAACACAAGTTTAGAACAAGTTTTTAACCCAAACCCGATTTTTAATGGGTCTTCCCATCACTGAATTGTAGTTTGTAAAAATTTACAATCAATCACTGCTTTTTCTAGTGAGTTAGGTGTAGTATATTTGAAAGTAGATTTCTCCTCAGACTTCATTATTATTTTTGAAAGCCTTCCTAAAAGGTTTTAAAAAAATGATATTTATATTTAGCCAGTACAGTGCACCTCTTTATCTAAAAAAACTTTTCTGCTCCTTAGGATTATTTTAGGCTTGATAAATCATGCTCTTTTTTCCAAAGTTTGGTCGCTATTTTATTAACGAGAGCATTTTTGAGCTATTTTTTTAGACTTTTAAGGTGCACCATCATCTGGAAGATGATAAAACTCTAAGATGGCGCAAACAGGGTGCAAATCAGTGACTGATGAGTCCACCTTAAGTTGCAAAAAAAAAGCAAATCCATATTTGTGCCAAAAGTCTTGCAAAAAGAGGAAAAAGAAGAAAATATGTGATACATCCCATTCATTGAGTTCTATATTCTATTGTAGCATAATTATATCAGACTTTTAAGGTGCACCATCATCTGGAAGATGCTAAAACTCTAAGATGGCGCAAACAGGGTGCAAATCATGGTAACCAGTGACTGATGAGTCCCCCTTAAGTTGCAAAAAAAAAGAAAATCCATCTTTGTGCCAAAAGTCTTGCAAAAAGAAGAGGAAAAAGAAGAAAATATGTGATACATCCCATTCATTGAATTCTGTATTCTATTGTAGCATATTTATAAATACAAAACAGGAAAAAGCTGTGAACGTGGCCCAAAAAGTTTAAATTTATTCAATACAGTTTCATACTTTGCAAAACTGCCTACATGGTCGGGGTCAAAGGACAGAATCATGTTTAAAATATGTCTCATATATCAGTAACGTACAACGTGTGGTGTGAAAAGAACTTCTGCTGTTACGTTGCGAATGCAGTGCTTGGCAAAGTTCACCTGAAAGAATTCCCTCAATCATAAATACAATAGAAAAGACATAATTAAACATTTATATAATCCCATTAGTCAGGAAGGGATTTTATTTGGAGTTTATGAACTCTGGATTCCTTTAAACTCACAGAAACATCTCACCCTGTAAGTCTTTGATGTATTGGCAGAAGGCACCTTTTAGAAAAAAGCACAAATGTAGCTCAATAAAATCTTATGACAAAAGCAAATATTCAGCACCTAAATGTTACAAAACCCTGCCAGGAGTATTGTGTTACTTATTACCACAGCTGGAAAAATGTGAAGGTCAACTAAAGTTTAGTTAGATAATTTGCAGGTACATGTATGCATTATTTTTAAGGCAAATTTATTCAATTTGTTAAAAAAACTAGATGTGAAGATTGACCGATCTCCGATGATCTACCACAAATGTCTCATCATTTGGACATCTAACGTAATAGAAGTGTAATTGGCATTATGTCTATAATGTCACAGCTAACATGGTGGCCTTTCCCAATTTTTTCCAAAACTCTTGTAAATTCTTATAATCAGTTACAATCAAAATTTTGACAGTTTTTGTGAATACAATGGAGGGAACTTATTAATATGTGGCACTAGTTCAGTTTTTTGGACTTTTACATTGTAATGCAAAGGATTAAAGGGGTTGTCTCACAAAGCAAGTTAGGCCCTATTCACAGGATATGGCCTAACTTGCTAAAAGAGATGAACAGGGCAGCCCACGCATGCACGACCAGCTACTTTGGTCATCTCAGGGTTCTATGGGGTACATCTAACCCTTGTTCTCCTGTTCCAGGGGGGTCCCACCACTGAGACCCCCATGTATCAGCAAGTTAGGCAATATCCTGTGAATAGGGCCTAACTTGCTGTTTGGAAAAACCCCTTTAATTTATTTGGTGCACAATAAGAAGGACAAATGAGTGTCAGAAATGACAAACCACATTCAAGAAGGGGTTTAGAAGTTGATATGCACAAATTGTGGGAAAAAAAGTGCTGGGAAACTAGAAGTGCAGAAAAATTTAATGACTAAACAACTTACATAAAACAATCTATTAATTAGAAATTTAAGTAAAAAGTTTCCTGGAGGAAGATTGCAACAATTTTACAATAATTTTGTGATTTACTTGACTAATTAAGTAGTATTAAAATTGTGATGAATCTGGCTTACCTTAGTTCCAGAGTCTATCCATGCACAATACCCCCACACTATTCAAACTGGAGTAAAAGATATAAAAATTAATACAATTTTTTTTTTTTTACAAAAGTTATCTTTTTAATGTCATAATTCTATCCTAAGGAGTGTTATATGTTTCCTGTGTTTCGGTTTATTTTACCTTCCTAACAATATACATTGCGGGAGATTTATCAATCTGTCTGTGTAGAATTTGGGAATAATGTGCACATGCCTTGTGCCACATTTATTAAGGGTTTTAGATCATTTTAGGTAGTTTTCCAAATTCTAAAAAAGGGGCAGCTTACAGCTGTGTGCCAGAAAATTCAGTCTAATAGATGGCCTCACTCTACAGTCTTAAAATATTCCAGATTTATCATTCAGCATGATTTATCTAGTGCAGGCTAAGATTGTGGTAGATATTTATCAAGTCTTGTACATCAGTTTTCAAGTGTATGAGCCCTGAAATAATTGCAGTTTCTGGCAAGGCACCAGAAATTACAATTATTAAACCTCTACATCACCGGCACGGTGTGAAGAGGGCAGGGTCTTCGGTGGAGTGCGCATGTGCACTCGCTATATCCTCTGCCTATTCATCGAATAGGTGCAGAATAAGGTGAAACTCTACACCAGACAAGGCCTGGTGTACAATTACCAATGGGCACGGGTGCCCAGACAGCAACCCGCAGGATACTTTAGGAGGCCAAAGCCTCCAGATATATCCAGTGTGCTGGAGGGGTGTGGATTACATCATGCACTGACTCACATAGCTGCCACAAATGATAAGTTACCCCCTATTTAGTCTAACTCTGTAATGATACCATGATAAATGTTTCCCATTGGGGCTTGTTTACTAAGGGTTGGGCTGCTAACTTTTTTTGGGGATAAAACAGCTTGAACAGGTATTTAACAAGTGTTTGCGCTGAGATTTTGGGGCACGTGGTCATTTTTTGGCACAACTGCGCTGGGTTCCATGCAACACAAATTGGGGGGGGGGGCATGCCAACGGATGATCTGACTGATTCGGACTGAGTGCAGGATTTAACATTCAAATTGTGCACTAGTAAAAAGAAGGTGAACTCTGTCGGACCTGAGCGGGGAAGCGACACATACAAGATATCGGGCGCACGATCTTAATTAATTGCTGCACAGTGCATTTACTGTGGATATGCACTTTTGGTGAACTCCAGAGGACGGGTAAGTAAATGTGCCCCATTTTGTAAAGTAATGGAAATACTTGGGAATCACCACATTTTACCTAAAATGGTATGCCAGCTTGTGATGTAAGCAACACCCCTCCCGCTGCACTGAATGTATCTAACAGTTTTATGGCAGGTGTTGCCTGGTGTACAATTGCGCTATAGCCTGTGCCTTTTCCTGCACTGTAGCTTATCTGCAGGTGGGGAGCAGGATAGTCTGGTGCCCACTCCACCATCAGGCACAACCCCTTTCTTGCTCCCCATGCCCACTTAGCGTAGCAGGTGGCTTGAGCAGGAAAATAGTTACAATTCCTTTCCCTGTGACAGAAAAGCACCAGAAAGCATACAAGCTCTGAAAAATCTGCCAACTAAAAGGGTTTTTCTTGGATTACTGTGAAATCCTTGGGTGACCAGGCAGGGGTGAAGGAAAAAAGTATACCTACCTGCCTCCCAGTCTACCAGTCTCAGTGGGATCTTTTATGCTTTGAGGAGGTCAGGGAAAGCAGGTTTCGTAACCACTAGGCACCAAGGAGTCGTGGCCATAGATCAGTATAGACCATGGCGCGGCACAAAAAATGGAGCTGTAGAAAGATAAGTACACTTTGGTACCTACTGTCAGATTGTCTGGGTCTGTACATGAAATATTTTTTATCTTCTCAATTATGAAAGAGGGTGTCTAGTCAGTTTTGGGGGCCTTTATTATTGGCTTTGTATATTATTGTTGGCTGAAATTTTCTTTGCTGCTGAACCATATTTATTATATGTCTACACAACAATTTAGCTTCTTTTCCAATACTCAGAATTTTTTTTTTTTACACTCAATTTGGGCGCAGCTTTTGAATCCCAAAACTTTCCTGCACGTCTAGTTTCCTGACACATTTTGGTGCAATTCTTGATGCATAATAAAACCAACAAGACAGCAGTTCTACCAACTTCTTAACCCCTTAATTAATGTGGCTTGTCATTTCTGACGCTCATTTGTTCATCTTAGTGTGCGCCAAATACATGAAGGCAGTACGCCACAATATAGAATCACAATACAAAACACTGCCAAAATCAGGCACCATAAAACAACACCTAATACCAAAAATAATGAATGCACCCAATGCTTTTTAGACAAGCAATACTAACAGAATGGAGCAGAATTTCAGTAGTTACAATTATATCTTATTTACTTTCTGTTTTTAGGACACTTTGTTTGCCTCTCGGTTTTCCTTTATAAATGCTATATAGAAAATATTTATGTGTCACTAGCAAAATGTTATAGTAAAAACTATTTTCTGTGAAATCTGAACAATGACTACAGTGCAACAGGTTACCTGGTAGTATCTGCTTTTAAGAAAACAACCTGTTAAGAATAAGAATTAGTGGAAATTGTAGTGGAATCTGTTCAACAACAATTAAATGTATCCAAAAGTTGTTACAAAGAACTTTGTATACTATACTTATACCTATTTTGTGTCAGGCTTCTGGGGTAGTGAACTGCCGACGATGACACAAGCCGACAACTGGGACCTGAATCAAAGTGGCACCCGGTTTTCACCACAGACTGTCTCAAAGCGGGTTGGACTTGCTGCGACATGGTACCACCAGGTCGTTCCACAGGTGCAACTTGTCCGCGGTGGCAGCCAAGGGCGAGGTACAAAGTCAGCAGACAAGTTTGTGGTTAGGGACAGGATTTCTCCTGTCCAGTTGCAGTTTTCCTTACCTTACCCTATGTGGGTTTTATACAATAATCAAGAGATCTTCAGTTATGCCCCTATTTGTGTGTCTATAAGGCACCGTCTCCATGTATCCTCCTCTTTTTCTTTTTCTGTTTTCCAAAAACCAATTGAACAGGATTTTCCTGGAATCCAAAAGGAATATCTGTATTGGCATTTGATGCCTCCCAGTATAAGTTGGGAAGAAATATGTTCAGCCATTAGGTTGAATTTTTGCCTCAACCAATCATTTTTTACTTTTCAGAATTTTAGGAAGGGGACATCTGACAGATATTCTACTGAACTGTGATGTCTTTAATGAGAAAAATTATTACGCAACATTTGTTTTGATATATTAATGGCAATGTAGAAAATGTAAAAAAACCCCTTAATTTAGCTCTTAGCACCAAAATTCTGCCTTTATTCATTTTCAATTTTATCTTCAGGTTCATGTTTTGCATAAAGCTGTGAATGTGAATGAAAATTTAGACAATGCCATAAGGCAAAAATTTGTTAAAAAATAATACTGATTGAAAATTCTCATCCTTTTTTTGTCTTTAGTAAAACACTCATGTTTCTTACTGGAGATTTTCTTATCTGTTTTGGTTACTTTATTAAAAAAGTGTCATTATTTTGCACGTAAATAGAACGTCTAGAATGTCCTGATTACAATTGTCACAAAATTTATTAGGTTCTGGTCAACTACATTATCCCAGGCAAAGAGGATTGCAAAAAGCCGCCTTCCTATTGAAGGATAATGAATATAAATGTAAAGAGAACTCTTGTCACTTATGGAGTCTTGAAAGAAGAAACAAAATAGAAACTAGACAAGACAGCAGGACCACACATGATGCCTCCAGTGACTTAAAAGAAGCTTAGAGGAGTGCTGGAAACAGAGTGAACCGAATTGTTACCAAACCACTGTCCATGGGAAGAATCTGTGCGAATTACCAGGCAATTGATGCAACTTTATAATTTATACAAAAAATCTACAATGTTTTCTTTATCTTTTATCTACCTGTTTTCTTAGTATTCTTTCTTGTTTCTTGCTGTAAATAGATGTTTTTCATAAAATTAAATGTAACTAGGACCTAAAATTACATAATTAAATTTGACATATTGAAATGAAGACTAAAGCCCATTTAATATCTACTGTATCTAGTGTTTCCATTTACAAAGGGTCGCGCTGTGCACCGTTTTCAGGGCTAAAACAGCTTGCACATTTAATAAGTGTCTGCACTGGGATTATGGCGCACGTGACCCTTTTTGTGGTGCAGCTGCGCTGGCTTCCATGCAACACAAATTAGGGGGCATGACGTTGCACAGTGCGACTCATTCGGACTGAGCGCGGGATTTAACTTTCAAATTGTGTTGCACACCTTATGTTAAAGATGCACCACAAAAAAGATGGTAGACTTTGTCAGACCTGAGCTGGGAAGCAACACATGCATGACTTTGGGCACATAATCTTATTGAATCATGGCACGGTGCATTATAGTCAATATGCCCCATAGTAAATGTGCCCCATAGTCCCCATAGATAAATTGAGAACATTTTCAATAGCAGTGTAAGCATTAACTGTTCCATTTGTGGTGACTAGTAGGGATGAGCAGACCCGGTAAGGTCCTGGTTCAGTCACCTCCACTGGTAACACCCGCTATGAGTCCTGGCACCAATTACAGGATTTACCCTTCAAATGCAGGTGGCGCATGCGCAGCTTTGCTGGTGGCATTTCAAGAATTAAAACTGCAATTTGTGGATGGGTTTTGCCAAACCTAGAACCTGCAGAACCCAAACTCCTTACTGAAGATTTGGGTTCTGGTCCCAGCTGTATAAATTTACTGAGCAACTAGAAAGCTCCTGTTTTCTGCTTTTTATCATAGTTCTACTCATTTTAGCCATGGATCCCCTTTTGTGTACAACCTGCCACCACTACAAGGCCTAGACTGTGTATGTCTTGGCAGACTTTTTTAAGTGGACTTCAGTTAGGTTGGCTTCTATTCTGACCCTGTGCCCTTTTCAGATACTGACATTGACCTTCTTCTCAGATTAGTGTGTTGTCTCCTCCTTTAGATTTGATTCCTGATGCTTGTGATTTTTCTACTCCCCGGATCAACTCCAGATCTACTAACTACAGCTCTGTTTTATTACAATAATAGTGCTGTATTATATAGTGCCATCATATTCAGCAGAGCTGTATGGGGTTCATATACACATAAAACAAGGCAATAACATAATCAAATGAAACATTAGGAGTGAGGGACTTACAATCTATGAAGATGAAGGGTTG
Source organism: Engystomops pustulosus (assembly GCF_040894005.1). Classification (NCBI taxonomy): domain Eukaryota; kingdom Metazoa; phylum Chordata; class Amphibia; order Anura; family Leptodactylidae; genus Engystomops; species Engystomops pustulosus. The sequence continues at coordinate 43,306,153 of NC_092413.1, forward strand.
ACACAGAAGGTGACAGGTACGATGGTCCAGCAATTCTTTTGGAGATAGAATAATTAAAGTAAATCTGCTGCCAGGCTAAATGATTTTAAACCAAGCACACTTACGTGTAGGTGTGTACCCCCTCTGGCAGGATCCACTCGTCTTTTAGCTTCTTATGCCCTGGTTTTAAGGAAAAAAACACTTTAAATCGATGTAAATGAGCGTGAGGGGCTCCAGGCACCATTAACAGCCATGGAGCTGGAACTCTCAGACTCATTTGCATAATTTTTAAAGCTTATTTTTGGAAAACAAGGACATGAGAAGCTAAAAAAGAACACATCCTTCCAGAGGAGACACACACCAGTAAGTGTACCAAGTGAACTTGGTTTTGATTTGTGTTGATAGGTTTCCTTTTAGTAAATAGCAAAATAATGCTGCACGAACCAGTCACCAGCAGATATCAATATGCACTGAAACCAGTGTGACTGATGACTGATGACAACTCTTAACTGCTTTACTCATTTTTCTTCTCACTCATCAGCTCAAGGTCCTGGTAGCAGCATGTGTAAGGCAGAGGAGGTAGCGGGAGCATGCTATGGTTGTGACGTCACCTCTGAGACATACAAAAACAAGCAGTGATGGTGGCACAGTTCTGAATCTAGGAGCTGGAGAGAGGTACCGTATATACTCGAGTATAAGCTGACCCGAGTATAAGCCGAGACCCCTAATTTTACCAACAAAAACTGGGAAAAACTACTGACTCGAGTATAAGCCAAGGGTGGGAAATGCATTGGTCAACCCCCCCAATAGTATACAGCCTGCCAGCCCCCAGTAGTATACAGCCTGCCAGCCCCCAGTAGTATACAGCCTGTCAGCCCCAGTAGTATACAGCCTGTCAGCCCCCAGTAGTATACAGCCGCCAGTCCCCATCTAGTATTTAGCAGCCCCTAATAGTATACAGCCTGCCACCAGTAGTATACAGCAGCCCTTAGTAGTATACAGCCTGCCCCCAGTAGAATACAGCTTGCCCCCAGTAGTATACAGCTTGCCCCCAGTATTATACAGCAAGCCCCTAGTAGTATACAGCAAGCCCCTAGTAGTATACAGCAAGCCCCTAGTAGTAAACAGCAGCCCTTAGTAGTATACAGCAGCCTGCCCCCACGGACCCTAAAAAAATAAACTTAAATACTCACCCTCCAACGTCAGCGCGGCTCCCCGATGTCGGCGCGACTTACCGATGTCCCCGATGTCAGCGCGTCCGTCTTCTTTCTTCTCCGCGGCTCATCTTCTTTCTTCCAGCATGGACACGGCCATGTTTTCTTCTAGCATGCGCATACTATGACGCGGCTGCTGCTGACGTCATAGTATGCGCGGCCATGAAGAAAACATGGCCGCGTCCATGCCGGAAGAAAGAAGAGAGAAGAGGAGCCACGGAGAAGAAAGAAGACGGATGCGCTGACATCGGGGACATCGTTAAGCCGCGCCGACATCGGGGAGCCGTGCTGACGTCGGAGGGTGAGTATTTAAGTTAATTTTTTTTACATGGGTAAATTTTTTTTATAATAGACTCATGTATAAGCCGAGGGGACATTTTTCAACACATTTGCTGTGCTGAAAAACTCGGCTTATACACGAGTATGTACGGATAAGTATAATTTTATTATTCACACCACCTTAAGCATCTGTTAAAAAAGTGAAAAGTGCTAAAATCATTTTTCCTGTTCCCTTTATTCCAGTAGCCCATGGTTAGCCACTAAGGCCCCTGTTCGACTATTTTATTTGTGTGCTGTCCAAAGGAAGATGACAACAACTAAAGGAAAGTTTGATGGAACTGAGGTTTATTTAGGTAGGTAGTTTACCACAATGTAACACTGAAGCAGCATTATCTAGGAGCTGAAAAACCTTTAAGTGCATGTGACTGATATGAGCAAAATCTGATCTGTCACCACTCTTACTTTGTTTCATTTGTTCTTACAAGTGTACAAAAAAGACAGTCCGGGTTACTTACAAGATAGGTTCTTTAGGTTTGTTCTTAAGATGAATTTGTATGTGAGTCGGAACCGGCATATTTTATAATTGTAACTCCAGAAAAAAATGTTTTCTTGCTGTGAAAATTGGATTTTCAAAATTTTGGGCTTTCATGTGAACAAGAATTATCAATAAAACTTCATTACAGACATCGTACAGCTGGACATTGCAGCCTGGGATTAAAGTAATAGCATCCATAGGTCACAGTGGTCAGAGGGGTCCGTCTGTAACTAGGGGACTTCTGTAAATTGGGTGTCTTTAAGTCACGGGTCACCTTTAGTGAAGTCCCTTAAATATTCATTTTAGAACTTTGAGTAAATTGCCACATGGGTGTTACCAGCTGCATGTGGGTGTGTCCATGCACAGCGTGCTAATTGCAAGAAGAATTGGACAGTTTCACATGCGGGAACATGACCAAAATTGGTAACAACCACTTGGCTAATAAGTTTTCAATTTTAGAAGAAATTGTTCAAAAGGGAGTTTGTTTTTAAATAGTATTTTACAGAGAATATGAATATTTATAAAAATAGTTATGTAAGGAGTGATGACGGGTTGTATTACAGATATATTTGCACACTAGATTTCTTTCCGAATTTTCTTTTGCTGTTTCATATGTATGTATTGGCCTGCGGAAATCTATCCATCACCAAAACCACTCCATTCAAATACATTAAACTAATTTCCAGTTACAAAACTCTCCTCAACAAATGTCACAAGTCGTCCACTTGAAGTTTGGTTTACATTTAAATGAAGACATATTTCTAGAATGAACCGTTATTGTATGTCCATTATGGAATCCAGAAGAATGTTGTTTCAAAGTGAGCATGATGATCAATGGGGATCTTGTCGCTACGTGTTTATTATTTTTTTTTTCGATGCCATTTTGCATGATGAATTAAAATAAAGACACTTCATGGTGAGGTTAAGCCAAATATCTGTGATTATGTTATAAAGAACAGGGAACAGTCTGTCTCAAAGAAGTAGGATAAAGCTCTATGCCAGAATGACTTTAAATACTTAATAATATTTGTACGAACACTAGTCAACACACGTTTATGAAGCAGTAACATACTTTCAAAAAGCTATAAAATGAAATTTCAGAAACAAAATCAGTGAGGGCTATAAAAATTAGAAAGTATAAACTATAGGTTTATAATCAATGAAGTTAATAAAACTCTTAGGAGAGTCTCACATGGAGGATCCTTGTCAAAATCCTTTTCCTATTGAAAATCAGGCATTCCCTTAGGGTATCACACATAATGGGGTACATTTACTTACCCGGTCCAGTCGCGATCCAGCGGCACGTTCTCCGATGAGGATTCGGGACTGCCGGGATTCACTAAGGTCCGTGCGCCCAATATCTACCGGGTGTCGCTGCTGTGCCAAGGTCCGCCGGAGTTCACCTTCTTCTTCCTGGTGCATGTAAGTGCTGATCTTGCGACACAAATCCTTTTTTAAATTCCACGTTTTTTCCGAATCCGTCAGAATCCATTGGTTGTCCGACGGCCACGCCCCCGATTTCCTCAGTGAAAGCCGGCGCCTATGTGCCACAATCCGATCGCGTGCACCAAAATCCCGGGGCAATTCGGCGCAAATCAGAAATCGTCCGAAAACCCGACGAAAGTGCGTGATTCGGACCCTTAGTAAATGAGCCCCATTAAGTATGCTGCGACTTTGTTTCCACTTCATAACATGTTCCAGTGGCAGCAAAGTCGATGAGAATGGGACAAATTTTATCCAAACATTGGAATGATTTTCTATACGGAATGTAATTTTTAGCAGCTTTGGCAATATTCAAGCACTACTTTATGCACCTCAGCACTCAGTAATCCCACTTTGGCTCTAAGGGCTCACATTGGTGTTGGTGCTCAGCTTCAGATGCATTGTGTATTGTCTCCATTGTGTCTCAGTTTTTCTTCCGTTTTGTCTCCATGATGCATCCGTTTTGTCTCCATGACCGCAAAATAACCGGAAGGTTTAACATTGCTTTGTAAACATCACACCTGGTTTTTCAGCCTCATCAACAAAAAAAACCCAAAGTTTCCTTAGTTTTTTGCAAATTCATTGACTTCTATTGCTTTCCGTGATCTGCATCTGAGAAAAAAATATTTTTTTCCATGGAAAAATACAAGCAAATGTGAAAACACCCATAGAATGGCATCAATGGCTTTGTGAGGCATCCGTGGAAAGCACTGAACCACGGACGTGAAAAACAAAGCCAATGTGAAAGAGCCCTCACATTACAAAATTCTGTAAAAAAAAAAGTGCAGAAGATGTAGGATGTTTTAGGGTTTAAAGCATCTCCTACACTTTCTTCTCAACAACCAGAACCATTTGATTGAAAGATCACTACCTTTATGTGCTCAGAGAGTTGTATGTTGGACATTTCGGTAAATGTTCGTTATTTTTTAAGACATCTTCGAGACAACCACTTGAAACTGCAGTGAAAAATGGTGGTTGGCGTTCCAATATGGATAGGGGAATTCACTAATCCATTAGATATAAAACAAGTCTAGATGGAAAAATGGTCTCTCTAAAGAGGGGGTTTCTCAAAGAGAGTTTGCTTAATGTTAAAAAAGAAGCAGAAAGTTCTACATAAAATAATTAATTACATTCTCTAAAAAAAAGTCATAACGTAAACCTATTCAAGGAAGCACAATAGTTTCTAAATTGATGATGAATAGAAACTGGATGTACATTCAGCAAAATGCTGGAAAGTGCATGACCATCCATCACTGCATGCATCAACATGTAAAGCTTCCCCGTCACCTCCACATCATGTTGCAATTCAATTAGTCCTGATCAGAGGATGGCATTATTATTCATATATTACTGATTGTTTCTAGAGTAAACATCACCAGGATGAGGTCTGTGATCCGGTCTGTGCCCTTAGGCTTGGACACAATGGGAAATACTGCACAGATCCTGGTGTGAGGCTCTGCCTCAGAATTCTGATCTCGTTTTGTAAAGCTCGCACTCAGCTCTTGCGGCTTTCTGTAACCCTTTGAGAAAAGTGTTAGGCTGTGCACACAAAGAAAGCCTTTTTTTATTCCTCGTTCATACATATGGCAGGAAGATGAATAATTAATACCTGGATTTCAGCATCCACATGTCTTTAAGAAAGCAAAATGTACAATTATTCCTGGGGAAGTATGGTGAAAAACTGATTTTCCTATATATCAAAAAACAAAGAGATGTTTATAGGGAAAAAATACTTTATTAAGATATAGTCTACATACATGATGAAGAACAATTAAAAACCAGGAAAGACTGGATAACAAGCAACAAACGCACTCCCATGATTAGGTCTATTGTTATATAATATCCAAAGTGTCAGAAAGATTTATCTGTATATTGGTAGTAAAGCTCAAAAGCTAAAAGGGCGCCCAGATATGTGCAAGTAAAAGTACCATGACATCATTTTGGGTAGCCATCTGCACAAGTTTTGGCAATAGAACTGTAGCCTTACTGAATAGATGAGGGTGTCAGACCAGAGGGAGAAGAAGTGCCCCTTGCGTATGTCCTGTCACACAGGCTTCTTCAGGGAATACTAGCATTATCTTAGTACAAACCTTAGATACATGTGTCGGCACAGGTGGAAAGTCCAAAAACTTATTTTCCTAATAATAAAAGTTTCAGGAATGTACCGACGATTACATATAAGGCACATTTTATTGAAAATACTCAAGGATCTAAAAGGTTTTACATCATGGGGGCCACTTTTGGTCCACTGATGACACTGGCCTCTATGCTTTTTGTAACTTAAATTCTTAATTATGGTTAATGATTTCTTTATAATATAAATTTTGCAAAAATAAATATTTTCTGTTATTTTTTTTCCCTTTGTAGGGAATTTTTTTTAAAGGGAACCTGTCATCAGGAGCTCTTTTTCTGGTTCTTTCATGTCCTCATGGAGAATAGTGTACACATTGCCAAAGACTTTTATAGTAAAACTGGATTTAAAAAAAAAAAAGATAAGTTAGATTTAAGTCTACCTTTCTTTATGCAAAGCTGTGTCCCTAGTCCCATGGGAGTGGCCAGTAAGAAATGGGGCAGACATGTTCCCCTGAGGGGGAAAGTAATGGTTGGGGGTGGAGATATTTTTTAAACCGCTCCTCACTGGCCAATCCCATGGGACTAGGGACACAGTAGGGTGATAGAATAATGGACCTCTCTCCCTTTTTAGCCTTATAACTATGCAACTGAGGAGCCTGAGAGTAACCCAAAAGTCTCTACCCCATATTAGGACACCAGTACGATATACGATCTGACGAGTACCATTAAAAAGTCTCTTCTACATAGGATAGAATATCATACGTATTTATTAATTCATAGCAACCAATCACATCAGAGATTTTAATTTTTTAAATCACCATAAGAAATTAAAGCTACGGTGAGACTTGTGAATATGGGCATTAGAGAGAGATTTTTTCAAGATGGTTTCATAAATCTCCCTTTATGAGAGATGTTTCTGGAAATTCCTCTGAATAGAGAGTTCGTCTGCTTCCTCAGACTACAATAGAGGGAACAATGCCTTTTTCCCCTTGCCATCTCTTTTGGTCACTGCCAACTGACTTCAGTTTGTAGTACAGAAGAAGCCCTACAGCTAACAACAATTTATTGAAATCTCTTGTACATACATATAAGACCCAACATGAGTTTTTGTTATGGATTAGGGATGAGTTACCTTTTCAAGTTTGGGTTCAAGGTTTGGGTGCGCCCCAAGTTCCCAGACATATTGCCAGATTGGCAGCTGAGCAGGAATGCCAGTAAATTGACACCCTGACCTACTAGCCGTGGTTGTGATTGGCCTTAGGGGATACCCCTGGCCAATCACAGCCATAGCTAGTAGGTAGGGGCTTTCATTTGCCGGATTCGCTCCCTGGCCACCAATTTGGTAACATGTCCGGGTCACGTGGGATGCTCATCGATATGATTTGATCATCTATATTAGGGAGAGGAGTCGTAGTTTATCTTCTTCGGAAATAAATGATTTCATTGCCCACCCTATTTTCAAACTCATTTGTTTGGAGAGTCCAGAGGTTCCCAGAGTCACTAAATAGTCAGATAATTGGCTGGATTGACTAATAATTATTTAAAATATATGGGTTGTAGGCTGAAACTAAGAGTAGGGGAACCCCATATAAGAAATAAAATAAATAAATAAAAAGACAAAAAAAAAAAGATGGATAAAGGCAAAAATACATAAACCATCAAACATAAATCATCCTCAAAAAACTGAAATTAAGATTAAGTCTTTATCCAGATGGTTCACTGCGCTAAATGTTGTAGAGTAGTCCCTTACACAGCAAGGGGTTAATATTTGTATGTAAAGATGTTATCTATATGAATGTCAGAGCGCCATTTGCACATTTCATGTTGACTTATTTTAAAATGCATAGAAACCTTTGCACACTGAAACACTCGAGCATGGAGAGACATTAGAATGAAGCGGACTGCTCCACGGCAATAGACTATACAGGTTTAATGCAAACAAAACCAAGGAAGAATAACAACCGATTCTGCAGCTTCGTAGAGAAGTAAAGTCTATATGTAAGGTTATGTTTGAAGGGAGTCTAGGAACTCCCCAATCACCCCACTATTTATTAAAACCAAAATTAAGTACGGCATGTCATAAACATTTTTTAAAGGTAGTCCACCCCCTCCCAACTCACCCACAAATAAACCAGAATTGTGTAAAACACATTATATACTATTGAGATATGAATTACAGGTAATTTTAAGTGATCTAAGTGATCTGTTACTTTAGTGAAAATTTAGTTTTTATATTTATTCAAATTATCTTCTCTGTGCACTAATGTCACGTTCATGCCTATTGGTGCACCTGTTTTCTTCATTTTATTCTACCCAGATGTCACCAACACCCCCTCTTTGCTCAATGATTGACAATCCCTTGCAGAATAGGGGGTAGAAAGAAGAAAACACGTGCACCAGCAGACACAGCTCTTGTCTGTGGCACATAGAACCGAATTTGCATAAAGGTGAAATTTGAATTCTCTCCAAAATTACTGATTTCTAGAAAACTTAGTAAAGTTTATGAATACAAAGCTGTTTTTACTTGTGGATGATTTGGGAGATTGTTGACCCCCATAAATAGTTCAGTTGTATGCAAATGAGCTTTTTGGTGGAAAACAGGTGTGGCTTGATTTACTGGTGCAACAGTTTACATTTTACTTACACTACTAAGCACAGGCCAAAACCATTCCTTTACACAATCATTGATACATGTCACAAAAAGAAGATGAAAACCAAAAAATATATTTTTGTAAAATATTTAAAGGACATCTACCACTAACACTAACACCTACCTCTGGCAGGATCCGCTCTTCTTTTAGTTTCTTATACCCTGTTTTTTACAAAAAGAAAATGCTTTAAAATGTATGCAAATCAGCCTGAGGGGCTTCAGGATCTGTTGACATCTATGGAGACTGGAGCCCCTCAGGCTCATTTGCATAATTGTTAAAACTTTTCTGTAAAAAGAAGGGCATTGGGAAAAAATAGCAGCTCCTGATAGATGGGACACACGCCAGTATGTCAATGTACTTGGTTTACAATCCTTCATCCTGGTGGTAGATGTCCTTTAACATTCTTACAAGATCTAATGTTCCATCCAATAAGGGCTGATGAGGCTGTTCATTTTGTACATTATACTACTGGCTAACTTAGTTGTATGGGTTTTTGTAGGGTTAAATTAATACATATACATTAGGAAGGGTATTCTAGGCCTTCTAGTGGTGCAGCAGTGGTTATTAGCTAACTAAAAATAAATCTATACAGCACTTATGATCAATTATATGACAATAATGGGAAAATTCACTCTAAAGTTGAAATTTCATTTAATGTGTATGATGGGTCACATTGGTGAGCGTCTACCAGTCTAGAATGACCATTGTTGAGGTGCCCATAGACATAGAGGTAACTGCAGCATTTGTGTGAATGGGAGTGTATTGTCTTTTCTCCAGTGGTATATATAAAGGGAAAGAAGAAGAGGGAATACATGCTTAAGTCGGCATGAGTATAGGGCTTAAATGGAAAAAAATATATATTACTTTGGATATCTATTAAATGTTTATGGTTACTTTGGCCTTTGGCTTTTGGAAAATATTTTTGGTTTCTGAAGCCTCTTAGACCTTTGCTGTTCATTTTAATGGCTCTTAAAGGAAATATTTCATGGGAAGTAAACCCCCAAACTAAAAATATCTTCTTGTAGTGCTTCTCCTTCTTATGCCAGACATGCCTTTATCATCCCTGTCCCCGATGTTTGCATGGCTGAAATATTTTTAAATTATGCTGACTGAAGGCTGAAGTGCTCACTAAATCAAAATCCTAAATCAAACCCACTCTATGCTCCGGTACCAGGGCATACGCAATGCCCTCCTGCCATACTTCCGATATAGCCACCAATCCTTCAGAACTTACTTTTATTGCAAATGTCACTCTCTTCAGATCCCACAGCTGTGTAGTCAACCTGTCCAACACTATGGCTTCTTCTAAGAGTACATGAGTACATGAGCGGAGTACTGAGCGGAGTGTGCAGGTGCAGGAACTGATGAGAGTTAGTTGGCAACAGAAAGCGGTCTGGATGGAGCGGTGGACGTATCTGAACTGTATGCCCCATAAAAATATTTCACTCATACAAATGTTAGGGACAGGCATAATAAGCACATGTCTGGCTAAGTAAGGAGAAACCCTGACAAGTAGGTATAAGTACAAATTCATTCTACACTGCTCCCATGAGCCATGAATGAATCCCTACCACATTGTGTACATGTTTTATGAATGAATAGATTTTACTATGTTGTGACAGACGTGACATCATATAATGAATTTTCGTGCCAAGTGTAACGCCGAAAGTATTGTAGATATGCTGTGGTAATTGCTGTAGAACTAACAAAGAGATCATTACGAGCTTCGTTCTAGAGCTTGAAACACATTTTCACAATTCTTTTGAATAGAAATAAACCTAATTTTTAAATTCTTAAAGTTTCATTCAGTGGTCTGCACTTAAAGGGACCAGCAATTGGCCTAATAAACCACTTCTAGTATATTGTTAAACAGTGTAACACCTTCTAGTTATTGTTTCATGGCCCAGTGTGGTAGCATCATCCAGAAAATCTACTTTGAAGTGAGATGTAAATTGGTTGTATAAAGTCAAGGAGGCGGAGACTTTAACACAGAAGTCAAGATGAGGAACTTTGAATGTCTCCCCCGCTGTGATTGACATCATGCATCGGACAAGAGATTTGGTTAGGGGTGTTTCTTGATGCAGGACTATTAATTACAGTGAAGAGGGCCTTTTAAGGAAGAAATCTCTTCCTCCTTGACTTTAAACAACCAATTTACATCTCACTTCAAAGTAGATTTTTTCAATGATACCACCATACTGGGTGATGAAAGAAACATGATCTGGAAGGTGTTCAGCTGTTTGACAACATACTGGTAGTGGTTTACTAGGTCAATTTCTGCTGACAGGCTCCTTTAAGATAATATAAAGGGAGACATCTATAAAATCGTAAAAATTCTGTAGGAGAAAACTGTGAAATATGGAATGGTATGGCACACGGGTGGAGGCTATACATTACGGACCATATTATTAGAACAACAAAAAGAATACAAAAAGCCTATATCCTGTGTGTTTTGAGGTTGTTGGTCAATTGTATGACCATAATCTGACTTTTGCACAATTCTGTTTGGATGATAGCATAATAAAAGAGCGAATAAATCATATTAGACTATTATTTACAAAAATGTGCTAAAAAAATTGCTGAATTGTAGAATTTTGTTATATGAATGACATCCATATAGTCGGGAGACAAAACAACCAAACTTAAGCTTATTAGAAATGACATCTTTTAACATACAAGTCCCAAGTTTTCCCATTTAAAACACAAACACGTAGGAATTTGCTTCTACTTACACATTTTAATCTTTGCAGGAATATCTTTTATTAAAATGTTATTTTTAGAGCACCAGCTTTCAGCCTCTCTTGAAGGCTATGATAAACAGCCGAAACTAGAAAAGCTCATTTTGCGCTAGAACCAACAATCTATTGAATAGTTTCTATCTAAATGTGTTTTAAGAGGTGCCATCTCAACAATCCCACAAAGCTGTGAGGACAAGCTGTCTGCAGGCCACATGTCACAGAATGCACTTTGTCCTAAGTAAACAAGTCATCCATATGCATCAAGAAAGAATTGTATGGCATAACCCATAGTTGCCATGACACGTATTGAGCCAGAAACATGCTGCTACATACAAGTCTTTGTAAGATTGTCACATATAAACTTTTCATTTAGAGTATGTAGAGTATGGACTCACAAAGTAACTTTTGTAAGAACATTTATTTTATACATTATAAGGAACAGGGAGCTCAAAATTGAAAACATTGATTCAATGTGAGGCACAACCTTTCTGATCAGAAATTTATAGGAAAAAGATAATGAATGTAATAAATATAACAATACTACATTATTTAGCATTTTATAGGTGCAAGGAACCGTTTCCATGGCAAATCTAACTATACCTGTACTCAGCAGGAAATGAGATTTGTAAGAAGTGGACTTCTGGATTGATTGAAGGCTTGAGAAAAAGGCTAACGCAAACAGTGCCACATTTGTCAACTGGACATACTGGGTATTGCAAGTTGTTTTTACTAAAGTTTAGCTGAGTTGCAATAACAGACACAACCCATGGACAGGTGGGGTTCTTATTTAGTTTTTTTTTTTATAGATACTAGGAATAGATAGACAGATATAGGGTTTAAAGAATTTCAACATTTGACTTTTTCTTTACCTGATTTGGATATAGTTAGCTTTATTTTAAATGTTTGTGATTACCAGCTCCATCCCTACATCCAGAAAGAAACACTAGGGACAAATATATGATACTGCAACTGTTTTCAATCTCTATAAGTCTATTTCTGTATGGAAAAATCTTTTTAGTTTTTACCAATATATGTGTATCTATCATCTATCTATGTATTCATCTATCAAAAGATTACAACAACACAAAATAGTTGTGTGGTCACACACTAGGGAATGGACCAAAGTACTGGGCCCTGGAAGAATTGTGGTCTGGAAAGTGTTTAGCTGCAAATCAACTTTGAAATGAAATGTAAACTGGTTGCTGTCTAGGATCACCACTATCCGACTATCCTGAAGTCCGGAAGCCATGATGTTAAATATAGCAGTGGGTCCTAGTACCTTAGGAGTGCTAGCTCAGGATAGCGAATATTTGACAGCTGTAGAGGTCGAGCAGCTAGGAGTTACCTTTACTCCAGTTAGACCTATTAGCAGTCCCCTATCCACTAATAACACGAGCAGACAGCCTCCGATACATTTTAGGTTTACTCCAGGTCAGGCCAAATACACGGCTCTAATACTGGTGCTAATCTTTAGCTGTCCGCATGTTATCGAACCATCTGTGAGAGGGGTGGCTTTGCCATACTTGCCCGACATCCGCTATATGCAGGGCTTATGGTAATATTCAGTAGCCCATACCCCCGCTACTTTCTCTAGTCTCAGTCTAGGTCAACCTCAACAGGTTTTGAGCTGGGGCCAGTTTTGTTGATACTTTTTAAAAAATACCTATTTGTGGTGAAGGTTGGTTACCTCAACACATTCATGTTATTCTTTTAGTGCATATCTATTAAAAGTCATATTTTATACTCTTGATACTCTCTATTCCCCCACTCTCAGTGAATCCTTTAAAAAGTAGAGAGGCCAACAATTGTTATCCAGCCTCAGTGAATGTTTATAGCAGTGGGATGTTCTCTGGCAAAGCTTGACTTCATTGGCGAGCTCTCTGCCTTGTTCACTTCATACAAACAACATACATTTCACTTCAAAGTTGATTTTCTGGATGATGCCGCCATACTGGGTCATAAACTTACTCTGTAAGGTGTTAAGCTACTTATACCCGTAAAATAATAATAAGGGTTTACTAGGTCTATTTCTGCCGCCAGAGATGGACATGTCCCAGGAGCTGTCTCTACCTGAAAAGCTGTGGGACAGCGGAATTTTACAGTCATTCTGTCAGTACCTACCCCCAACACTAAGCAAGCACAGAAAACACAGCCTCCTCCCCAAGCTCTCAGGCCTCACTATATTTTAACTTCATGATCTCTGGTGAGGAGATAATCCTACAACTTGACAATACTTACTAATTTCCCTTCACCATTCCTACACCCGAATTAACTTTTTTCTTGGCAATGTTCCTGCCCCTGCTCTTTGGCCTCTGCTGAAAACCGCTGCTGGAACCATGATTATGCCCCAATAATCTTGGAGCTAAGCATTTAGTCCCTCCCCCCTCCCCGCCCTTCTTATTGGGAATTGCTTTACAGACTTTTCTTACCAATTGTTATATTGACCGAACCCTCTCAATCTGATGCAATTTTATAGGAGGCTTACAAAGCAGTGTTCTGGCTCTGAGGATTTACAAATTCAACAACCTCAGTAATATGAGGTACATGAGGTAAATATGAGATATAAGGTACATGGAATACCTCTCTGCTTCTCTCCATTACTGCATGGACAAATTTTTACAGGTTTGATCTTGCTGAGAATTGTCCTTTCTTTGATGTGTTATTCTTTGACCTAACGACCCAAACACCTCACCTCCATTTTTTCTCCCTCTATATTCCTGTATTATATTAGTTCTAATAAAGTGTTGTTTTCTTTTTTAGTATTTTGAAGATGGAAGTGAAGATTTTGTGATGGTCAGCTTTCAATCACATAATGCAATAAGCTGCATGGACTACTGAGACACAACCATCTGAGACACAACCATCTGGAGATCATCTGTTAAACTTTTTATGATTCAAAACTTTGTTTGTGTATTCCTGATGGCCTTATGCTATTGTTGTGGGCTTCATCCCTCTATCCCTGCCAATGTTGCCTCTTTATTATCATTGTAAATTAATAAAAATCTTTAATATAAAGAAAGTTGGAAAAAAAATTAGCTTAGGATTTTTTCACTTTGGCAACTTTTGTATCTAAATGAAATCATTTGAAATCACTTTTACCTGTTTGGAAGTTCATCATTTTTAGGCTCTTCCATATCTATCTTGAATGATGGTCAACTAGCTTGTAACTAGTGATAGGTTATGTCCTTGCTAAGAAAGGCTGCCCTTCTTTGTGACAGTATCTTTTTTGTAAGTCTGTGGTAACTCACAGTTTGTTGTTCAGGTATATCTTAATACATGTTGTTGTATAAATACATGTACTAAGGGTCGATGCTCACTTTTGTCAGACTGTGCACCTTTTTCGGGGCTTAAACGGCTTGCACGGGTATTTAAAAAGTGTGTGCGCTGGGATTGTGGCGCAAGCAAGCCTTTTTGGGGCACAGCAGCGCTGGCTTCCATGTGACACAAATTAGGGGGCGGGCCATTTGGCAGTCCGACTGTTTTCAAATTGTGACGTGAGCCCAAGCACTTAGATGCACCACTAAAAGATGGTGGACTCTTTCGGACCTGAGTGGGGAAGCGTCACACACATGATATCAGGAACACGTGAATCGCGCTATGGTGCATTTTAGCTGGACAATGCACTTTCTGTGAACTCTGTTGACCCTGTAAGTAGATTTGCCCCATTATATTGCCAACACAGAAATTTACATAGTCAGTAAAGAACTCTACGCTGGAGTTAATGGAATCCTACAAGGAATCTGTTAGAAAAATGTTGCACAAATATGTACATAAACTTTATTAATATGCATATCAATAAAAATTACACCAATCACCCAGGTCTCCAGGTCATGTCCATTTAGTAACAAGAGTTGAGCTTTGGTAAAAAATTATATCTGTGTATGGACTTTGGCTTAAACTACACCCATGTCAGACTATTATGTTATCCATTTTTATTATGGGGCGCATTTACTAAGGACCTAAAATTGGACTCTCCATGTCTGAATGGAATCCTACAAGGGCCAAAGTGGGATTTGAGGGAAACGTTTTCTAGCCAGGAGATTCTTTTAGAAAATAACTCTCCAAAAAAGTGTAAATAGGTGACAGGTCCAGATATGATATATTGATCCCCTTCTCCACTCCCATTGTCTTGATGAACCCTGATTACATGGATATCTGCACATCACAACAAAGTAAAGAAACAAGGATCTTTACTCACCCAGCGATCACCAAATTTTGGCTCCTCATATTGAGACTTTTTCAAAGACTGAATTCCCCGGCCTGCCGCAATCCCCCTTCATGCCCCAATTAGCTAGCATTTGTGATTATTTTTGCATCTGTATATGGAATAAAGTTTTCCTTAGTAATAATTAAAAAAAAAACATATTCACCTTTCATTCACTCAAAGGAAGGTATTAAGTAGGGCTTCTGATGTGGTGCATAAGCCCTGATAAATACCCTCTTTGGGTGAATGAAGGGTGAATAAGGTTTTTTTTTATTATTACTAAAAAGAAGTTTAACCATATGCAGATGCAAATTTTAGATAAAAATCCTTTCTAAAGCATGCTTGAGACAGGTCTCAATCTGAAAGTTGCACCTGTATATGGAATAAACTTTTACCTTTTGTCATGAGTTTTTGGAGTGCTGCCTATTTCATATTTCATAGTATGCTAGATACTAGCATGGCTCTCTTGTAAGGTTCACACTGTTCTGCTTTGAACTTTCTTTCTTCTCATGAATTTATATAATGTTATATTATTTAATTATATTATTTCATCTTTTGTTAAAAAAATATCACTAAAAGATGTAGTCTTAAAGTCAATCTTAACACTACCATAATTGGAAAGTCTCAGGGAACAAATGGGACTGCTCCCCTGTCTTGTAGAGGTCCGATTCCAGGCTCCACGCAGAAAATGCTCCACTCCCATGTCACACTTCTGAATGGAATCCTACAAGGAATTGGGTAGAAAAATGTTGCACAGATATCTATATAAACTTTATAAATATGCATGTTAAAAAGTTAGGTTCAAATGTGGACTTTTACATATTATGGGGCACATTTACTAAGGACCCTGCACCAGTATTCTTTTGGACTTTAAGTGCAAAATGCTTGCACATGTATTTTTGCACCACATATTTCTTGCATGCAACCCTTTTTTTCCCGCCTGAACTATTCTTCACTTAACACAAATTTTGTCATTGAAATGGGCTTTCCGGTGCACAGTCGGACTGTGTGCAACATTTAACATACATGATAGGACAGAATTGTGTCATATGACCCATGTTTAAAGTGCACCAGAAAAAGTTGGTGCACTCTGTCGGAGAAGTTCAGGGGGCACCAGATTCATGCAGAATGAATGCCACAATTCATGAATCTGGTGTCTTCACACTACAAAGAAAAACGTCTCATAGTACAGTTTGCACTGTTTTTAGTAAATGTCTCCCTATGTGTCTTACATGCTGCATCATAATGAAAAAAAACTGTTAAACTACCCACCTCATATCTGTCCATACAAATGTCCAATTATTCATAGAGTTCATTGAACCTTACTGCTATTTTGGTTGGGTCATCTCATCTCATAATATTTTTTATTTCCTCTGCTGTAAAGGACTCACTTCATATTACAAATGTTTTTCTGTCTACCATTTCTGCTAAAGAATTCATCTAATACATGAATATTTTATTACCCACCATATTGCAAGGCAAGAGATCACCGCATCGAACATACCTATGCCTATGGACAAGACATAGAAATGTACAACTAATATGTCAGTGGTATCTCCATAAAGCACAAAATTCCACGAGAGCAAGACGGACACAATTATACATCAATGCAGATTTTAGCACCACCATCAAATCCCTTTATATCTGACTTCTCCTTAAACTTGCATTGCCCTAACAAACTGGCAACATCTGCAGCTGCTTTCAGGGAAAGACAGTTTGATGTGAATTATTTAACAGAAAGTGCCATGACCTTCGCCAACAATGGGAGATGCTTCAAGAACTGTAGAGGAACTCCATGGGAAAAAGCTAGATCAAAATCAAACTAACTGAAAGTGTTAGAATTTATTATACAAGTCTTGACGAAGATGCTAAAGAAAGAACGCAAGTCGTTGTCCACCTATCCTTTTTTATTCACACTCAATTTCCATAAAGCCACAATGTAAATATCGGAATATGGATATTATGGGTATTTTTTGCTTCATTTCTTTCAGGTAAAATGCTACAGAAATCTATGATTTCCTGTGAAAAGGCAAGGAAAGAAAATGTGCACTTCAAGACCTTAAAGCTGAAACTTCCTAATCCCCTAAAGTCCACACTAGACTTCTTGCCTCCATGGAAACACCAAAGCATTCATCCAAGTGATTGGCCTCCAATGAATTTTAGATAAGACAGAATGGAAGGGAATTGATGTGATTTTAATGCAGAAGAAAGCGGTGGAAGGGAGGTCCACTTGGTTCATATTTGAATAAAGCAAACATGACAGACAAAAGGCTGACAGCTGTAAATGACATTGTCAGTACAAAAATTATCAGCCAGTTTACAATCTGTTTGCTTTTGTAGAACAAACAGAATGTGTGTGGCATCCTTTGGATTCGTGAATGGCAGAAATACTTGCAGGCTCCAGAGAAAGCCTGATATCTGTCCTTCCCCATCCATGCCCCTATTAGATAGCCATTTGACAGTCTCACTGAAAAGCAATTTTGCTCCCTTTTTTCTTCTCCCTTCTCCTTTTCTTCTTCGTATGTTTTTTTCTTTCTTCTGAGACAAGCACTAAAAGTTTGGAATAGACATTGGCTTTTTGTACCAGTGACCTGAATTATGTTACTTGCGTTGAGCAGAACACTAATGTGTCTGACATTCCAATTTACCAACTTTCAGTAACCAAGTGAAAACGGCAGACAACATTCTTCATTTTTCTTATTCTGTATAAGAAATAACACAATGGAGCCTCTGACCAGTTGCCACGTTTACTGTGTTGATAAAGCCCCTCATTTGCTTTGCTTTGAACTTGTCAAACTCTCCGTGTAGTAGGATGAAAAATAAACTCACTTTTGAAATGTCCGCATTCATTAGACCAACAAAAATAAAGTAAAATATTTTTTTGAACATCATATGAAAAATAAGAACAGATATAGTACATCAATAAAGTATTTGCTCAATCTAAACTAGTAAGTGTATAGATAGAATATTTGCTTTATTGAACATATTTACTTTATAGAAAATATAATGAACTACGGTAGACAGAAAATAGTTATTTTATAGGAAACATAATTTACTTAACAAAAAATTATTACTTTATAGAAAATATAATGAACTATAAAGAAAATTGTTATTTTATAGAAAACATAAATTACAGAAAATAATTAATGGAAAATATAATTTATTTTAGAGAATGTAGCTACTTTATAAAAAATATAATTTACTTTATAGAAAGTAGTTACTTTATAGAAACATTTAATTTACTTTTAAGAAATTATGTACATCAGTCTATTTACTACGCAGTAAGTCAAATTGTATAAAACAGTAGCCGTAGTCACTGATGTGCATATAATGGTTTGTGCATGTTTTCTTTACAATTATAGAGAAATAATTGGAAAATATTCTTAGACAATAATATGTAACTTATTTAAAATTATTTTTTTATTTCAAATTTTATTTGGCATTCAAAAATATTACGGTAACTTTTTAATTTTTTTTTACAAATTTTTTTACAAATAAATCTAAAAATATAGAAGAAAAATACAAAAAAAAGAGAAAGAAGTAAATAGGAAATAACAGAATTTGTTCAATTAATTACAAAATAATATATAAAATAACAGCCCTCTCCAAAAGAGCTGACAATCTAGACATAGTTAAACATTTATGTAAAGCATTTGTGTGGTCTTGGCTTAATCCCCCGCTGTATTCTCTATTCTTTGATAACTTATACAGAAAATAGAGCTCATGTCCACAAACAAATGGAAAGTAAACAGAGATACTAATTATCCTCTCACTTTTGTACATGCCTGTCATTGTTAGAGAAGGAATATATGGATGTGTCCATGCCTGCATTTGACGTTGCCATAGGCGGTATGAATATAATCGCTTCTATACCTATTAATTTTACCCTTTGAAAACAGAGAATGCACCACAAGAAAACAAACTAAAGCCCCCTTTTCATGGACACCGACGATGTTGTTCTTAAGCTGCATGCAGAGATATGATAATCTTGTCACATAAAACTACAAATAAAAAAGGATTGAGTCAAAGTCGCTGTTATTTCAATGCTTAATTCAAATCTTAAAGAAATAATATCATTAAAATATAGAATGAAAAGTGTTTCTGTGGGTGGACGTAACTCAGCGAGCATTGAGAAGGAAGCCTTTTTACATGTAGATTGGGCATATAGAATACTTTCCTTGTGTTTGAACAGGAGGATATAATGACAGGTGAGTATAGTCTGTTCTTCCTAGATAAAAAAAGGGCATAGTACTAATAGAAGGGGATATCGAGCGGAGGATCCTCACCCAGTCAAGCATCCAGAAACCTATTCACCCCGACAAAAACTTTATCCAATTATTGCTAAGTGAATGACGCTAGAAGCGTTTTGCTACTCTTTTCATTTTAATCTAAATTGCTGTTTCTTTTCCTCTGATATGGCAATCGGTCATAAAGGGTTGACCATCATTAAAGCTGTTTGGTTTGGAGCGGTGTAGTGTTTGACTAAGAGGGTAAATGCAAATTTGATGAAAGAATAAGGAGAAATTTACATATCAGCTTCAGCTCACACGGGGAGAGTAAACATTCTGTTTATCTCAAGTGTCACTTTATGATTTGAGCAGAATATAAAACTGACCTTGGCCTAGTCATTGCTAAAGACATGAATGAAATATGCTGTTGTCTAAATACAATTTACTGAAGTAGAACTTGTCAGCAAACCTGAGCGGTCTGCAAACAAGGTTAAAGCGTGCAAATGCTAAAATTATTCACAGCAACCAACGGAAATTGTACGTAGCAATGCAAAGATGAATGGCAATCCTTTAGATTTGTAACCTCTCCTAGATCATTCAGAAGCTTGCACCGGTATGTACAGCATTGAATGTTTTGCTATTTAGGAGCAATGGATTGACAATAGAAACAATATCATTTATTTAGATATATATTACAATTTTTTAAAATCATAAACAGTAATTTTAATTAAATGAGTTGTCCTGTTTTAAACAGAAACCTCCTTCAATGTAACTTTGTGTTAAAATATTTTTTTTTATACGACATCTACCATCAGTTTTGCTGATGTTAGACTTGTCTTTCTAAGAAGTTCTTGAGGAATTATGTTCCTCAAGACTTCTTTTATTACAACTCTATACTCTGGGATTGCGGAAATATAGAGTCCCACAATTCAATTCCAACATCTCAGCTGCTCTATGCTCTGTGTACTTGTATGACTTGAATAGTACAGGGGACTGATTGAATGACATCACCAGAGCACCCCAGACTAAATATAATAATTTTTTTAATCACAGCATATAGACTGAGTAGTCCTGAGGATCATAGTTCCTCAGGAACGTTTAAGTCTACCATGAGTAAAACCTTAAAGCAGTGGTCCCCAATTACTGGGCTGTAGAACACCCGGTCCTGGGCTGCAGTCAAAAGAACTTAAATTAAAAACTGAGATACAAACGGAGTCAAGCTTCAAACAGTGTCCGCGTGGAGTAATATCATAGCGTTTTATTTGACAACTTTAAAACAGCTTTTTACATGACATGTGAACATGGACATATGCTTAGGGTAGTAAGGAGACCGGGTGATCGCCTACACGTTTTGGAAAACACTTTCCTTATTCATGGCTCAGCCTCCATTTGTCTCTTTGTTTAAATGTGTTTGGAGCCGAGGATCGTCTGTGCTCACTAAGTCTTCAGTGTCCAGGTGAGCTGACTATAACTTTTTCAGTTTTTTGTATTAAATTAAAAACTGTATACTTACATCAGACGCTACTATTCTCTCCATGGCCCCAGGTTCTTCTTTGCCCCATGGCTTCCCGGCAGATGGCCAGAGGCACTATGACGTAGTCAGTCACATCATAGTGTATGCACACTGGAAGGGCGCATAGATGTGCATCTGCCAGGAAGCCGTGGGGCGAAGAAGAATATGGAGCTGCAGGGAGAAGAGGAGCATCCAGGGTAAATTTACCATTTTTTAATTTAAAGGGGGCCGAGCAGGGGACTTTACTGTGGGCGCTGTGATGGGATCATACTGTGGGGCTGTGATGCAGACATTACGATGAGGGCTGTGATGGGGACATTCCTTTGGAGGCTGGGCAGGGGAGATTACTGTGGGTGCTGGTCAAGGAACATTACTATGGGGGAAGGTGACATTACTGTGGGTTCTGTGATGGGGACTTTACTATGGGGTCTGTGATGGGGGAATTAATATGTGGGAGGGGGCTATATAAATGGAGAGATCTAAATGGGGGCTACAGAAAAAGGAGAGAGCTACAAAACAGGGGGACTATAAAGGGGGCCACAGTAACGGGAGGGAGTAACTTAAAGAGCACCATAAACTAGTCCATGGAAAAAAAATTTGGATGCAGATGGTCCTGGAATAAAGAAAGGTTGGGGACCACTGCTTTAAAGACTCATTCCCCCTTGTTTCTAGTGCCCTAAGCCCATTACCAGCTCCCATGCAACTCTTAGTGCTTTCATGGCAGCCATTCCATGGCCACCTCTACACCCTTGGCCTCTCAGTGATTAGATCACAGCAGCCATTTATGTACAGGTAAACTTTAAATTTCATGAATAACAGTAATGCTACCTTATAATCATACTTTTAAGGTGCTACATAGTCAAACTCTCATGAAAAGTGGGTGTCTGACTAGAATGGGGAATTCACCAATTCGCCATTACTAACCACGTTAACTCTTTAACTCTTTTACCTTTCTTTTGCCATTTCTATATTTTTGTTTATCAAGATATGTCTCAAGGTATCATTTTTATATCTCCGTCTCTCAACTTTAACCATAAAATGCCCGAATTAAAAAAAACTTAGGGTGCAGAACCTCAGTCAACAACAAGTCCTCCATAAGCAAAAAAAAAAAGTCATTCTGATCCATGGGCTAATAAAAATGTGTTAATAACAATGTAATTTTATTAGCAATTTCTGGTGAGCTGCATAGGTTATCTCATTTCATTCAATATAGGATACACATTCGATATCAGGTGCAGATGCCCCTGAATGAAAGGGTCTCAATAGTTCAGATGTTCTTTTGGTTTTGCGTTGCTTGATTTCTCTGGTTTATTTAAAACTTTATTTTTGATTGTATCTTAAGCAATGGCATAACGATGCGGAGCCCCAGTGCAAAACATTTAATGGGACATCTTGTTTATAGTACTGGACTCTTCATAATGCTCCTCAGCCTTGGTGTTACCACAGGCTCTGAATCTCCTCAATTTACAACGCCCAACCTTAGGCAGAATAAATAGGTGGATCAACAGGATAAGGTTTGATCTACACCAACATCTTTTGATCTCCCATATAACTTTTTTTTTTCTCCTGAGGTATTTCAGAATATATCTTCCCTTCCCCATGAAGGAACATCAGTATTGACAAAAATATAACAGATTTGTTGATGATAAATATTGAGTAATTGCACTTAGGCCACATTACTAGTATTAATGCATTTACATGAAAAGGATGACAACTAGGGACAACAGAGAAAGGGAAAAAATTACTGATAACAACTGAGCTACGAAGGAGTTCTAAATTTCACATAGAACCTGTAAAAGAAAAATAATATTTAATATATAGAAAGAAAGATAAAAATTTAATTAAAATATATATTTTTCCCTCTATAAATTCCTTGTATGATTTTGATGTTGACAATGACATTCCAAAAATGATATAGGAGATCTGGAGAAAGTTCAGTGGAAGACAACTAAATTATTATTACATTGAGAAGCTGAAAGACTGGAATTGTTGTGGAAAACAAGACTTGACCTTCATTTGTTTGAGAACGTGCTTGGTCAATGCTAAGAACTGGCATACAGATTGTTAAGTTCAAGTACTGAATAAGGGACCAGGGAACCTTTTTTATGTTTGGAGGAAAGAAAAATCAAATAACAATACATAAAAGTGTTCTTTACAGTTTAAGTCATGGCCCCAGATACAATGGCTGCAATATAACTGGGCTAGATGCTCTAATGGCACATGTCATTGAAGGTTATACATAATTTGTCAATAAATTATATGATTTTTATTTAGGGGAATTAAGAAAAGTTGGCTAGATTGACCATTTACATTTTCAAAGGACTAAACACTATAATCCAGTGTTGATGGCATTTACTTTCCTTTCTCAACCTCCTCTATGTCCTTTGGTATCTGCCCTGATCACCTTGTGAATTAGCTGTTACAGGATCTACAAAAATTGAAATCAAATATAAATAAGATTGGCATTTGATGGGAAGGTTCTACAGTTCCTAGACAGCAGATGGCAAAAGATAGAAGAATTGGGTTTGTTGGACAATTTCCCAAAACATTGTTTTGATAGAAGATAAGCTGTTGTTGGGAGGTGAGACCCAGGGATCAAATCTTCTATGGTGCCCATGCCTACTCAATCCACCCAGAAGAAAGAGACATTGAGCCCTAAAATCCCCATAAATCCCCCATGATTACAACTGTCCTTGCAGGACCTTTGTAGGCAGAACTGGAAGCCAATAGAAGGGACCCCTTCTTTTTTCCATACCTATTTACTTTACCGTGTAGGTAAAAATGTCAAACCACTAAGAAAAAATACAGTTGTGCAGAGTTTTCACACAGCCCAGAAATTTAACAAACAAAACATGTTCCACAATATGTAGCACATATAAGGAGTTATATTTAACGACAAAGGGCTGTGGCCTCGGACAGAGGTGTGACTTTGCAGGAATAGGAGGGGTTACCAAAAAGTGGTCCATAATTTTGCAAGTGCTCCTCAATAAGGAGCATATTGCCCAACATTTGATGTTTGGAGGCCAGTCAAAGGCTGCACCAGTCAAATGTAGTCAACTTTATGTACCTGCTGCAGCCTCTGTATACCAGCAGAGATCTGCAGTGAAATGATAAGCAGCAATGGAACTGATAGGATAAAAGCTCCCATTTACTATTTTCTAGTATTCCTTGCAGCTGGGCAGGTTTTTCCATCCCCCATAACCCCCTTAAATGTCAAGTTAAAGTTTTCTACATAAAAGAAACTAATGATAACCTAGCAAATTCAAGAATGATCTGGGTTCCCAGTCCTGATTCAAAAATTATAGTCAAACTAGTAGTGAAATCAGTATATGACACAAGGATAACAAACCTATGTACTCAAAATTTATAATTTTTCTAAATGTATAATATATTTTGACATGCAGAGAATGGGGGTTATTTCATTGGTTATTATTATTATTATTATTATTATTATTATTATTATTATTATCATTGGTTCTGCTAGGCTTTTTTGGCTTAAAGAAAGTCTCAAAAAAGTTGAGGTGAGATTTTTTTGGACTTTTCACCGCTAAAAAGTCTCTCAGGGCTAATTCTGCCACTTCATTAATCTGGTGTAAACCTAGAACTACTGCTAGTGCAAAGCCAGATTCATTTAGCAAAAAGTTCCATTAAAAGTCTCATATAGTTACACCAGTCCCCTGCTCGTGTATGTGCTGGGATTTTTTATGCATTTTGAGACTTTTTTGGGACTTTTTAAAAAAAAATTCCAGACTAAAGTAGACCATAAGAACATTTATTAAAGGGCCAAAGCCACTTTCAAGAATATGATGGGCAGAGGTTCTAATAAACCGCCTAATGATAAATAATTGTCCCCCTTGTCCCCTATTTACATCATTGTCTAATGTCACACACTACAGGGGAATTTGATAGCAAGTCAGTAAATCAACTTGTATGTTTTTGAAGATTAAGAGCGAACTTGTGCAACACAGATTCTATATAGCTGTTGCTTCAGTGTTTTCTAGAACATTTGTAATATATGTGTATTATGTGATGAAAAAAAACAAGCAAAGGCCGACTGTTTTTGAGAATTTTCAATTTCAGAATTTATATATGTATATATAATCTAATTTGAAAAATCTACCTGAAATTCTATCTACCAACATGTCTTATTGATGCTAAATTAAAAAAAAAACTTGTACATATTTTTAATTTTTATTTTATTCCACAATGAGCCAAACATTATATAGAATATAGTAGAATTTTAGAAAAGAATATGTAGAAAGATTTTTTTTTTTAAATACTGCCGCATCTATGTACAAGAGAATTTATTTTAAGTGACAATTTAATATTATTCATGATTTGATATGGAAAATGCTTTAACACAAAGTCTGTATTAACTGGCCACTAGACCTAGTATTTTATCATTTAATAAAATCTATTCTGATGTATTATGCTATGCAAAATGATGAGTGCAGTGGTGGAAACTAATAGATCCGCAGTGACCTCCAGTGGCCACTAACTCTATGAAGCTTCTAGAGCTCAGCGGGGGTCTTGTACTAAGTGTTAATCCTTCTTATACAAAAAACAGGTGGGGTTAAGTCATAGTAAAAAGCAAACAAATGCAGACTGAAACAGAATAAATACTTAGAATTTTACAACCAGCTGCATCCAAACAGCAAACTCACTGAAATATATGAAATACCAATATGTATAAAATATAAGATGGGTCATAATGGACTGGAGGTTCATCAAGAACTTCTATATGATTCCAAACTGAGTACCAGCTATGAATTTCTTCCTCTATTGTCTACCAACTTTGTACATTTAGTTTGATGCTTAGAAACAGAATATTGGTGACTAATCTCTATGCACTATCCAAGGGTCAAACGGAAATCAAGTTCACTCTGACTTTGGTGCCAGAACCCTGTGTTTGAAAACTTTGCTTGAGTCATGTCGTGTACTTGTACTGACATACTGACAGGGTTGTACAGTGCTATTTTGGGGAGGATTGCTGTTCCCAATGAGATAATCGGGGAGTGACAATCGTCCCCAAAATGAAAGCACCCTGTGCTGCTGGTAGGCTGGTGTCAGAATGCAAGGTTTAGCCATTTAAATGCTACTGGTGACTTTGAGCTGAACCTGAGCAAGTCCAGAACTTCTGATGAAGTTCGGGGTCAGTTCCAGGGAACCCGAACTTGCAAAGTTTAGTATGAACTCCGCTCGTCACTTTCAGAAGTACTGTGCTTCTGGCAGAACTCTCTGAATTTACTCTTTCTGCAGCTTCCTTGCTCTTTGGTTTTTGATGGAACAAGGTTTTGCAGAATGCACCATTCTGAGGCAGGCTGATTATTGGCTCAGCACCTTCTGCCAGCAGGGAAGGTGTGTGCTTACAGTCCTATGGGAGTGCCGGAGGGCTGCTCTAGTGAACTTCTGGTTAACCTGTTGGTACCTGTGTCTTGTTTTTAGTTTGTCTTTCTGTCTTTTTTTAGATTCTGTTGTGATTTTGCTGCAATTCTGACCTTTTGTTTTTACCTTGATTCTTCTGCCTTATGTTTTTGTACCTCGCCACTATCTTGGTTTTCAACACAGGTTTTCTGACTTGTTGTGTGTCTTGTGTCTATTTGTCTGTCTTACTTAACTGCACACTTATCCAGGGTAGGAACCACTACCCAGTTGTTGCCTACAAAGGGCTGGAAAGTAGGCAGACCCATAGGTTATAGGTAGCTCATAGATAACATTTCTTTAATTTTTTTATGGTTTGTATGTCGGCAATAACACAATTTCTGGCCATTTTATGAGATGTTTATTTTCAGTTTTTCCAATTTCCGTAATTTATAGTGACTTTTAGCTATCTATGAACTGGTGAACCAGTTGCTGCTGCTCGCTTCTGCCCTCTGCCTTCTTCATAGACATCTATGTAACCTGATACCTCTATGATCTTCTGATGGAATTCAGCAAATTTTTTGGAGATAAAGCAAATCATTCAGGAAATAGGGAGCATGAGAAGTTCAAATTAAAAAGAGAAAGAAGCACTTTCTTCTAATGAAATATATAACAAGCTTTGTTGCATTCAAGTACTAATGTTATACAAAATATGTTGATTTGTAGCCATGAAAGGGATGATCGACATCATTCAAACCAATGGATTGTGGTTTGAACATATGACTATACAGGGTAGTCTGTAGTTTGTGTTGGGATGTTAACAAAAGACCACATAGTGCAAAGCACTAAGGAATCTGGCAAAATTCTGTTTGAAGTTATGAGGTTCAGCATTTTAAGGATATTTTCCAATGATGCTAAATATCTAAAAGGGAACCTATCATCAGAAATTGGCCTAATAAACCACTACTAGTATATTGGCAAGCAGCTGCACAACTTCCAGAACATGTTTCTTTCATGGTCCAGCATGGTGGCATCATACAGAAAATCCACTTTGAAGTGAGATGCTAATTGGTTTAATAAAGTCAAAGAGGCGCAGAGTTTAACTCTGAAGTTGGCTTTCCCTGCCTCATAATACCCCATTCACTGTAATTGATGCTCCTGCATCCAGGGACATCATTGATCAGAACTCCTGATGTCGGGAACGTGATGTCAGTCACATAAGAGGAAGTGTTCAGAGGCAGGGAAAGCTTGACTTTGGTGTTAAACTCTCCGCCTCCCTGACTTTATGTTTCAAACTTATATCAAAGTTTATTTTCTGGATGATGCCACCACCTGGGCCATGAAAGAAACATGACCTAGAAGCTGTTCAGCTGCTTGACAGCATACTGGTAATAGTATATTTGGTAATAACCTGATGACAGGTTCCCTTTAATGTGGGATGTATATGTGTCATTAAGTCTGTACAAGTAAAGTTTCAGGTTGCTACCATATTTCTCTCTCCTTTTACATGCATAACCTATGGGCTAAATGTAACATTCTTGTTATAACTTTACACAATGGATTTACAAAGTATGTTTACAGAGCTCAGTACTAAATACAGGTGCCACTGTGTCACTTTTCTTTCCCACAAGCCTTTTATCTTTTCCCCATGTTGTCATGTCAACCTTTTCAAAGTTTAACGAACCACTCTCAATATAATACAGTAAATGGCAAGAAACATGATATAATGACAATATATGTATGTGGGAAAGTTATGGTATCTGATTAGATCCATGGCTGCCGGAACATTAGAACAAGGCAGGAATACAGGTAAGCAGAATATCATCCTATATTGTACAATATATGGAACTTAATTCCTTTTCTTTATGCCTTTTTAAGACTCATCTTGATACTTAGGACTAAAAGGTGGTTTAGTGTGCTGTAGAGGGAAGGAAAGTCTGAGGCTGTTGTTGATCCAATGCGGCCATGTATTACACAATTGCCCTTTTGTTGCAATATACCCGAGGTAACCAATGTCCCCTTTATAATGTAAGAGGGGCATTTATTAAAGATTTCTCCTGACCCACTTCCATTTATCACAGGACGCTGAAACTGCACATATGTAATTATATACATCTCTATAGGTTATGTGCCAATTTGCCACTCATGACTGTACAGGTGGCGAAGTCTGAGGGTTGACAATGGACCCAATGGAATATGGTTATTCCAAAATTGCCTTTATTTGAAAGGCTGCACACCAAAGGAGACATTCGATATGTTGAAAGAGATTTATGGCGATGATTCCCCATCATATGATGTAGTTAAGAACTGGTATCATCAATTGAAATACGGTCAGACTTTGGTGCAAACAGGGCATCCTCACTGCTATTGATAAACAGACTATCCAACAAGTGGAGGGCGCCATTTTGGAAAATCAATGGGTAACCATTCGTCACCTAGCAGGTAATTGAAAAATAGAAGTGCATCCAGCTGAGCACGGAGAGTCGGCAAATGGATAAAAATACCAGCATTTATTAAATCCTTTTTAAAAATGAGCATGTACAGCACAGTACATCGGGTGGAAGGAAAAAGACATACAGGCTACAATCCTACGCATTTCGGTACATGACCTTATTCATGGCTTCATGTAGGCTTGTAGCCTGTATGTCTTTTTCCTTTCACCCGATGTACTGTGCTGTACATGCTCATTTTTAAAAAGGATTTAATAAATGCTGGTATTTTTATCCATTTGCCGACTCTCCGTGCTCAGCTGGATGCACTTCTATTTTTCAATTACCTGCTCTGTGTGCACCTGTGGCCAAGGTTATCCATGCGGGAGCCATTGGAGTCGGAGAACTGAATTGTCTGGACTGTTGGGTGAGCTGATTTATCTTTGGAAGTTTATACTTTCATATTGATTCACTTCATTCGTCACCTAGCCCTACATGTCACGATAAGTGTGTGGTCTGTGAAAAAAATAGTCCTAGTCTATCTTCAAATACATAAGGTATCAGCTTGCTAGGTTCCCCAGCAGCTCAAACCTTTCTAGAAGTAGGAATGAGTCGAATGTCCTCAGGCTCTATTGGAGATGTGCCATAGAAACCAGAAGGACATTTTCAACAGACTTATTACAGAGGATGGAAACTGGGTCCATCACTATGATCCTGAGACTAAAGTCCAATAAAAGCATTGTGGCTCACTCCTTCCAAACAAGGCAAGTGCCTTGGCAGGCAAAATCATGCTCAAAGTATTTTTAGCAAAGGGTACCATGGTCACTGGAGCATATTATACTTCACTACAGCAGAAATTCCAGGAGGCCATCAAAAGCAAGAGAAGTGGCATGCTCAACCAAGGTGTCCGCCTTCTGCGAGACAATGCACCAGTTACGAATCACATATTGCACAAATGGGTAATATTGCCCAAACCCCAAGTGGGTTTCAAATTCTACTCCCTTATATTCCATATCCCTTATATTGCATATCCCTTATTCATGCAACCTTGCACCATGGGACATGCATTTTCTAGATGATGAGACTTTGATATCCAAATGTGGCCACATCACTTCTGACATCACTCTGACACACTTTATCAACTGTAAAATTAAGTCAGCTATCAGTTCTGAGTTGCATGAAACCTACAGAGGCTTATATCAGTACATATGTGCAGTTTCAGCATCATGTGATAGATAGAAGTAGGTCAGAGGAAATATTTAATGAATACCCCTCATATGTGACCCATGTAAACCACTACATCATAAAGTCAACTTAGTTTTTTGGAAGGGGGTTGTTTAGTTTGATTGAAACCTTAGTACATAGGCCTTGGTGTAGTACTGTGAAGTTAAAAAAAACAAAAAAAAAGGATCAAAGTTAAAGATGCAATTTAAAGGAAATCTACCATCAAAATCAGGCATAGATAAATATGAGACACAAACTCATAGAGCCAGGCACTGTGACTATGGTAATCTTCTTATATTTGTTATACATTGCTCCTTCCTTTTAAAATCAACTTTAAACTTATGTTAATTAGTCAGAAGGGCTGCAGGAGCATTATCAGAGCCCTTCTTTTCTTTGTCTTCAGAGGCAGTTAGACTGTGCAGAAGCCCTTCCCCCTCCCACTGTGTGCTGAAACTTGATCTGCTGCCCTGAGATTACATCAGGCAGAGGGATTAGGGGAGTGCTGAGGGAGAAAGGGAAGAGGAGACAGTGTAACAGCTTGTGAAGCTACAGAATGGATGGGCTGTGATAAAAAAAAAACCAAAGCCCTTGTGGCACATTAAGATAATTTTAAAGTTGATTTTAGAAGGAAGGAGGTCATGGATAACAAAAATAAGATGACTACCACAGTCACAGTACCTGGATCTATGAGTAAGTGTCCCTGGTTTACCATGTTTGAATTTGATGGTAGATTTCCTTTAAAGGGGTTTTCTCATAAAAGAAATTCCCCAATTTCAATACCCTAGTGATGTTAACACAACAAAGATAATTTTTAACCCGTTTAACACCATTTTATTGCTCTTTTAGCTCCTATCACTTCCTAGGCTGGTCAGTGCAAAATTCCAGGGTGTGTGTGGGGACTCTCTAAGCAGACACATTATTATCCTTCTAGTTCTGTGAGCTGAAGGTGTGGTTAGAATATTATGGTACATATTTATATACACTTTTATTTAGCTTTTGAGTATTGTACTAGTATCTGAAACATAGAAAGACAGACGAGACAGATGGGAGATGATGGGATCCATGAGTTGCCTATTAACACACAATGACACAGTCAGCTCTCCTACATCTCTGCTATTCCACAACACACTGCTAGATCTGCTGTGCCTTCCTCCCCCTCCCCAGATAAAGAACTTATCTGTCTGTAGCTTTACACTCCTCATGCTGCTGACAACAGGAAGTCAGTGTCTGTGTGAACTCCATCCTGGAATGCAGCGGGAAGGGATAGAGGCAAGGAGCAGAGAGAGTGAAACAAAGCATATACACTACAGATACAGCACTGACTAACATGACTTTTAACCAGACACGATAACTCAGCCTGTAGTGTAAGTGGAGAGGGAACTGCCCATTTTCTGTAATAACTAAATGAGTTAACCAGTGCTGCATCTGTATGAAAAAGAAATACAATGAAATTAGTATTAACTTCCCTGCGATGTAGACTAAGCATGCTGAAATGATTCAATAAGTATTTCAATGGACATTTCAAGATTTGCAGCACAAGCCAAACCTACAAAGCCTATTTGCAAAGTAAATTTACACTGGATTTTTGACACTAGTGAAAGTTTCCTATTATATTTATTTAAAATTCCAGTAGTTTACATTAGTAAAAAGTTCAAACAATTAACATAAAAGATAAATAAGTGCATAGAGTTTAAATTGCCATAATTCAAACATTCTTCCCTCATTCTATTATGTGAGTATTAAGTGCAATGTGATTACACAATGTATTTTTACCGCCTTAAACAGCTAATAATTAAACAAAGGCGACTTTTATGGAATGATGTATTGTCTACTGTTATTCCGTCCTCCGATTTAACTCTATGTCGTGTTATTGCTAACGTGTGACTAAAGGGCAGTTTGGAATATTTCTTTATTTTCAAGAAGGGTTTTCTAAAATGATTATCTTTACATGGTGTCTTTCCACTGGCAATAAGCTTATAGGGTTAGTCCCCTCATGTTTGTTGTAACGTGTGCTAAAATGTCATGTTGTAATGTCATGTTTGTTAAAAGTTCTGCTCCGCTTTTACATCATCTGCCAGACATTACTGACTATATAATGGATGCAGATGGGGGGTCATGTGATCGCTTTGCTAGAACCTTTTGATAAGATCAAGTTTTTGGCAGGGTGATTGCTCATGGACAGTAAAAGATGACATGACCCTCCATCTATGACAAGGTATTTATATAAATAAAACAGCTAAAAATACTTAAAATACTAGTAATACTAGTGCAAAAATTAGAATCACCTTTAAACATATTTGTAGTACAACTATAATAACTACAGGTAATGAGTGCAACTGAATAATAAATAGCAAAGTGATTGTTTTCTTGAACATTATCATAATGAGATATTCTCAATAAAAACCTCCTCCCTCTACTGTATAATTGGCGCTGGATGACAGCTGCTCTATTCAGTTCCATCGAATGAAGCTGTGCCATATGCAGATCACCTCATGAGTCCTAGCGAAGTAAAGGACATGGTTGTCAAAGGACAGAGGACTTGAGGACTCCTGAACACTTGACAGACACCTCAGAATAAAATATGAGTAGGGCCCACAGTCAGCTATGTGTGGTGTGGAGGAGCCCATGTGTACATACTACTATATATTCAAGCAAGTTCTCTTCTTCAGTTCAGGGGGCAGAGCGAAGATCAAACAATCCTAACTTGATTAAGGCTTGGTTGGCAGTTTTGGTGTGACAGGCCTCTAATAAACACTCAATACCTATAGGAGGGCAAATAAGGAGTGCGAGATCACGTGCAGGATGTGCAGGACTTCAACATTCTGGTCAGTTGTGGACCAATTACACAGTGACTGCTAGAGGATAGAGATGAGCGAACATACTCGTCCGAGCTTGATGCTAATTCGAGCATTAGCATACTCGAAACTGCTCGTTGCTCGGACGAATACTTCGCCCGCTCGAGAAAATGGCATCTCCCGCCGTTTTGCTTTTTGGCGGCCAGAAACAGAGCCAATCACAAGCCAGGAGACTCTGCACTCCACCCAGCATGACGTGGTACCCTTACACGTCGATAGTAGTGGTTGGCTGGCCAGATCAGGTGACCCTGGGATAGACTAGCCCCTGCCTGCGCTGCTCGGATCATTCTGTGTCTGGATGCCGCTAGGGAGAGAGCTGCTGCTGGTCAGGGAAAGCGTTAGGGTGTTCTATTAGAATAGTGTTAGGCAGGAGTGAATCTACAAGAACCCAACAGCCCTTCTTAGGGCTACAATAACGTTATACTTTTTTTTTTTTAATTTGCTTGTGGCTGGGCTTGCTGGCACTAGTAGTGCAGCTAGTACCATATTGTGAGGAATTTGCAGGGGGACTTGCTACCGTTGTGTTTAGCTCTTAGTGACACGCATATCCACCTCAAACACCAAAGTGGGACAATTTATTAGGGGTTTGATTAGAATTAGGCAGAGTCTGCTGATTTTTTTTTTTTTTTACCTTTATTTCATTTTATAGCTCAAACTCATCTTGCAAAGCAGTGTGCTTTCATTGTAGGCTACAAAATAGCCATAGGAGAACCCCAACGGCTTACTTAGGCCTACAATAGCGTTATATTTTCCTTTTTTTTGTTTGCTTGTGGCTGGGCTTGCTGGCACTAGTAGTGCAGCTAGTACCATACTGTGAGGAATTTGCTGGGAGACCTGCGACCGTTGTGTTTAGCTCTTAGTGACACGCATATCCACCTCAAACACCGTAGTGGGACAATTTATTAGGGGTTTGATTAGAATCAGGCAGAGTCTGCTGATTGTTTTTTTTTTTTTACCTTTATTTCATTTTATAGCTCAAACTCATCTTGCAAAGCAGTGTGCTTTCAGTGTCGGCTACAAAATAGCCATAGGAGAACCCCAACGGCTTACTTAGGCCTACAATAGCGTTATATTTTCCTTTTTTTTGTTTGCTTGTGGCTGGGCTTGCTGGCATTAGTAGTGCAGCTAGTACCATATTGTGAGGAATTTGCTGGGAGACCTGCGACCGTTGTGTTTAGCTCTTAGTGACACGCATATCCACCTCAAACACCGTAGTGGGACAATTTATTAGGGGTTTGATTAGAATTAGGCAGAGTGTGCTGATTTATTTTTTTTTTTTACCTTTATTTCATTTCATAGCTCAAACTCATCAGGCACAGCACAAAATCCAGTTGTGTGCTTTCAGTGTAGGTTAGAAACTAGCCATAGCAATAGGAAAGCATTGTTTTGTTAAAAAAAATAAATAAATAAAAAAAAATAAACACAAAAAAAAAAAAATTAAAAGTTTACACTTTAATTTGGAAAATGTTTAACCCGAGGGCTAGGGGTAGAGGACGAAGGCGTGGACGTGGACGTCCAACTACTGCAGGGGTCAGAGGCCGTGGTCCTGGGCGGGGTGAGACACCACCTGCTGATGAGGGAGCAGGGGAACGCCGCAGAGCTACACTCCCTAGGTTCATCATGTCTCAAGTTACTGGGACTCGTGGTAGAGCACTGTTGAGGCCAGAACAGTGCGAACAGGTGATGTCGTGGATTGCGGACAATGCTTCTAGCCATTTGTCCACCAGTCCACCCATGTCACCGAAATCAGCAC
Source organism: Engystomops pustulosus (assembly GCF_040894005.1). NCBI lineage: Eukaryota > Metazoa > Chordata > Amphibia > Anura > Leptodactylidae > Engystomops > Engystomops pustulosus. The sequence goes on from NC_092413.1 coordinate 43,340,672, forward strand.
TCCTCCGGCTCCTCCACCTCAGCCTCCTTCCCCCCAGTCTGCCCCCTCCCAGCAAAATTTGGCATTTGGAGCGGCATACTCTGAGGAACTGTTTTCTAGACCCTTCCAACAGTCACAAACCACTTGTCCGGTTGCTGCTGAGCAATTTTCTGATGCCCAGGTTTTCCACCAGTCGCAGTCTGTGGGTGATGATGACATTATTGACGTAGTGGAAGAAGTGTGTAAAGAGGTGTCGGACAATGAGGAGACACGGTTGTCAGACAGTGGTGAAGTTGTTGTCAGGGCAGGAAGTCCGAGGGGGGAGCAGACTGAGGGATCGGAGGATGATGAGGTGACAGACCCAAGCTGGGTTGATAGGCCGGGTGAACACAGTGCTTCTGAGACGGAGGCGAGTCCTATAGCAGAACAGGTTGGAAGAGGCAGTGGTGGGGCCAGACGGAGAGGCAGGGACAGAGCTGGTGCATCAGCGCCAAATGTTGCCCGTAGTCAAGCTCCCGTGGCGAGGGCTAGATTTTCAGAAGTCTGGAGGTTCTTTAAAGAAACACCGGATGACCGACGGACTGTGGTGTGCAACCTTTGCCAAACCAGGATCAGTAGGGGTACCACCACTACTAGCTTAACTACCACCAGTATGCGTAGGCATATGAATGCTAAACACCCCACTCAAGGGCACCAAGCCCGTTCACCTCCGGCCGGGCACACCACTGCTCCTTCCCCTGTGTCATCTGCTAGTCAGCCCCCTGCCCAGGACCACGGCCCAAACACCTCCCGTGCGAAAACCCCATCTTCGCCTCCACGATCCTCCACAGCATCCACCAGCGTTCAGCTCTCCATACCCCAGACGCTGGAGCGCAAAAGGAAGTATAGCGCAACCCACCCACACGCCCAAGCCCTCAACGTCCACATCTCCAAGTTGCTTAGCCTGGAGATGCTGCCCTATAGGCTGGTAGAGACCTCATGGCGGCGGCCGCCCCTCGGTATTCGGTCCGCAGCCGCCACTACTTTTCCCAATGTGCCGTCCCAGAACATCATCCGTGCCCTGACCAACGCCGTTTCTGACAAGGTCCACCTGACCACGGACACGTGCACGAGTGCTGCCGGGCAGGGCCACTATATATCGCTGACGGCACATTGGGTTAACTTGGTGGAGGCTGGGACCGAGTCTGACCCTGGGGCTGCTCATATACTGCCAACGCCGAGGATTGCGGGGCCTACCTCGGTCCAGGTCTCAAAGGCCTACTATGCCTCCTCCTCCTCCCACCCCTCCTCCACCTCCTCCTCCTCCGAATTACCATCCGTGGGCATGGCGCCATCAGTCGGTAGCTCTAGGCACAGCAGCAGTGCCATTGCTAAGCGACAGCAGGCGGTGCTCAAACTGCTGAGCCTAGGCGATAAAAGGCACACCGCCCAAGAGCTATTACAGGGCATCACGGCGCAGACTGATCTGTGGCTGGCACCGCTGAACCTGAAGCCAGGCATGGTTGTGTGTGACAACGGCCGTAACCTGGTGGCGGCTCTGCAACTCGGCAGACTGACACATGTGCCATGCCTGGCCCATGTGTTAAATCTCATAGTTCAGCGTTTCCTCAAGACATACCCCAATCTGTCTGATTTGCTCACAAAGGTGCGCCGCATCTGTGCGCATTTCAGGAAGTCCAGCACAGATGCTGCCACTTTCAGGGCAGCGCAGCGCCGCCTCCAACTGCCCGCTCACCGACTGTTGTGCGACGTGCCCACGAGGTGGAATTCAACATTAACCATGTTATCCAGAGTTTACCAGCAGCGCAGAGCGATTGTAGACTGCCAGATGTCAACTTCCACCAGAACTGGTAGTCAGGTCAGTCAGCTTCCTCAAGTCTACAATGAGGAGTGGACGTGGATGTCTGATATCTGTCAGGTGCTGAGTAACTTTGAGGAGTCAACACAGATGGTCAGTGGCGATGCCGCCATCATCAGCCTCACCATCCCGCTGCTTGGCCTGTTGAAAAACTCTCTGGTCAGCATGAAGTCGGAAGCTTTGCGCTCGTCACAAGAGACGGGGGAAGAAGATTCCCTTGCTGATAGCCAAAGCACCCTTAGGTCTGTTTCTCAGCGCATATCGGAGGAGGTGGAGGAGGATGAGGAGGAAGAGGAGGAGAATGTTGGCGAGACAGAAGAGGGGACCATTGTTCAGTCCTTCACTGTTCAGCGTGTATGGGCAGAAGAAGAGGAGTTGGAGGAGTTGGAGGAGGAGGAAATGGGCAGTCAGGCCAGTGAGGGGAGTGAATTTTTGCACGTTGGGACTCTGGCGCATATGGCAGATTTCATGCTAGGCTGCCTATCCCGTGACCCTCGCGTTCAAAGAATTTATTCCAGCACCGATAACTGGGTATTCACTCTCCTGGACCCACGGTACAAGCAAAATCTTTCCACTCTCATCCCTGGAGAGGAAAGGAGTGTGAGAATGCATGAATACCAGCAGGCCCTGGTGCACAAGCTGAAACAGTATTTCCCTTCTGACAGCGCTAGCGGCAGAGGGCCTACTTCTGCGGGACAAGTAGCGAGGGAGAGTAGGCGAGCAGGCAGCTTTTCCAGCACTGGCAGGGGTACGCTTTACAAGGCCTTTGCCAGTTTTATGTCACCCCAGCAAGACACTGTCACCTGTCCCCAGTCTCAGGAGAGTAGGGCTGATCTTTACAGAAAGATGGTGAGGGAGTACGTAGCTGACCATACCATCGTCCTAAATGATCACACAGCTCCCTACAACTACTGGGTTTCAAAGCTGGACATGTGGCACGAACTGGCGCTGTACGCCTTGGAGGTTCTTGCCTGCCCTGCCGCTAGTGTGTTGTCCGAGCGGGTTTTCAGTGCAGCTGGTGGCATCATCACCGATAAGCGTACACGCCTGACGACTGACAGCGCTGACAGGCTGACGCTTATCAAGATGAATAAAGCCTGGATTTCTCCGGATTTTCATTCTCCAACAGGTGAAAGAAGCTCAACCTGAATAATGTATGCACTCCTCCTCCTCATTGTCCTCCTTCTCCTCCTCTTTGTACACTAAAGCATAGGAAACTGGCTATTTTTTGCCAGGGCCAACTGGCTCTAGCTATAGTACTCTATGTATTTAATTTTTCTGGAGGGCCACCTACACGGTCCTCTGTTTTAAGCAATTTTTGGGAGTGCCACATACAGGCACTAAATCTATTTAATTTTTCTGGAGGACCACCTACCTGCTCCTCTGGTTTGAAAACTTTTTTGGACTGCCACATACAGGCACTATCCAAATTAAATTGTCTCCATAGCAGCCTCCACATGTCGTCTTTTTAGCTGGCTCCACACGTTGTCTCCATTGCTACCTCCACACGTCATCGCCATAGCTGCCTCCAAAAGTCATCCATATAGCTGCCTCTATACATGGTCTCCTTATCAAACGAACTGTGTCAGGCAGAATTTTGGGTTGTTTTCATGGATTCCACATCAAACTTGTTAACTTTATCGCCACCCTGCTTTGTAATCCACAAAATATACTGGCAAACTTTTATCATTTACCAATATTATTTCAGCGCTTCTTGGGCATCTGTTTACATTCCCCTCACCCGCCATATCCTAAACTTATAAGAACGCTACTACACTTGATCTTATACAAAAGGTTCTTAGAAGTGCTGTTTGGGGAGTAGCCTAGAGACAGGGGCTTGGATTGGCGAAAGCTCGCCTGGCTGCGGAGCGCCAGCTCCATCTCAAGATCCAACTAACATAGTTTTAACTGCAGCACCTTTAATCTACTACTAGTTCACTGCCTCCATACATCGTCCCCTTATCAAACGAGCTGTGTCGGGCAGAATTTTGGGTTGTTTTCATGGCTTCCACATCAAACTTGTTAACTTTGTCGCCACCCTGCTGTGTAATCCACAAAATATACTGGCAAACTTTTATAATTTACCAATATTATTTCAGCGCTTCTTGGGCATCTGTTTACATTCCCCTCACCCGCCATATCCTAAACTTATAAGAACGCTACTACACTTGATCTTATACAAAAGGTTCTTAGAAGTGCTGTTTGGGGAGTAGCCTAGAGACAGGGGCTTGGATTGGCGAAAGCTCGCCTGGCTGCGGAGCGCCAGCTCCATCTCAAGATCCAACTAACATAGTTTTAACTGCAGCACCTTTAATCTACTTCTAGTTCACTGCCTCCATACATCGTCCCCTTATCAAACGAGCTGTGTCGGGCAGAATTTTGGGTTGTTTTCATGGCTTCCACATCAAACTTGTTAACTTTGTCGCCACTCTGCTGTGTAATCCACAAAATATACTGGCAAACTTTTATCATTTACCAATATTATTTCAGCGCTTCTTGCGCATCTGCTTACATTCCCCTCACCCGCCATATCCTAAACTTATAAGAACGCTACTACACTTGATCTTATACAAAAGGTTCTTAGAAGTGCTGTTTGGGGAGTAGCCTAGAGACAGGGGCTTGGATTGGCGAAAGCTCGCCTGGCAGCGGAGCGCCAGCTCCATCTCAAGATCCAACTAACATAGTTTTAACTGCAGCACCTTTAATCTACTACTAGTTCACTGCCTCCATACATCGTCCCCTTATCAAACGAGCTGTGTCAGGCAGAATTTTCAGGTGTTTCACCAGATACATAGTGGAACGCGGCCCATCTGTCGCCGCCATGCTGGAGACCTGAAGTTGCAATCATAGCAGCGCAATATGGATGCCCCATACTGTCGCTCTTAGACAGGGGCTTGGACAGGCGAAATCTCGCCTGGCAGTGGACCGCCAGCTCCATCCCAAGATTAGGCAGCCTCAGAGGCATCCATGCATGCTGCCCCTGCTGTTTCCTGTCCATTTTGCCTCCACGATCCTCCACAGCGTCCACCATTGTCTCATTTCAATTCTCTATACCCCAGACGCTGGAGCACGAGAGGATATGCAGCACATCATCCCCTTATCAAACGAGCTGTGTCAGGCAGAATTTTCAGGTGTTTCACCAGATACATAGTGGAACTCGGCCCATCTGTCGCCGCCATGCTGGAGACCTGAAGTTGCAATCATAGCAGCGCAATATGAATGCCCCATACTGTCGCTCTTAATCATGGAAGTCGTCTCCATGGCTGCCTCCACATGTTGTCCCCTTATCAAAAGAGCTGTGTCAGGCTCATTTTTAGGGTGTTTCACCAGATACGTTATGGAACTTGGTCGACTAAATATACCGTCAACCTTTTGTTCACATAGGAAATCATTTCACCTCCTTTGGTGAAACCTGAGTCCATTTAGGGTATGTCGCCATGAGACTCTCTAGCCTGCCACTGCTGCCGCTGCCTCTGCATGCCGTCCCCTATAGTGTCAGGGTCAATTATTGCATGTTTTAGATGCTATCTAGCCTCATTCGGTCACTCTGTCATGGCCATGCTGTTGCCCATAATTTTGGCATAATGGTGCGATTAAGCAGCCTCAGAGGCATCCATGCATGCTGCCCCTGCTGTTTCCTGTCCATTTCCGTGGTGTTTCCATCCTTTTCTGAGGTTCCCAGGTGTTTGGCCAAGCTTCCCTGTGCAGAGCCTTGGTCCCCTTGAAAAATGCTCGAGTCTCCCATTGACTTCAATGGGGCTCGTTATTCGAGACGAGCACTCGAGCGTCGGGAAAAGTTCGTCTCGAATAACGATTACCCGAGCATTTTAGTGCTCGCTCATCTCTACTAGAGGACTTAATTTAGGGGGCTTTCACATGGACCAGATCCCAGGGGAGCACAGGACTGAGAGGATGAGGGGTGAGTGCTCGTCACCCCTCCTCCCTCCATAGGCAGAAGAATGGCTGCACCACATATCTGACAAAGTATAGAACTAGTCCTACGGTCCCACTGTGGTAATAAATAGTGTGCTCACCGTGCAATGACCTGGAGCCTTAGAAATCTATGGGGGCGCTGTGATCTGATCGCAAATCATGCAACCAAATCAGGGCCCTAATTGTGGCCGTGTGAATTAGCCCCTGAGTTATGTTGTTGAGTTGCCCACCCGGTAGGCAAGCCCTGGCAGTGTAAGTAAAGGAGGAGAAGGGAGTAGAAAAAGGCTTGTGCATGTGATATATCAATGCCCATGTCACTGTCTGCACTGTATCATGCCACACCAGGCTCACTTTTCGAAAAAATAGTTGTGAGGGGAAGAAAAACCCCAACAAAGTCACACTTACCTGGTCATGCACCAGGAGTTGCTACCTCTTCATGCCATGTATGCAGGGGTCAACCTACTCTCCCTGCTGCCTTAGGCAATCTATAAATGCTACTCTCTGTCTCCCCATCCAACAGTAATATATATTGTAATATTTTAGTAGGTGGGCTCTCCATGTCACGCACCCATGCTGACATCAGGGTCAGGGCCCACTTTGTAGCAGGGGACTGTGCCCCTGATTCTGCCCTTCACCTTCATACAGTTGATGTTGCCTGAGGTAAGAGGCTCAACTTGCCTCATGGCTGGTGCACCCTTGTTTGTATGCTGGTGTGCACTTATTCTGCTCTGGCTCCTGATTCTTATGTTTCACTGGTCTTCCATGTCTCTGGTACCTGCAGCCAACAAGAATTGCCAGAGGGTTTTGGGACCTGCTTCAGTCAATCCTTGGACCATAGAATATCACTTATGAGGTGAGGCCACCTCTACAATATACCCAAGAATTTTGCAAGTATTTCTTGGAAACCTCCAGAATACTGAATCTACATTTATGATGATGTTCAAATGTTGAGATTCACATGAAAACATATACTAATGTAAAGAACCGTCTGTCTCACCTATTAGTATTTTCCTGACATTATGACTAACTGTTATTAAAGTCACTTGTGCAACAGAATTTGCAAAGAATTTTCTCCAAGTTTCTGACAAAAGCTGCACAAATACACAGTAGGATTAGTGTGCGTTAGGGGGAAAGTTATGTCAATCTTCTTCACAGTAAAACGTGCCGGCTTCTCTGCAAACATTTTTAAAAGACTTGTGAACTTTTGTTCTGTTCATAAAGGTAGCTACAAAGAAAATGTTAATAGTTATGAATACTGCTCATAAAGATGCTTTACATTATCCATTTTGCCTATTGACTCTATATATTTACCACGAGACACATTTGACTTTTTGGGGTTAAAAGGGATTTTTCTAAATACAGTAAAAGGATACATGTAATACATTACAGTATAGACAGATGAGTATACTGAGATAAAATAAAGCCTCCACATTAAAGAGATATAATAGGTTGATTTTTTAGGGCTACACATGTTGCATTGCACGAAAACATTACCAACACCCAGGGGTTTATCTAAAGGGGTAGCAGCCATAACAGCTGCTATGGGGCCAGCAGTGTCAGGGGGCCTGGCCACCAGACCTGCCACACTAAAAATAGAGGATGTGCACCATTATATATACATGTATATGCATGTGAATAAAAGTGAATAAATGTATGTGTGTATATGTTATAGGTGTGTTTATGGTGTGTATGTGTATCTGCTATATGTGAGAATATTCTGTGTGTGTATGTCATATGTACAGGGTGTGAATATGCTGCAAGTATGTGTTCATATTAGTTATATATTTGTTTATATGCTGTATATGTGTATATATGGTGTATGTCTAAATATACAATGTGTATACACTGTATGTGTGTGTATTTGTATATAGTGTATGTGTGTATATTATTGGTGTATGTAGTATGTGTTTAAATGTGCATAAATGTGTGCATATGACCGTATCCATGTATGTATATGTGTAAAAGGTTATAAATGTGTGTGTATGAGTGTAGAAATGTATGGGTGTGTTTATATAAGTATACAAATGTGTGTATATGAGTGCTTAAATGTATGTATGTAAAAGTGTGTGTGTACAACTATGTATATATTTACATGATATTTTTTAATGGGAAGGGGGGCCATTGCAGAAGTCTGATCTGGGGATCAGCCTCTATTAATTATGCCTCTGCAAAACCCTCAAAGTGACTACTCCAAACCAAACCTGTTCATTTTGGAGATTTTGGTCAGAGTTCTATCCTAGTGCTATCCGATTATTACTTTTTGTGGTACAAGTGTCTTAAGAGTTGTGTTTGATATTGTGATCTCTTTGCAACACATGAAAAACTGAAATCACTAGGTTGAAATGCAAGTCTTGTCCATTGTTTTTTCACATAGTCCAAATGGTCACTAGACTAACTATTAGTGATGACTGGACCCGAACTGCAAAGCCCGACCACACGTCATTATTTTTGGGATCTGTGTTTGTGTTTGAGAAAAAGTGCAAAGTTGCTTGACTGACTGCAGCCAATCAAGCAGTTTAGAGCCCACTAGCAACTAAAGGTATGTCCTCTGCAGGCATGCCTGTGATTGGCAGGGCTTGACGTGTGACACGACCAGACGCCATTGCAAACAGGAGACAGCCAGGGAGAGATTTCTACTCATCACAGGGTCAGTCAGCTAGGCAGAGACTTGTGAAACAGCAGAAAGTGGCCTTGCCAAGGCACTGAAGTGTAGAAGAGACTCATATTATTAGGGACAGGTGGAAATCTGAAATAATTGCCCTTATAAGGGCACTGTAAAGAATTGTATCATTGTAGTACTCTTACTGATTACAGAGGATTATACAGGAGGTTTATTAGCATTCACTGCATCATCCAGCAAGACGTTAAAGCTCTTGTATAGTATTCAGCTCCAGAAAAATCATCATCAATCATACCTAGATTGCAAAGTTACTCCTGTCAGTGAATAGTGCATACAATTTTGTGAATCCTGTTTATCCAAAAAGTTTTGTTGTCACAAAATAACGCATAGGAAGACATCGATCTGAAAGGTTTTGTTGTCACAGAATAGCAAACAGGTCTTTTAAAAAGAGGAAATAAAGGGGTATTCCCATTTCAACAAATGAATGTTAATGTTTTATGATAAAAAGTTGTACAATTTTCCAATATACTTTCTGTATCAATTCTCCATGGTTTTCTAGAACTCTGCTTGCTATCATTCTATAGAAAGCTTCTATATTTACTACCAGTGGACTGAAATCTGACCATGGTCACAAAGGTGCACGGCTCGTTATATCACACAGCTCTGATTACTCTCTGATACTAATGAGCCGTGCACCTGTGTGACTATGGTCAGATTTCTGTCCACTGGAAGTAAATATAGAAGCTTTCTATAGAATGATAGCAAGCAGAGTTCTCGAAAACTATGGAGAATTAAAACAGAAAGTATATTGGAAATTGTATAACTTTTTATCATTAAACCAATAATATTAATTTGCTGTTATGGAAATAACCCTTTTAGGGACAGGGACATGGCTGTGGTTCTGCTGGTGATGATGGAGATGGTGCTGCAGGTAGAGCCATCTCTGCCTGCTCCAAGTTCCTCTGGTGCAAGTAGGCGCCAAGGTGTGAAGTGTGTATTGGTATGCCCCAATAGGCCACACAAAGTTGAGGCATTGGTCAATTACATGGCAGACAGTGCATCATGGGATTATCCATGCCATGCTCACCGCAGAGCCCTCCACCTCACCCCCTTCAAAGTAGCAAAGCAGTTTCAGTCACAAGTCACGGAGAAGTCAGTAATGCTGTACGATGACTCTCCGAGCTGGGATTTTGTGGCCCATCCACCTGCTCCTGTCACAATAGCAGAGATACCTGCGGTCAGTGAGAATAACGCAGTAATACATGGATAAGAAAAATGCTCCTGTGAGTGAATAGTGTGATATTATTAAGTTCTCCAGTAAGTTTATCATATGGATGAATGTTTTGTTACTACATGACTATCGAGCTGCATCCCAAATACAGAGGGGGGAAACGTTATATACTGATTACTTTCTGGTGTGGTGGGTAATCCACCATGACGGTCCCATGAAGAAGTAATATGATGCCCATGAGGACAAGCATAAATGTCTTGGTTGCAGTAGCCAAAGGTTTTAAGATACCTGCAAAGCTCCTCATCCTGCTTCTTGTTTTTCCAGACCTGCAACAATCCCTGAGCTAGAGCCTTTCAGTAAATCAATGGTGCAGCTTGTATTTACAACATTAGTAAAATAGATTTGGCTCTTGTGGTTTAGCCATCTCTCACTCAAGCCATGCACTACAATGTGCAGCATATTGTGAAAATCTGCAGTTAATACGGAAAGCATGTGACATGTGGACAAATATATGTGAGTGTATATAGCTCTACAGCTATATACACACACACTCGCGGCAGAAATGGGTAGAAGGGAAGGGGAATATGTGCCTAGGCAATTTTACAGTAATAACGTAAAAGCACAATCTCTCTCCCACAAAAATTTTCTAAAACTTTATAATTATTCTGAATGATGACTGTGACAGGCGGTCACATTGACCATTTGCCCCAAGACCACTGTGGCCTGTCCTAGGCTGTGCAGGGAGATCAATATTATTGATAGTCTTCATTACCAAATGATCACTGAGACCACTCTGAACAATCTCCGGGCTGTGCAGTGATATTTTAGTATATGCTTTATAACATACTGACCACAGATAAATAACTACAAAACCAATGAGACAGGTTCACTTTAAGTAATTTAAACAAAGCTTGCACATTAATAAAAATATACAGAAAACCCTCAGTGATCTTCATTACAGATAACGCAATCTGCCTCTCAGATCTACTGCCCTGGGAAACATGCACCCATCTTTACCTGGGTTACATAAGTCAATTAAGCTTCCAGTTGGTCTGGTTAATCCTGGCACAAATCTTCAAGATGAGCAAAGCATTTTACATGCTGATGAATTAATTCCACCAATAAACAGAAACCTAATCTTGAAGGATTATAGCTACTGAGACATATTTTAATGTGCATCCTTTCAAACGAGATAATGTTACCGCCGTACAATGTTCTGTTCCTGGGTATAACGTCAGCCTTGTCGATCCACATAGGTAGGGCTTGTGACTTATGGCTGACTGCAAAGTACATACTTTCTCTTTGTATAATTTAATAGTATGCCCCCAGGTTTATGTGTGCATTTTAATCACTATTCAAAGATGGCTTAACAGCAATTGATTGAAAAGAAATCAAATAATCCACGTTGAAAGCAGTAGCTTTAGTCTGCCAAAGTCTAAAAGGTTCAGCAGAAGATGGTAAGGAACCATGTTTTCTTTTGATAAACTCTGTTATCTTGATATCCATACTGATCCATTAAATTCAGTAAAAACAACCCGGCCTAACATCTACAAAAACATCATTTGCCCATGAGTGACTTATTACAGATCAAAGATGGAATCCCAGAGAATGCTACTAAAGAGAGTTCAAAGTCTCAGTAGGGTAATCTTTCAGCAGAAGTTCATACAACATAACTTAACTTATAGAATATGTGAACCAAAATATACCAACAAGACAGAAATAAAATTTGCTTTAAGAAGTTCTAGACTATTGCTGTGTAATATTTACTCTCACTAATTAGTAAATTCATGCATTTTATTTATAATTGATACATAGTTAACATTTCTGTGATTGCCCCAAGACCTTGTCATGTACATTAATTCTTGCATTGGGCAACGGAAATTTCTGACCAATGGAAGTCAGATATAGAGAGAACTTCTCAAAATTTGATTCAGCCAATTTGATGGATTGATATGAATTGAATTGGTCCACACCAGGAGGTCATGGAAGCTGTATTCAACCTCCTAGGAAACCATTTTTGCATCAGGCACCTTCCACCTTACATGTTAGAATTTCTGCCAAAACCAGAAAGCTCTTAAAGAGTAGCCACCTACCTGGAGGCCTGGCTCGGCTTGGGGATGGGGGTCCTATCAGTGGTGGAGAACCAGACATGTGATCCCCAGGGAGTGTCCACCGGGTAATGCTTTACTAGAAGTCTTGAAGTGGAAGGAACCAGTCCCCCCAAGCAGAGTAGGGTTTGCAGGAGGGCAGTTGCATTTTTGAGAACTTCCTGGTATTTTTCAGTCAAAGTTTCAGGACTCTATAAACAAAAATCACAATGAAATTCGGGATTGTGCTGAATCAAATTTTTCATGAACTACAGATTAAATTTCACTTCCTCCAATTTATTTATCTCCAGATACATAGATATATGGAAACAAACAAATGATTTTCTTCTGTTTCTTCTGTTACATAACTGCCAAGAAACATGGAACGCTAGGCCAAAGTATCTGCCGTTATGGATAGGGATATCAGCAGACATCATTACGCCACCTACGTCCTCCAGGATAAGCCTTGGTTAAAACCACCAATTGACACACTCTATAATTCTATATTCTATGGTGGTTAGGGGAAAGCTGCAGAATAAACTTGATTAAAGTCATGAGGAGTATGAGACATTTTCACACAATCCTAGAAAAGACAGTTGTCTGAGGCAAGCTACATACATTGCTGATTTTCCGTTAAAAAGTGGATTAGAACTTATTGAATGTCAACTTAATGCGGCAAAGGTTTTCTGCAAAGAAATTTACATGCAATGAGGATTTTTTCATTTGTATTTTGCCAGTTAACAGGATGATATTTACCTCTTTTAATGTAGAGCACAGAAATCTACCATGAAATCTTCAAGACAATCTATGTTGTACAAAAAGATTTTGTGGAGGATTCAAACTGAAGATTGATTGAAGTGAGGCCCCCAACCATTGTCTTGTACTTACGAACCCATGTAACAGATACTGCAATTGAACAGGAAAAGTTTCCTAAGCCATTTACTACCTATATCAAAGTTAAATGGAAGAACTCAAGACATCTATCTTTCGGCCTACACTCAAGACAAACACTACAGTGGCCTGACCCATTCACTTATATTTGTATGTTTAATCATTCAGAATGGCTACAGGAGAACATGGAATTATTAGCGTTAAATAGCCATTTTCCACTTTGTATTTTGCGTAAGCATTTGTATATTAATACCCAGAATGCACAGATGTTGTACATATATTTCACTTAAACCTTTTCTCTGTTTAAATACTAATGCAAAATTCTTAGCAGAATACTGTTCCATGAATTATCTACCATGTGCTTAAAATTTCTAAAAAGTAGCTGGTCTTAGTTAAGTCATTTGCTATGTTGTGGGAACTTTTTTATTGGTAATGTATCAAAAAGGCTGTGATTAGCTGTAGAGCAGTGGTCCCCAACTACTGGTCATGGCCCAAGACTGGGTCTTGAAACACCTTCTCACTGGCAGTAAACATTAAGAGACTGGTGATAAAATCTTTCCCAATAGAAGTCCTCTTCTCAGCCTTGCTAGAGAGGAGAAGAGAGCTCCTGCGAGAGAAAAGGGAAAGGTGAGCATCAGATCTTTTTTTTTCACAAAAGGAATGGATGGTTTCATAAAGGGGGTATTATTATATGAACTGCAAGAAATGGGCATTATACTTTGTCAGGGCCAGAAAGGGGGTGTATTATACTTTGGGGTACACTACGGGTTGGGGTTAGATAGAAAATTAGAACTGGGCCTACATTTTTGGAAGACATCCTACTCATCAGACCCTTTAAAAACCAGGGACTGCATGCAGTGATTGGGGATCAGTGCTGTAGAGTACATATCCCACAAGAATGATCATGTCAAATCTCCTGATGGAGGAACAGTTTAGGAAAAGGTGCATCAAAGGCAACAGAAACAGCTTCGTATGATCCCTCAAGTCCCCTAAAAGTCTCCTAAAAGTTGGAAAATAATTGTTAAATCCTTACTTTTTTGGATTCTTGGTAGAGAATGCAGGGAATGTTTAGACAAAATCACCACCTTGATATCAACATAGTTCCACTAAGTAGATTTGGATACTGATACCAATGGCATCTAAAATTTACAGGAGAATAAAAAACCAAAACGGAGAACATAAAGTATGCTGGTGTGATTCAGGCTTTATTAAGTAATGATGTTGCTCAAAATGCTACCCCCTCAATGGAAACAAAATATTTAAAGCAAAACTAAAGTTACTAAAGTTAACTAAAGTTACTGACAAAAAAAAGTTTTAGCACAGCTGTAGAGAGCATTTAACAACTTCCGATGATGACAACATCCAATTGGATGACCTGCCAACACTGAGCAATGCGTCTCCTCCAACACTCTCAAACGACAAGAAAGAGGAACAAATAATTTGCCTTCCGGAAGGTCTTTAGGTGCAGATCTTTGTCCTGCTAAAATTTGAGAGGAGAGGTGGGAGGAGACAGCTGCCAGCACAACACCTGGAGACAAAATATTACTGTCAGTAGCCTCTGGAAGCTCAGGAGTCCCGAAGCTACGGGACAAGGCATCAGCCTTCACATTTTTTGACCCAGGTCAGTAGGTGACCACAAAATTAAAGCGAGAGAAAAACAAGGCCCACCTAGCCTGGCGTGAGTTCAAGCGCTTAGCAGTATCCAAATATACTAAGTTCTTATGATCTGTAAGTGCAATTATCGGATGAAGAGCTCCCTCCAAAAAGTGTCGCCAGACTTCAAATGCCCACTTAATGGCAAGGAGCTCTCGATTACCAATATCATAATTCCTCTCACAAGAAGAAAACTTTCTAGAGAAATATGTACAGGGTCTGAGTCTGGTGAGAGTGGAGGACCCCTGAGACAACACTGCACCTACTCCAACCTCAGAGGCATCTACCTCCACAACAAATGGTTGAGAGAGGTCAGGTTGAACCAAAACTGGGGCTGACGAGAAAGCCGCTTTTAGAGTTTCAAATGCAGAGCAAGCGGCAGGGGACCAATTACTCGGATCAGCACCCTTACGGGTTAAATCCGTGAGGGGTTTGGCGATCACGGAAAAGTTCTTAATAAAGTTCTAATAATAGTTAGTGAAACCCAAAAAACGTTGTAAGGCCTTAAGATTGGTAGACCGAACCCAGTCCGTGAGCGCCTGAACCTTACTCGGATCCATCTGTACATCTGAGGGAGTAACAACATAACCTTAGAAGGAAACCTTCTGGACACAAAAAACACACTTTTCCAGCTTAGCGAAGAGGTGGTTTTTGTGTAACCTGGTAAGTACTTGGCGGAGATGTTGCTGGTGTGAAACCATATCAGGAGAGAAAATCAAAATATCAAGATACACCACCATAAACACACCGATATAATCATGAAAGATGGAGTGTATAAACCCTTGAAAAACCGCTGGGGCATTACTCAAACCAAAGGGCATAACCAGGTATTCAAAGTGTCCCAAAGGTGTATTAAATGCGGTCTTCCATTCATCCCCTTCCCGGATGCGAATCAGGTTATAAGCCCCTCTGAGATCTCATTTAGAGCAAACTTGGGCCCCAGAAACCTGATTTAAGAGATCCGGGATCAAGGGGAGAGGACCTGAGTTTTTTACCGTTGTCTTATTTAATTCTCGATAATCAATGCACGGCCGTAAACCACCATCTTTTTTCTCAACAAAAAAGAACCCAGCCCCAGTAGGCGACTCAGAGGGACGGATATGTCCGATTGCCAAACTCTCATCAATATAACTGTTCAGTGACTCCCGTTCTGGTACTGACAGGTTATATATACGACCCTTTGGCAATCTAGTATCAGGAAGAAGGTCAATTTTACAATCAAACTCCCTGTGAGGAGGAAGGACTTGGGACAAGGGTTTTGAAAACACATCTGAGTAATCAGAGAGAAAACCTGGAAGACTCTGACCTTCCGCCACTACTGTACATAATGAAAACTGGTCAGGTGATCCTTACAGTGAGGACCCCAATGAAGCAGCTCCAGAGTTTCCCAATTAATTACCGGATTATGGATCCGGAGCCAGGGTAAACCAAGAATGACATTTTCAGACAAATTTTCCATAACTAGAAAAGAACACCATTCTTCATGCATAGTTCCTACCAGGGCCGGATTATAGGCGGGGCTCCCACCATCTTACCCCCCCTAGGGGCCCCCACCAGCTCGCACCTCCCGTGCCCCCCCTCATGAGCGGAACGCCACCCTCTGCCTCCGGGCATAGGTGAGCTCCTCCCCGGCGATCAAGCCCCTACATAAACTGCCCGCCCACTCATCCTGCTGCGTGGGGAGCCGCCCCCCGCCACTGGTGACCAGCAACCCCGCTCAATCCCAGGTTAACATCGCCTCCGGCTCCCCGCCCGGCTCGCTCTCCTCTCGCTCACCACCCCCCGCTCCGCTCGCTCACCACCCCCCGCTCCCCGCTCCGCTCGCTCACCACCCCCCGCTCCCCGCTCCGCTCGCTCACCACCCCCCGCTCTGCTCGCTCACCACCCCCCCGCTCCCCGCTCCGCTCGCTCACCCCCCCCCCGCTCCCCGCTCGCTCACCACCCCCCGCTCCCCGCTCAACACCCCCCCCCCGTCCCCCGTCCCCCGCACGAAACATGCACCCGGCAACCCCCCCCCCCCGAATAAGCAACCGACCGACTTCCTGGCGAACAAGCACCGTCAAGACGTGCCCCCCCCCCCGCCCGAACAAACAGGCACCCGGTCAACCCTAACAGGTAAGTATATACATATGTGTTTTTCTGTGTGTGTATATATGTATATGTGTATATACAGTGTATATGTGTATATACAGTGTATATGTGTATATACAGTGTATATACAGTGTATTTATGCATCTACTGTGTATTTATGCATCTACTGTGTATTTACTGTGTATAGATGTATATACTGTGTATAGATATGTGTGTACATTTATATATGTGAATGAAGTGGTTTTTGTATATACTGTGTATATGGAATGTATGTATATACTCTATATATATATACATATGTACATATATATATGTTTTGTGCTGTCGCCGCTGTATGTAGCTGTGTTACTGGAGATGAGGCGGGTGTATGTAGCGGTGTTACTGGGGGCCAGGCGGCTGTATGTAGCGGTGTTACTGGGGGCGAGGCGGCTGTATGTAGCGGTGTTACTGGGGGCGAGGCGGCTGTATGTAGCGGTGTTACTGGGGATGAGGCGGCTGTATGTAGCTGTGTTACTGGGGGCGAGGCGGCTGTATGTAGCGGTGTTACAGGGGATGAGGCGGCTGTATGTAGCGGTGTTACTGGGGATGAGGCGGCTGTATTTAGCGGTGTTACTGGGGGTGAGGTGGCTGTATGTAGCTGTGTTATTGGGGATGAGGCGGCTTTATGTAGCTTAGTTACTCGGGGGCGAGGCGGCTGTATGTAGCTGTATTACTGGGGGGGAGGCGGCTGTATGTAGCTGTGTTACTGGGGATGAGGCGGCTGTATGTAGCTGTGTTACTGGGGATGAGGCGGCTGTATGTAGCTTTGTTACTGGGGTGAGGCGGCTGTATGTAGCTTTGTTACTGGGGTGAGGCGGCTGTATGTAGCTTTGTTACTGGGGTGAGGCGGCTGTATGTAGCTGTGTTACTGGGGACGAGGTGGCTGTATGTAGCTGTGTTACTGGGGGCGAGGCGGCTGTATGTAGCTGTGTTACTGGGGGCGAGGCGGCTGTATGTAGCTGTGTTACTGGGGGCGAGGCGGCTGTATGTAGCTGTGTTACTGGGGGCGAGGCGGCTGTATGTAGCTGTGTTACTGGGGGCGAGGCGGCTGTATGTAGCTGTGTTACTGGGGATGAGGCAGCTGTATGTAGCTTTGTTACTGGGGTGAGGTGGCTGTATGTAGCAATGTTACTGGGGATGAGGCGGCTGTATGTAGCTGTGTTACTGGAGATGAGGCGGCTGTATGTAGCTGTGTTACTGGGGATGAGGCAGCTGTATGTAGCTTTGTTACTGGGGTGAGGCGGCTGTATGTAGCAATATTACTGGGGATGAGGCGGCTGTATGTAGCTGTGTTCCTGGGGTCCAGGCGGCTGTATGTAGCTGTGTTCCTGGGGTGAGGCGGCTGTATGTAGCTGTGTTACTGGGGATGAGGCGGCTGTATGTAGCTGTGTTACTGGGGATGAGGCGGCTGTATGTAGCTGTGTTACTGGGGATGAAGCGGCTGTATGTAGCTGTGTTACTGGGGGTGAGTAGGCTGTATGTATCTGTGTTACTGGGGGTGAGTAGGCTGTGTGTAGCTGTGTTACTGGGGATGAGACGGCTGTATGTAGCTGTGTTACTGGGGATGAGGCGGCTGTATGTAGCTGTGTTACTGGGGATGAGGCGGCTGTATGTAGCTGTGTTACTGGGGATGAGGCGGCTGTATGTAGCTGTGTTACAGGGGATGAGGCGGCTGTATGTAGCTGTGTTACTGGGGGTGAGTAGGCTGTATGTAGCTGTGTTACTGGGGGCGAGGCGGCTGTATGTAGCTGTGTTACTGGGGATGAGACAGCTGTATGTAGCTGTGTTACTGGGGGCGAGGCGGCTGTATGTAGCTGTGTTACTGGGGGTGAGTAGGCTGTGTGTAGCTGTGTTACTGGGGATGAGGCGGCTGTATGTAGCTGTGTTACTGGGGATGAGGCGGCTGTATGTAGCGGTGTTACTGCTGGGATAGTGGAAAGGAAGCAGGAGGACGTGTGTGTACGCTCCACTTATTGGGGGCCTCCACCAGATTTTGCGCCCAAGGGCCCCCACCAACCTTAATCCGGCCCTGGTTCCTACCATAAGCTTTATCTGCGAGGTTCGGAATTTAATCAACCCTGCCTGTCGAGGGGTAAAATCCTCACCCGACATCTGGATAGGAGTGCACAATGGAATCAATGACATAGATAACTGAGAGACAAAATTATAATCAATTAAATTAGTTGCAGCACCTGAATCCAAGAAGGCGCGACCAGTACAGGAAACAGATTGAAACTTAATCGTACAAGGTAAATACATTCTAGACACAACTGGGAGTACCTGAGCTCCTAATCAGTCCCCCCGATTACTGCTTAGGAGCGGAAGTATTTCCTGCTGCTGCCTCCTGGAACAGGTGTGTAACTGATGATCAGGACTTCCACAGTAGAAACAAAGATGGCGTCTTATTCGATTTTGTTTCCGCTGTGCAGGAGAGATGCTATTCAGCTCCATGGACTCCAATTCTTGACGGCCTGGAGACATACCGGCCGCTGGCTGACAGTCAGGGGACACCTGAGGTGATCGCCTGGATCTTAGGCGACGATCAACTCGGATGACCAGAGTCATAGCTTCATCTAAAGTCTGAGGCTCGGCATAAGCTAAGACTAAGTCCTGTACTCGGTCTGATAGTCCGGACATAAATTGGTCTTTTAGGGCGCAGTCATTCCATTGCGAGTCAGTCACATACTGTCTGAATTGGGCACAATAATCTTCCACCGTCAGTTTTCCCTGACACAGAGATCTAAGGTGGGAAACTGCCAGTGCTCAGCGGTCAGGTTCATCATAAATCTGGCCTAAAGCAGAAAACAAAGCGTCAAGAGAAGAACGGGATGGAGAGTCAGGTGGGAGAGAGAAGGCCCAATTTTGCGGATCCCCGCACAAAAGAGAAATTACCATGCCCACCCTTTGTGTCTCAGTGCCCGATGAGTGAGGGCGTAAAGAAAAATAATGTTTACATCCCTCCCTAAATGAAAAAACAAGTCAGGGAGGGGAACCTTAGGTTCTAGTGCAGGTGGCGATGGAGCCTGCGGTGTAGTCTGCCCCAAAACCTGCATTTGAAGATGGGCAGAGAGAGCCTGAACATGCTTAGTTAAGGTCTGGACCTGAGCGACCACAGCTGACAAAGGCTCCATGGAAGGAGTGAATGTAGCAGGTCGGATACAGGATGCAGACCTATGTGCGGCCAGTGTTTCTGTTAGGGTTGGGTAACACAGAAGACAGGGGATAGTGTGCCATGAGCTTGTCCCAACTTCTGTCCCTTCCTATAGCCCCCCCACGATAAACTGTGGGGCGACTACTTGAAGACTCGAAATACACTGTATAAGTGTGGGAAGGGAAACACAAACAGACTGACAAACATAAAACACAAAAGAGTGGTAAACTAGCCGGAGTCACAACGAGAGGGTACGTCAAGAGCAAAATCAGTAAGCAAAGAGTCAATGTCAAAAAACTAGCCGAGGTCACAACAATACAGATACAGATACAGAGCAAGTCAACCTAATGCAGAGAGCGAGCGATGAAGGGATTTCAAACACTTGCACAGGTGACTAGTGAAGCTGCAATTTAACCTGATAGGAGCTGGACAACTACTGAGAATTAACCCCTCATCGTGTAGAACAACAAAGCACAATAGCAGGCACCATGCAGAAGTACCACAAGTCTCAGCAGTTCAGAACACAACTCCTAGACAGCGCGAGGTCTTAACAGCCGCTGCCCAGGGCGCATGCCAGAGACCGCTGGTAGCGGACGAGAGGTGGAGTTTGCGCAGATACGCGCCGGAGGTCGGAGAACGCTGCTAGCACCACCAGAAATCCCAGCATTCTCCCCAGCGAACCTGATACCAATAAAATGACTGAAGTAAGGGGAACCGTGCACAGATTCTCACCAGTTCCATTCTCTTTTCAGTGGGCCCGTAGAATCTGCATGGTCTCCCACTATACTACGCACTAATAATAATAAATAGGGAACATAGCTCTTTTCCTAGTTTTGTTGTATATCCATGAATACCTATACATCGTATAAAGGAAATATGGATTTTTCCCAGATATGGAGAATTTGAAAATATCCGCTTAAAAGGTTCCATACCATTCTATTAACCTTATCTTTATTATTACAAATGCTAAATTACAGTTCCTTTACATAAGATTGTCTATGTGCATATTGAACAACCTTTAGGGCATTAATAATTAAAGGAAACATATTTTGAGCTCTTCGCGTTCGTACTCAGTCCACAGCAAGCCGCTCAGAATGTGTCTCTTTAACTTTAACTTCACACTTACAATGAGCAGAGCAGGTCTCCCCACCCCGTGCACTTCCTGCTACTGCTAGATTACACATGCAGATGGAGGAGGGAGAGAGCAGGGGGTTTGGTAAGACATGTTCTGCTCATAGTAACAGGCTGTGAAGCTGTAACAATGAGGGGTTGTGGTAATGCCCACAAAAAAAATCTATGAGTAAGTGTCCTTGGTTTATCATGATGAATTGTGATGTACAGTGGTCCTCTGGATTTATTTTTACTGATGGGTCCAATGAACTCCAGTCCAATACTATATATGCATACAAAATTTTTATCAAATTTAAACTATATAACAAAGATATTATCAGGATAACTTCTGTACAAAACAAAAGTTACAAAAGTCAAAGGGATTATTTTTATAGAAAAAAAAAATTACATGAAATAAAGGAACCTGTTTCGAAAGGTCTTGAATGCTGAATATCTTGAAAAAGATGTCCGTGCCAAAATGACTCACTCCTGCAGGTGTGTAGGTATGAAGTGGTGTGGATATGAACTTACACACTTGAAACATGAATACAGTCATCCCTTACGCACAATGCAATTATCATAAATACATTCTTTTTCGGAATGTTTGTATTAATAAAAAGCAATAGCCGAATCTAAAAATCACACAGGTGCGCTCGTGGTGTGCCAACACAGTGCTGTATCCATTTACATACAGTGAGAACGAATGATACTGTATGATCTGCAGTCACCATAAATATTCAGAGTAGCAAAACAAACATTTTAATGTGTTTGTCTAGCCATTTACAAATTACATGGTAATTGTCTCCTTAAGATAACGTCTAGCGTACATTTCAGAAGTCATTTTAAGATCTTAATTTCTATTGCATGTTTTTCATACTTGAAACATTCTACTGCCAAGTTGAACAAGTTATTTCCAAATTTTGCAATGTTTTCTGGCAGTGGAAATCCTTTTGTAAAAAATATTGTTTTGGGCAACGCAGTTTGAGCTATTTTGAGGTCATTCAACATGTGTTGCAATTTTGTGTGACTTCTATTAGTTGCACAGTATAATATATATATATACCGTATATACTCGAGTATAAGCCGACCCGAGTATAAGCCGAGACCCCTAATTTTACCAACAAAAACTGGGAAAACCTATTGACTCGAGTATAAGCCGAGGGTGGGAAATGCATTGGTCACAGACCCCCCCAGTATGTAGCCAGCCTGCCCCAAGTAGTATACAGCCTGCCCCCAGTAGTATATCACCTGCCCCCAGTAGTTTACAGCTTGCCCACAGTAATATACAGCCTGCCCCCAGTTATATACAGCCTTCCCCCAGTAGTATACAGCCACCCCAGCCTGCCCCCAGTAGTATACAGCCACCCCAGCCTGCCCCCAGTAGTATACAGCCTGCCCCTAGTAGTATACAGCCTGCCCCCAGTAGTATAC